>NC_134017.1:26384695-26700272 GCF_040712315.1 Castanea sativa
AATGTAACTTTTTTTTAATTTTTCACTTCGTTTTGCTTCCATTAAGTTAGTATATCCACAACTATTAGTTTATAGGGGTAAATACAGTAAATCCGCCTGTGGTTTGGCTCAAATTTACATTGCCTATTTGTGGTTTGAGAAGTGTCACTTTGCCCAACTGAGGTTTGCACCGTTAGCCTTTCATAACCCACCTCTCAATTTGCCGTTAAAAAAACACATTTTTAGACAAAAATAAACATAACATGAATCAAAAGGATAGGGTTTTGAAAATTTTAAAAAAATGGATGAACGTTGAAAATGAAATTTCAAACCATTGCAAATAAGCATTTTACCTTCTTCTTGTAAAACAAAATTATACATAAGCAAAAAAGTTTCAACTTTCAATCATCAATCCCTTGCATCCAAGCATTCGAGAATTTATTTTTGAGGGAGATGCTCTAGTCATCATCAATCTGGTGCAAGGGGAGGATTTTTGCACTTCTCACTTCGATAATATCATCAAGATTGCAAAGTTTTAGCCATTTTTGTTTCAACCATACCAAAAGGAATTGAAACTATATATGTTGCTCATGACTAAGAAAACCAAGAATTTTGACATCTAGTTTGGCTGGATGATGTCCCAGCTAAAATATAATCTGATGTAACTTGTGGTATTTCATTGTAGTTCTAATGAAACCCAATACCCAACAATAAAAAAATAAAAGGCCTCACCTAATGGTTAGAATTTGAGCTAAAAATTTTCACTAGAGGTTACTAATTTCATTAGAATACAAACCAATCTCAACCACAGCCACAACCACTGGATTGTTCAAAGTGTCGGAGAGGTCGTGTCTTTTCCCAAGACCCGGTGGCACCAAATTCGACACCACCACTCCTGCAGCACCCTCAAGCCAGCAAACCCACACATGCATTCAACCAGACACAAACAAACATATTTCTATAATAAAAAATAAAATAAAATAAAAAAGAAGAAGAAGACATGAACAAACACCGCCACACCATCACTGTCAGCTTGTCACCATTCACCCCAAATGAACAAAACCTCCAATAAAAGAATTGAAGAATTACCTCAATGAACAAACTCCCAGATCATGAGTGGCTGGTCAAGTATAGGCTCCAATAATAATGTATAGGCAGTATAGCATAACCCAAAGTATAAAAGTTTTTATATATATAATTATTTGTTGGTTTGGTTATTCTGTTTTTGCTTTTGTTCTTCTTTTAATTACATTACATTTAATTTGTTTTCCTCTTTTAAAATGGAGTTACGGTGGTGGGTGAGTAGTGTTACATTTAAAATTTACAAAACCATCACTTTTGATCTTATTTTCTTTTGTCTTTTTAGGTTTTTTTTTTTTTTTTTTCCTGGAGAAGAGAGAGAGATAAAAAGAGAGCAAAAATACATTTTTACCTTTATTTTTAACTGAGGTGGGTTACAGAATTCTTACAATGCAAACTTCAGGTGGACAAAGTGACACTTTTTAAATCACGGGTAGGCAACGTGAATTTAGGCCAAACCACAGTTGGGTTTACTATAATTATCCGTAGTTTTTTCATATTATGTTTGGTTTCATATTCTTTTTTTTTCTTTTTTTTTTAATTGAGTGTTTCTAAATTGGTAGTTGTTTTGTATTTCATTTTTCCATTGATGCATTGTAACATTTCATGGGAAGACTTTATAATAACAATTTTTATTTATTGAATTTTAAAAAATATATTATATATTTAATTTTAAAAAAATGAGACAAAATATAAATAATTTAAAGATATGGAGGATGTTGCTAAATTTAAATGTTAAATAAAATAAGATGAGAAGAAAATTAGTAAAAATGAAATGTATAGCAATAATCACCAAATTATTTTAGTTATGCTATGTAATAATATAACATTATATTTTTATATACTATCTTTATAATGCAATAGTATAACATTTAACAATCAATGAAAATAAAAAAGATAACAAATTAAAATACAAAACTAAATCATATCAACCCAAATGATGTATGAATTATGATGTGTTTCAATTCTTTGTTATCATGGTTCGTAGAGATGCAATCCATTTTCAGCTGAGCTATTTACAATTGGTTCTACACCCCAGCCAATTCCTGTACTTTGCAACTCCACCGTTTCAGCAAATTCGTCCCAATCTGGCCGAACAACGAATAACTTCTACTTTAATGTATGGGATACATGCCAAAATGTGTCTTTCATAAAGTCTCCCTTTGCCCATTCACTAAAAGGACAAGCTTCCAGTCTAAAATTGATTTCTGCAATGCATTTGGTGGAGCTTCCAGTATTGCATCAGTATGTTTTGATAGTCAACCTGTTACACTAAAATTATATATATATACCAAGAAATGAAGAGAGAGAGACCTTTGTATGTGCAAAAATAGAAAATTATGCATGGAATAAGAGAGGGAATGAAAATTTTATAGTTTGAGGATAAGAATAAGAAGAGTAAAAAATAAAGGAAGATAAAAGGATAGAATAATAGTGATATTGAGAGTAGTGGGGATATGAAAAGTTAGAATAGAATGAGAAAGGTTGAAGAAAGTTAAGGTAGGGAGTAGTGGAGATATGAAATGTTAAAATGGAATTGAAAATTTAATAATAAATAAGAATAGTTAAAATAAGATAAATATAATATTTTGATTGTAATATAATAGTTTTTACTTTAAATGTAAAAAATTGTATAAAAATTTGGAAAAAAAATTGATAATGACATAGCTGCTGACGTGGCTCAACGTGAGTGTGGCAATATTAAATGTTACGCTTTAATTTTTAGTAATATATAGATATGAATTGGACGCTACTCTACAGGTATTGCAAAATAGATCCTATTTAGACATGGCAAACGGGTGATTTAGGTCGGGTCAATTGGGTTACGGGTCAAACGGGTTGTGGATCTATGAGGTTGAATTTATTCAATCATTTTGTTGGCTTTATTCTGTGTCAAATTTGCTTATGATTAGCATTTAGAAACCCTGTATTTAGGTGGGAATCATGTAAGGGTATTGTGTGAAAGAGTGTGAAGAAAAGCTCAAGAGTGTGCATTCAAGAAAAGCCTTGCGACTGGTGAGTTGCCAAAGGAGGCACACGTGTAAAGCATGCAGGGGGAGTTAAAGGGTCACGCCAGTTGTCGCATGATGTGCATTGATAATAGCTTAATTTTACATATTTATATCATTGTTAGAAAGCATTATCATATTTATTTTGAGGTAATTCATGCATTTTATATTTGGTTTTGGAATAATGGTGAATAATCAATTTTGTGCTTAATTGAATCTTGTTGCGTGAATTTATCTTTTGTAGGAGAATAAAATTAAATAAGTGGATTTGTGCAGAGAAGAATGCTAATGGACTTTACATTTACAAGGGCCATGATGAAGTTAGAGAAGGCCAACCCAATGAAATTTAAGTCCAATTGGAGCAGGGAATCAAAGGAAATTTGCATCAAATCCAAGTTCAATTCGGATTAGGATTCCAGCCTGCACATCAGTTAGTATTTTTGGCATAACTTTTGGCTTAGATGTCCAATCGAGATGATTCAAGTTGGGCTGGAAATTTAACTTAAAGGGCTACAACTTTGTAGTTTACCAAAAGTCCGAATTCTAACGTTAAATGGGCCAAAATTGTTGGTTAAGTGAAGCCTAAAAATCTGGAATTTTCCCCAAATGGAAATTCAACTTGTAATAGGATTCCTTGACCTATTTAAAGGCTCTTTAGGGAAAAATTCAATGGAGGCTAGTGCTAGGGCTGGGGGCTGAACATAAAGAGTGCGGTTACTTCTTTGGTTTGCTTCCATGACAGTTAGTTTTATTTTATTTGTCTAGTTTAATGTTTAGTATTTTATTCTTGTGTTTTATTTCAATTACTATGAGTAGCTAAATTTATAATTAGGGTTGAGGATGAAACCTTGTTAAAGATTATTAGTTATATACATGTGATTTGATTTTTTCCACAATAGTTGTTCTTTAATGATTTAAATTGTTCTTGCTTCATATCAATTGACTAAGATGAGATTCTAGATATGAGTTCAATCATGTTTTTCTCATGATTTAGGATTTGTCTTAATTAATTGAATGCTTGGTTTATTAATTCTTGATTATAAAATTGGATATCGCTTGTGATTTATCTGTCAATGGATACAATTTATGATTTGATTTTTAGAATTGGATATATCTTGTGATTTGTTTGGCTATAGATACAATTGATGATTTGATTTTATACTTAAGAAGTGAAGAAGAACATGCTTTTGATTTTTAAAATAAGGATTTTAATGAGAATATTTTTCATGATATCAAGATTGATTTCTAGATTATCATGTAGTAGTTGGGAAAAGCTAATGATCATAAATATATGTTGATATGACTTACAAGGCGGATTCCAAAACCTTAATTCCTTTCCCTTGATTGTTTACATCTTTTTATTGCTTTATATCTTTTGCTTAGTTTAACTATTTGCTTAATTTGACTATTTGCTTAGTTTATTTAATTTCAAAACAACCAATTTTTATTAAACTAGATTAGAATTAATTTGGTTAAGATTTAATTAATTTTCTTACATTCATTCAAGTCCCAGTGGGTTCGACCTCGTTCTTGTCAAACTATACTTTGGTACGGTTCGTACACTTGCGAGTATTTTAAAATTTCACGCCAGTTGTCGCACTACAAGACAAAACCTCCAGTTGGCCAGACAGTTAGCTCGCAACTCAAACTCGCAACTTGTTCCAGTTGTGAGCTCGAGTCGCCAGAATGTCCTGTTTGGCTGTAACTGATTCTTTGCATTCCATACACACCCTACTATAAATACTCTTATACCCATGAAATGTAGAGAGCTTCCAGAGAGAATTTTGAGAGAGAAACCTTAGAGAAAAACAAGATTGACTCATCCACAATTTTCATCCTTTGATTCTCCAAATTTCTCTACTTTCACCCTCTCCATTGTTACATCCTTGAGATGTATATTAGTCAAATCCTTATCTCACCATATCCATATCTATGAGGAGGTATTTTGGTACTTAGGAAGCAGTTAAGAAGGGACCAATTCATTTTAGTTGATGCAATGGGCTTATTGTAGGATCTGGTAAGCTAGAGAAGACAAGGTTTAGTGTAACCCTGTTGGAGCAAGAAGCTTGGAGGGCTTAGGTGCACTGGGTAGATTAGGCTTGGAGGGTCTTCTGCTATTCATGTATCCCAACTTTATTCTCTAGTGAATTATTCGCTTAGAGGGCGACAGAGAGATTTTTCGCCGAGGACTTCGCTTTCCTCTTCGATAACACATCGTTGTGTTGTCTTTGTGTTTGCATCTCTCTTCCCTTAATCTTTACCTTTTAATTACTGTTGTGGTTGTGATTAATTTCGGTTTAGATTGTTTTACCATTTATGATTTAGCTTATTTTCATATTCCACACATACATTATTTGATAATAAGCTTGTGTTAGTAATTTGTAATTTGGGGGTCTAAATGCTCATAGGTGTTTTACACACTTTTTGAACATTCAAGGTCAAAATAGGCCATTTTAAGCGAGTTAAAAATAGGTCCAAGTTAATTGGATCGGGTTGGGTTGATCCATATTTTTCCATTGATTTTTTTTTTTTATAAAGAAAATGACATGTATTTGCCATTTGGAAAGTCATGCAAGAAATTACTTGATGTAAAATGTATTACTTTGAATTCACCACTTATATCAAGAATGAATTTAGTTAAAATTTATTAATACTTATTCAATAATTTTAAAATTATACAAATCCCAATATTGCTAACTAAAACAAAATAACAAAAAGAAAAGTAAAACAAATACACAAGTTTTATTTCTACACAATATCAACATTCCAAAATATAAAACAAAATTACAAATGACTTATTAGATAACTCATTTGTCAAAGAATAAAAACATATAAGAAATTTAGAATCTTGAAAATTAATTTTATAATCTATTATCAATTGTGGTTGACGCTCTATTTCAATTTGAGAATATACATTAAAATTTGATTGTTTACTTATTTATACATGATCTCTTTTATGAATATTATATTATTATTAAACAACACATACTCTAGGAAATATCATAATTTATTTTGAAAAGCCGTTTATTTTGGACATAAATTGTTAAAAAATAGGTCTAATTATTTATAATTTATACTAATTTGATACTTTGGCTTCACTATTTTCACAATTATGAATGTTTCTTACACATGTCTACAATTTTAAATCTATATTTTTAACTCTATTGTAACCAGATTATCTTGGCATGTACTTTGTTGTTTGATATCTAAAAATCTTCACTCATTGCATAATGCTCAACTATTCATCTTTCAGTTTATTTGCATGTAGTTATGTAAATGTCTTAATTGTTTTCTTAAAGTTTAGAACAAACAATTAAACCAATATTGTCTTAATTTTATTAATTTTTTACCAAATTTTTTTAAAAATGGTTCGGGTCACAGGTTGGGTCGGGTCGGGTTAATCCACAAAAAAAACACAGGTTGGGTCACGAGTCAGCCCGTTTTTACTTCGGGGAAAAGAAAATCAGGTTCGAGTTGGATCGAGTCAGAAAATTCTGACCCATGTTGTCATGCCTAATCCTACTAGAGCATTTGTTAATAAAGTATAAAGTATTTTAGGGAAGTTTTAAATATCAACTTTTATGAGAAATATAAAAAAAAAGAGCTTTTTTTTATACAATTTTTAAAAAAAAAAAAATAATACTCTTAGTTTAATTTGGCATTGGCTTAAGAAGCTAGTTTTTTTTTTTTTAATTTTTAATTTTACTATTTAGCTTTTTATTTTATTTTTTATCTACTAACTTATTTTTATTACTATTTATAAATTTTATTATACCTTTTACATTATTTTATAAATTCCACTATACTATTTTAACTACTTTTTACCTTTATTGAATTTGTTAACCTTCCCATTAAAATAGTGACATACACCATACACATGCCGACATGCGGGTCAAAATTTGTTTCCATAGCTTTTCTAGACTCTCCAATATATTTAAAGTCCATTCGCTATCTAATTTATCCAACGATTTTATTTATTTATTTATTTTTCACTGTGAACACTCATCTTTTTGTTTCTCTCTCTTTCTCACACACAAGCAATTAAATAAACACCAATGGAAGTACTAGTTGGTGGAGAATCTTCTAACCTTGATATGGAGGGTTTATTTTGTAATGGACTTTTGTGTTTAATATATGCTATGCATCTTCTTTTATTAAAAAAGAAAAAGAAAAAAAAATTCAATATGCACCAAGAACATGCCAAATATACATAGAAAATTTCCATCAATGGACAAATCCAATTAATTTACTATAAAATATAATTAACTGAAGATTACAACACCTAGATTTATAAAAAGAAAAAAGAAAAAAAAAAACTGAAGTTCACAACATTTTTTTTATAAGGGTGGTGCTAGGAACATACAAATTTTACTGTAAAATTTTACACATATATATACTTAGATTAGATTAGAGTAGAAATTTTATCTTGTATAAAAAAAAAAACAAATAATTCATTTATTATGTTGTTTCTTTTTTGAGAAACTATTTATTGTATTGTTAAATCAACTAATTACATTCATTATCACATCAGTTTGTAGACTTTATTGCCACATCAGTTGCCAATCACAAAAAAAAAAAAAAAAAAAAAAAATTTACACACTGATTTATTATATTTGTTAATATTTAACTTTTTTTTTTATTATAATATATTTATCTTCTTGATAATGAAGAGTTTAGGAACCCGGTTTTGACCCTTGGAAGTGGGAAGCCACACTTATCAATGGCGCAATACTATGAAATTGACATATTAAACTGAGGATTTTGCCAAAATAGCGAGCTTTTTTGCATTGATGCTCTCAACACAGATAATGACGTAGGATAGTTTACAAGGATCGTTGAAATTGATGTGGATTTTCCATTTGATTTTTTAATAATAATTTGATTGTCGAGAATGAAAAATTTAAAATCTAAATGTCTTATTTAGCAACATCATGCAATGCTAACTACAGTATTTGAACTAATAACACATATTTGATTGTATCACTTACATTTTTTTAGTTAAAAGAATACTAGAAATATTAGTACATAACATAATACCGAGTCTGAGTACTATTGAACTTTGGACATATATAATTGTGTCCTACTGTTCGTGTGTTGTTTTATTAGTGTGTATGATTTTTTTTTAAAATTTTTTTACTTACTTGATTTTTAATTATTTCAATTTCTACTATGATTACAGAACAAGTATTTTCGGTCATAAATATAGATAAATCAAACTTCTCAACAAAATGAAAGATTATTTATAATTGTCCATTTGATTTCATACATTTTTTTGGAAAGTTATTGTGAAATTTAATACATAATCAATTGAGGTTTAAAAAACTGATCAATTCAAATGTATTGAGGAACAATTCTTTTTTTTTTGAGAAACGAGAAACGAGAAACAATTCTTTAATGCATTAAAAAATGTCATGGTTCTGTCCTTACACTAGTCTATCAAAAACACACATATTTACAATCAATTTATGAAAAACGTGTTACAAATAGCCTGAGGCAGATTAATTTGGCTAATGGCCCATAACTGGGGATATCAAAGATTTCCTAACTCAGATATATGTTAGTGCATGTTTGGTATGCAGTAAAAGATCTTATAATAGAATTACTATATATGTGTGCATGTAACAACTATTTGTTTATATATTTTTTTTGGTAAATTACAAATTACACCCTTGAAATTTGGGGTTATTTGAATTTTACACCCTAATGTTTCAAAATTTTGATTTTACACCTTGAAATTTGGTTACGTTAGCAATTTACTCCCCATGGCTAGTTTTTGCCGTTAAGTGACACATGTGCATGCTGATATATTTTATTTTTGTCAAACCAGCGCTAAATAGTATTGTTTTAGTGAAGACTAAGAGCAGATTTGGCACTATCCAAACAATACCGTTTGCCCAATGTTAAAACACAAAACTCCCATCCTCAACAACACCGTTTCAGCCAAATTCTAAAATCAAAATAACTTGTATCAACTACTTCCAAATTGCAGAGCAGGAACTCAATGTGAACCCATCCTCCTGAAAACTACCGGCTCTTCATGAACCCATTAGCCTGGTAGCAGCCGAGGCCACAACCAGGGACGGAGCTAGAACTTTGAGTTGGGAGAGCGGTTTTACTATTGGCTATGTATAGTGATTTCAACCTCTAATTCTGCTACTTAGCTGCTAAGATTTTTTTTTTGTAAGTAAGAACAAAATTATCTTTGTTTAGAATTTTTTTTAAAGGGCAGGGTTATTTATTTTGGATAAAATTAGTTAATTGAGCTTTTTGTTTTTAGTTTTACTAGTAATTTTTGTTGTTGACTTTTTTTTTTGACTTATATATTTTGTTTTAGATTTTAGATCTATAATTTTTATTGTGGTCACTAAAATGAGGAAAATACTAGAGCTGCAAGTTTTTTTATAAATTACTTATGTAATAAGTGGTTACTGGTAAGTAAAAAAATGATATAAATAGTGTGTCTATATATGAACCAATAAAAATTTGCTACTAAAAAGATTTGTAAAAATGTTATAAAAAAGTTTGTGAGTATAACATTACTCTTAAAAGAATTAATGATATTGTTTAAGGGAAATAAAATGTAATTTTATAGAACAAAATTGCTAAAATTAATACACATATATATAATAATATTTTTTTTTAAAAAAAATTAGGGGGGCATTGCCCCCGGTCCAAGGATAGTTCTATCCCTGCCACAACCACTGATATGGAAACATTGGAGAGCAATGTTAGAGAAGCCCGAAGAAGGAAGATTACGGAAAGAGGATAGACCGTTCAATAATGACTTAAAAAATTAGATCTAATCTGTAAAATTGATTAAATAATTAAAGAAAAGTACGAACACCAAATGAAGAACTGCTCCACTAGAATGAATACAGCTTCAATTTTACCTCATATTTATCACCACTTGGTCCACTTCCACTTCCAATGAGCAGACTAAACAACCTATGCGTAGAAGATAGCAAAGTAATAAAGCAAAGTTAAAATTTTCAAGTGTAACAGAGTTGGAGGTAAACAAAGCTTGGATGAGATCCTTACCATAGCAAGTTCCTTCTTCAAAGTCATGAAAACATTCTGATCTCTCATTCTTCTGAGCTCACCCATGTCCTCGGGTAACAGTATTGCTTGCTCCAGTGCGTCTGCTACACAGGCGGCTGTTCCCTCATCAGAATTCCTGATGGATGCGTCAACAGTGACCACATGGTCGTCCATGGTCATCTTGTGAGCCTAGATTGGGGCATGTACAGCCGCGTGAGACTCGGTCTGTCTATCTGACCTCGTTTGCACTGTGCGGGCCTGTTTTCCTCCTTTTTCATGCTCAACCTCCTTGGAAAGGGGGTCTTTCCCTCCCTCAATCACTTCTTTTCCTTTCTACTGATCCCTCTTTCTTTTGTGGTTAGCTTGGTTAATGCGTTGAGATTGGGTGGGAGGAGGAGGGAGCTTGGATTCAGGGACTTTCTCGGCACCTTTATCTTTGGCCTTGGTTTGAGGTACCTTAGAAAGCTCTTGGGTTCCCACTTGAGCTTCCAGTACAGCTTTAAGACTTGACTTAGGTTTGCGTTGGATGCCCATTATGTCAGATTGTTGGATGTCACCTTGTGGGGAGTTTGAAGAGGATGTGCCGAGGACAGCAACTTGGTCTTCGGGGAAAAGGGTCGATTGAAGACTTCAAACTTGTCCTTGGAGGAATCAAATACTTCAACAATCTCTTCTTCTTCCTTTATACTGGGTTGAGAAGAGGTTACTTCGCCAGATGTGTGTTAAGTTGGAAGAGGGACTAAGGGAATGCCGTCTAGTATGGCTTATAGCTGTTGTGTGGGATGTGTGATAAATGTGCCTTGAGGAATAGGAGTTCTCTCGGGTAGCAGAAAACCCTCGACAGTAACACTTATACGGCGTAAATGTGGGTCCTTGGCTCTGATCACGCACTTCGGCACCTGGAAAGCTTTGGATATAGGATTGAAGCCGAGGATTAAGTGAGTTGCTCGAAGTTGGCCGTCAGTGTGCACAAACACTTCGGCCTACAGTATTCTGTCTAATCTTACGAAATCAACAAGATGAGGATGACGATCTGCTGCATGTGGATCTGCAAATCATTGAGAAGAAAAACAAGATTAGAATAAGTAAATGTTTTATATAAACCCAGCTTTAAAAAAAAATGGTTATGAATAGTTCAACTGGATCCAGAACTTCACCTGGTTTCCCCTCCCTTGCTGGACAGGAAAAATCGTCGTGTCAATCCCTTGATATGAGTAGGAAGTCATTTTTCATACCCTTGTTGGATTCAGGGAGGCATTGGATTAACCTAACCTCTAGGTGTCTAGATTTTAGGTAATATCCACCTTGTTTCTTTAAGTAATGAAGGTTATAAACCCAGTTCACATCATGATGGGTGAGTCCTAGGTTCATCTTTTCGTTTAAGGCATCTATGGAACCCAGAATCCTAAACATGTTTGGGGCGCATTGGGTAGGAGCTAATCTAAACGCCCTAAGATAATCCCTAGTAACGGTCCCCATTGGGATTTTCATCCCTGTTTCTATGAGTGCTATCATCGAGATTACTACCTCTCCCATTTCCATTTTTTCATACCACTCCCCTTCCGAACAGTATTTAACAGATACCCCCGGAGGAATTCTGTACTTAGCCTTAAATTGTTCTATTTTTTCGTCTGAATCTACTAGGGATGCAAATCTACCCATCTTTGGGAGCGAGGTGTGGGTATGATGGAAGAATTAAGAAAATAGATGAGCCGAGGAAAAGTAAACACCAGAGAGAGAGAGAGAATAAGAGAAATAATGAAAGATGGAGTTTGGGAAAACTTACTTTAAGAAGGACAGAGTCACCTCGGCCTAGTTCTTGGTAAATGTGAGGGGCGCGTGTAGATTGCAAAAAGTTGGCAGATACGTTGAATGGGTGTTGTAATGTGTAAGATAGTTTGAATTGTTAGTTTTTATACCAGTGGAAGTCATAAAGCGGGAAACTTCCCGCCTATGTCTCTATGTCATCCTCAACCGTTGGATGCGCATTGCGTCGCTAAGCGTGGGGGATAGAGAGACATCAGAATTTAATTTGAGGACGCTCCGTATGCTGATACGTCAGGAATGTGCTATGGGCAGTTCAAAAGTCATCATCCCTGTCAGCAAAGATGTATGGTGTACACAAGCTAAACGGTGACAGATGTCGAGATCCTCCTTTCCTCCCGAGGTAGTAAAATGAGAATCTCGATGGGCTATTGTAGGGTCATTGGGCCCCGGGAATATGTGTGAGGGGGCCCAAAAGTATTCTTTGGGCTAAAAGCCCAATCCGAGGACACTGAATGGTTCGATGATGTATGAATGTTAACTCCTAAAGCAATACTAAATAGAAAAGAGATGATGTTTGAAGCAAGTATGTCCAAGAGTGAGTCCGAGGAAGATTATGTCCTCGGCTGTATAGCCGAGGTAGGAGAATGGCTAGTTAACATCCACAAGCTATGTTCTAGAAAACCCTATAGGTAAGAGTAAACATGGTAATATGGAAGATAAGAAAAAAGGCAGTGGAATATCTAAGATAAAGCTATTACCACTGCCCCCGCATTGAATGCTCTACAACTGCTATTCTGGCCACATTAATGGGGAAGTGAGACCTGAGCATCAAAATGGAACCTGGCTCCTGTCTCCAAAGATTTCAAGGGAGGTGGATGGGACAAGTATCTAAACCAGCAATCTAACCCTGACATGGATCATGAAGAAGAGGAGAATGAGGAAAAATAAAATGGAGAAGGGGTCTTGAGGAGAGGGGATCGGAAGAAAGGGAGAAAAAATACTGTAGACCTCATTATCCATAATTGTAATCTGTATTAGGAAGAAGTAATATAAATCATCCTCGGCTTGTGTCCGAGGAAAAGATTCTTTTATATAAACAGTTCCTTGTATATATCTTTGTGATCAAAGCTCATCATTGTTGTTATCTAACATCACTAGAACCTAGATTTCAAGTCCACTCTCTACAAATTTTATTGTAAAAGGTCTTTCAGGCCCATTCCCTTCTGACTGTGGGTTCGGGCTCAGATTGTGTCCTTACATCCTCCATATTATTAAATTATTTATATTTTCTATCATTTTTTATTTAAAAAATAAAAAATAAAATATTTCTTATAATAATAATAATAATAATAATAATAATAATATCAAACCAAACATATCATAAAACAAACTAATAGTCATGGATATACTAACTTCATGGCAACAAAATGGAATGAAAAAATAAAAATAAACGTTACAATGCATATTTAGTGCATTAGATTTATCATCAAATTTGGGAAAACAATAGGATGTTAATGAAGAGAGAGAGAAAGGGATTAGTAAAAGAAATCAAACATCAATTAAGTAAATTAATTATTAACCGTTAATAGGAAAACAAAGGGGCTGACGATTAAAGGAGTAAAATTAATTAAAGATGATCTTACGAAAGTCATTAAAAACTTTACAATATATGCAATTAAATAAATCAATAAATTCACTTAATTAAATCATATAATCAACAATTAAATACAATCATACAAAATTTTAACTTAAAATTAATCAAACTCTAATCTAAAAAACAATATTTATTATCAAAACTAAAAGGAAGAAGTTCTTCAATAATAATAGAAATATATAAGAAATAAAGATGGAAAATTTCAAAAATCATTTTTTTGACATTTCATTTAACATTATTTATAAATAATAAAAATCCTTAAATGCTTATATTCTTCACACGCCATGACTTTTAAAAATCTAATGAAATGTTCTAAGTTTTTAACTCTCATATAATGCCTTAATTATGAAAATCATCATCCAGTAAAATATGATAATAGTAAGAAACGTTACAAATGAGATCATGAAAAAACTAATTAGCCACTATAACTATGGAATAGATGCATTTTTTTTATGCATCTAAGGAAGTGAAATGTATAGAGTTTACTTATTGAGGTATATGTAAAGATTCGCGTTAAAAAAATATGTAAAGTTTTTTTTTTTTTGAAAAAAAGAGAGAGTATATTTAAGGTTTTTATTAACTTAAAATACGATGAAAAAATAATTGTTAATAACTACGACCGCCGTTACTCTATAAATCACACACAATACTATATTTTATATCCTAAACAACAAAATTAGGCTCTTTTGAATATACACTACTGTCAAATTTTTTAAGACTTTCTCTCATTTCTCTGTGTGTGTGTTAAAAATACTTAGTCTTCTAAAAAAAAAAAAAATCCTAAACAACTTATAAATTATAACCCAAATCAATCATACAATTACACAATCAAAGCATGAACATGTAACATGAATTACCTTCTAAATTATTGCTTGGAATTTTCACAATTATTTAAAGATAATCACCAAATTTAATTTTTAGAAAACACTTCCATAGAAAAATATATTACCCACATTATTTCAACCCTTAGAGAAAAGAAGGTTTACATGTAGCATGCCAAACATGTTTAATTGACTTAGAGATGTAAAAATTATTCAACAGACTACGGTAGAATTAAGGTTTCAAAATTTAAATAAAACAATTATACAATAATAAAAAATTATTTTGCGATAAATATGATTATGAAATGAATTACTTTTCATTAAATTAGTTCAAATTACATAATGATAATAATAATAATAATAATAATAATAATAATAATAATAATAATAATAATAATAATAATGAGACCACTCTTAAAAAATAATCGTGCACAACGAGCGGGTCGGCGACTAGTATAAAAAAAAAATTGTGCTTTCATTTTTCTCTACATTCCATTTAAGACCAAAAAAGAGTAGAAAATAATTTTTTTTAAGGAAAAAAAAAACAGTGAAAGAAAATAAACTTCAGTATAATTGTTGTAACTTTTGAGGTTCTGATCCCAAATAAATAAACCAGTTTCAATCCTTACCGAAATATTCAGGGAATACCTAAATCCTATTGTCCTTGAATTTCATTTTGCAGGTTATATTAGAGAGCAATTAATCTCTAAAAGCACGTGCCAGAACAAATGGTCACGATATGTTGATAAGAATCCTTGACTACTAGCTAGGAAGCTTTCAATAGGGACCTCATAGGACCTACATTATTTCTAAACAAAAATCAATTAGTTTATGGACACAACATTTTTCATAATTATTGACATAACCTATTTGGAGTGATGTATAATAAAAAGGCGTAAATGCACTTTTAGTCCTTATATTTTGGCCCTATTTCTATTTTGGTCCCTACATTTTCATTTTACCACTTTTAGTCCCTAAACCAATTAATGCGTATTATTTTAGTCTTTACCGTCACCCAACTAACAGAAAATGCTGACGTGGCTAACGGAGGAATTAAAATATTATAAAAATGCCACATCACCCATGACACATCAGCACGTCAGCATTTTAATTAATAAAAAATTAAATAAAAAAATAAAAACCCAAAAAATAAAAAGCTAGGTCAGAAAATAAATAAAAATTTTAAAATAAACATTAATCTATTTTTTTTTTTTACTTTTCATTTTTTTTCATAAGAACCTACATGCTCAAGCCCAGAAAATTTCAAAACCAGAAAAATTCACATCTCGATGAACTTTTGAATCATTTGATCTTAATTAATTATTTCTTAATCTAAATGAAGAACACACAAGTAAGAAGAGAAAACAAAATCAAAAGCACCCACATCACAATAACCAAAAACCCAACTCTAACATTCCAATTTTCAAAAACTTAACATCAACCATTACCCAGCTCTAACATCAACCTCACAAAAACTTAACCTTTTCCATTACCCACATCATAAATAACCAAGAATCCAGCAAACCCAAAAGATCTAAAATACCCACAAGAAAAACAAACCAAAAAACTGATCAATCATCAAATCTCAAAGGTCAAAAGAACCAAGAATCCAAGCTCCAAATCCCCATCACCGAAAAAAACTTGCTCCGCCGTGGGCGAGATTCCAAAGCATGTCGAGGATCACCACGGGCTTCGAGTAGACCCATATGCAAACACACGCAAACCCAAATGCAAAATCAACAGATCGGCGAAGGATGATGGATGAACGGAGCTGGGCTTCGAAGATGGGTGAGGAGGATGATGAATCGGGTCGGCAATGATGTGTGGGTCGGCGATGATGCGTGAGCTCTGGTGTGATGGTGCGTGAGCTTCGGCGATGGTGTGTGAGCTTCGGTGGCGGCGGTGAGGAGGACGATGAATCAGTGAGGATGATGGATGAGGAACGACGCGACCTGGCAAAGGCTCTGGCGCTGCACGAATCGACGTTGATGATTGGGTTTTCTCTGGGGTTTGTTGAGGATTTGTGGTCTGGAATTTATGGATTTTGGTTTGATGATTGGGTTTTGTTTTGTTGGATGATTTAGATGTTTTGTTGTTGATTTGGTTAGGTTTTGATTTACTGGTTTTGGAGATATGTTTGGGATGAAATTCTATGTATTTAGTTGAATTTGTGTTATGAGAAATGTTGGAAAAGAAAATCTTTGAGTACTATGTTCTTCGATCTTGTGATCTGGGGTTGTGTTTTTGTAATCTGGGTTTAAGATTTGTTTATACATGTTCTTCAACATGATTTGAATTTATGTGTTTTTACGTTTTTAATTTTTTTTTCTATTTTTTAATTTTGCTAAAATTGATAAATTAACATAAGTGACGTGTTAAGTGATGTGACAATTTTTTAATATCAAAATAGATTTTTTAATTATTATTTTACTATGCCGTCAGCCACGTCAGCATTTTCTGTTAGTTGGGTGACGGTAAGGACTAAAATAACACGCGTTAATTGGTTTAGGGACTAAAAGTGATAAAATGAAAATGTAGGAACCAAAATAAAAATTGGACCAAAATGTAGGGACTAAAAATACATTTAGTCCTAATAAAAATGGTATCACTAATAACAGTACACTCAAGTGAAAGTGATAGACTGATATCACTTTAATCGCAATAAGACATGTTACCTGTGGTGAAAATTATTGTGAATTTAGTATTACTTGTTAGAAATAGACGCAAAGGCATTCCAAAACTATGCTAGGGCATTCCTTTGGGCTTATTTCAACTGTAAGGCTATTACAATCACTTCTATCACTATTATCTTGGTCCTGATATCTGAACAGATGACAGGTGCGCATCACTATAATAGTTTATCATTCTTGATGTGGAAGTAGTCGCTTTACTTTTGCTTTTGGCAAAACTTGAACGAGAATCCAACTTAGAGGAAGTTGGAGGCTGAGGTACAGAACAATGGCCTTCAAGCATTTGAACTACTTTAGTCATTGCAGGCCTCAAATGCATATCTTCTTGTATGCACCATAGTGCAACTTTGATAGCAGTGATAACCCTTTCATCGCTTTCATCAGTTTCTAGCTTTGGATCAAGAATTTCTTTTAGTTTTTCTTCTTCCCTCATCTTGAAGGCATAAGTAGAAAGATAGACTTTGTCTGATCTTTGCCTTGGATCATAATTTTTCCTTCCTCCAATGATCTCAAGCAAGAGCATTCCATAGCTATATACATCACTCTTCTCTGATATGGCATGGTCAAAGATCCATTCTGGTGCAAGGTAACCTCTTGTACCCCTCAGCTGTGTGCATACAAGACTTTGCTCCCTATCCATAAGCTTAGCCAAACCAAAGTCTGAAACTTTGGCAGAAAAATTATCATCAAGTAGTACATTTTCAGGCTTTATATCACAGTGGACAATTTTCACTTCACACTCCTCGTGGAGATAAGCCAGCCCCTTTGCTGTACCCACTGCAATGTTGAATCTTGTATTCCAATCCAACATGGGATCACCTTCATTGTTCTTGAAAATCCACCTGTCCAAAGATCCTTTGTTCAAGTACTCATATACAAGTAGCCGGTGAGGCCCTTCAGCACAGAAGCCTTTGAGCTGGACCAGATGGACATGATGGATACTCCCAATTAGACCAACTTCAGCTCTAAACTCTTTCATTCCCTGCCCAATGGCCTCCAGTTGTTTCACAGCCAATAGAGTACCATCGGGAAACACACCTAGGTAGACTGAATAAAACCCTCCTTCGCCAAGTTTTATAGAGAAGTTATTAGTTGCTTCATGAAGGTCACTATAGCTGAAGCGAACAGGCATCCCAGAAAGAATATCCAAAAGAGTGTCATCTTCTAAATCTTCTTGGGAAGGTTCCAGCAATATCTTATTTTTGCGGTCATAGTAAAATGCTAAAAAGATTAGACCAACAATAACTAGAATTGTTGCAGTGACAATGATTACAATGATTAGAATGTGGCTTACTTTTCTGCTTTTTCCTCTTGCAGGACTTTGCCCTCCATCTCCATTAGAACCATTACTTAAGACCTTCACATAAGAGACATAACCAGCAGAACTTGCACGTTGCAAACTTCCTATCTGGTCAAACAGAAAGCAATTCCCAGAACTGCCTTCAAAGAATAGCACAAGGCATGAGCAGTTTTGAAGGCAAGCTTGTTTGCAAGCATTTATATCAGATTTCAAAAAGGGTGTGACAAACCCAAGTGCAAAATAATCAAGCTTCTCACCAACATATAAAAGGTCTCCTGAGCCTTTGGAGCTATTGCAGGTTGAGATAATCTGAGGCTTGCAATTAAGTTGTAAACTGAGAACAGAAGGGCACTGGCATTGGTTGCTCAAATAGCAGACATAATATGGGTTACAAGGCTCAGGAATGCTGCAGGAACTTTGTGGTATTCTATTTGCCTCAGGAGTAACAGAGTTTCCCATTTGAAAATTATAGAATGAGATTGAGCCATCGGAGCCTAATACAGCAGCCCACATGGCATTCTGTTCAAAATGGTTGGAGAATGTAAACTGCAAAAGTAAGGTCCCCCTTTGATCATAGAAATTCCATGAATTGGACATCAAAGATGCAGAATAAACCTTGCCACTGACATTGTTACTACTTATCCTGCTGTCATTTGCAATAGACCAATAGATTTGTGGAGTTTTATATCCAGCATACAATACCAAGTTTCCTGACTTGATTTCAAGATATTGAGACAAGTTATTGCGGTTGGGAGAACTTTTTAGTTGCATTCCTTCAAAGAATTCCTGGTTGAGTAAAAGGGTATCAGTAGGATGGCTAAAACTCTGCCAAAGAATTCTTCCATTGTCACCAAGCAATGCCAAGTTTCCGGAGTCCTGCAATTCCATGGCTGTAGCTCTTTCTCCTATTGTGTTTGTAGACCAAATCACACCATTCGTGCTTTCCAAGTAAACATTCCCATCATTGCCAAATACAAAATTATCAGAACCAGTGACCATTGAGCCCGTGTTGGCAGTCCAAACCACTTTGGAACTGTTTATGTGAATAACTACTAGTGCAAACATTGTGACATCCTGGCTGTTCTTAAAGCCAAAGGCAAAAACTGAGTTGTTGGATAAGAGGAATAGCCCATTGTTCTCAACATACACCATCTGAGACGTATTGAATCCTGGATATATCTGACCAATATTTTGAGTGATGGCAATGCAAGTTTGCAACATAAGGATGAAATAGAAACACAATGTTCTAAATTGGAATAAATCCATTACTTGTGTAGCTGCACCAATTCACTGAATTTGGCCAACTAGACCACCAAAGTCTTGAAATTTTATACCACTAACAATTTCATGTATTTGGGTGAATCAAATTTGAAACACCAGTTCAAAACAAGGAATGAGTTCGGCAGAGAGGGTACATTCTAATATTTGACCGTAAATTTAAGCATTGATTATGAATAAAACAAGGTACATATACATTCCTTAAACAAAAAGATATATTGTTGAAGGAATAACCTATGAATTTCTAAATCCAGAACCCAAAGTTTGTAGAAAGTCTTGTCTGGTATTTGAAGTAGAAAGATAAAAGAAGAAGATGCAGATGCATTTCGTGTATGTGAAGCAACAAATATAGCAAAAAACCTACTACGGATAAACTAGACTGAAGAGAATTCTTGATGACGGACTTTCTTAAATTAGCAATATAGAAAACTAGAAGCAGATCAAAAACATATTGCATAGCCATTAACGAGGAGCAAGGGATGACTCATAACACATTACAAGGATTCATATGACTAACCTCATTCTGTCTCTGAAAGAGATGAATGGATCTTGGGCTTTCCCTTGATTTGAGAGAAGAGATGAAGTAAGATGAATCAAAACTATTCTATATATTGTTATATACCATAAGATTCTTGAGTCAGCTGCACTTTCTTCTTATGTGTTCACATATATTGTGGTCAGAACGTTTCACAGTTAAAAAAAACCTTGCTTGTGAGAGTATATCACTGTTTTATTTCATTTTAATCTCTATCGTGTATATGACATGCGAAAGTCCAAGTCTTGCATATATATTAAAACTTGACCGACTTGGTTGCCAGCGCTAGAGTCTCTATTAATGTGTGAATCATGCGAGCCCAATTCTCTGATAATTTACTACTATGAAAGTGACAATAGAGATTAATTTTTATATTCTAACAACGTGAATCTCTTTGACAATGCTAGGCCAACTCCCATTTCTTAATCTAGCACGTTTCAATCATCTACGTGAGTAAATGTGTCATACCCCAGGCTCAAAAGAGAAATTAAGCTCATTAAATATTTTTTTATTCTCTCATTTTGAAAAACAAATAAGCTAAATGCCTGCACGAAATCTTGTATTATATGTCTATACCTGTAAAAGTGGATTGTAACCCCCCCTAAAGAATGAAATTTCTGTTTTATAAACCCTATTCAGAGTTAGTGCTCTTCTAGTAGGGGAGAGAATCTAAACCCTTAAATGAGTCCTCCCCATATAGACTAAAACAAAGTAATGTGGTCCAAGATGTGGTCCTCTTGGCTGTGAGTCCCAAAAATTGCTCAGTTTTGACCTTTGTGTCACAAGTTGACCCTTACTATTTTGTATTTGATTGCAAACTTGCATCATACTGCACAAATTTTCTTCTTTCTCATAGTTTAATTCTCTTTAGTTTCATTTCATTTGAAGAATATTTTTCAGTTGTGTCAACTTTACACTTGTATCGCTGATACCAGTTCATTGCTGGATATCAATCACATGTACCAGCCAAGTTGCTGATGTAAATTCATTATATGTCTCAAACTCTATCTGAGGAGAAACTAAACACACAAGAAAGTTTCATGTCAACTAGAGGAGTTTCCAGGAACATTCTTAGCAGAATTCAAGGTAGAATCAAGACTAACTTGAGCTTCATTGTGCATGTGAAATTAATAAACTGTTATTCTCTTCTTAAAATTGAAAGGTGAACAAACAAGGGCAATAATTCAATACAAAAGTTTCAAAACTAGTCAGAAACCAAGAAGAGACAAGAAAATATTTCTATTTAAATACCAATACATACGGATCATCAATACTTCATTATACATAGATTAAAATGATATCCTCTGGTGCAAAAATTTCTTCTATCATCTTGGACCTGATAAGCGAATATCTGAAATGGCTACATCACTTGAGTAATCATTCACTCCTGATGCAGTAGCCCCATAACTGTTCCATTTAAAGATGCCTGATAGAGAACCCAACTGAGATGAGGTTGGAGGCGGAGGCACATCACAAAGACCTTGAAGCATTTGGACTACTTTTGCCATTGGTGGCCTTAAATGCATCTCATCTTGTATACACCACATAGCAACTTTGATAGCTGTGACAACCCGCTCATCTTTTTCATCAATCTCTAGCTCTGTATCAAGGATTTCTTTCAGTTTTCCTTCTTCCAACATCTTGGAGGCGTAGGAAGGGAAATGGGCTTTCTCTGAATTATTTCGTGAATCATAATTTTTCCTTCCTCCAATAATCTCAAGCAAGACCATACCATAGCTGTACACATCACTCTTCTCTGATATGGCAAAGTTGGTAATCCACTCTGGTGCAAGGTATCCTCTTGTACCCCTCAATGTTGTGTACACAATGCTTTGTTCCCGGTTCATAAGCTTAGCCAAACCAAAGTCTGAAACTTTTGCAACAAAATTATCATCAAGAAGAACATTTTCAGGTTTTATATCACAGTGGACAATCTTCACTTCACACTCCTCATGGAGATAAGCCAACCCCTTTGCTGTACCCAAAGCAATATTAAATCTTGTATCCCAATCCAACAGATTACCCTCTTCATTCTTGTTGAAGATCCATTTATCCAATGACCCTTTACGCATGTACTCATACACAAGAAGCCTGTGAGGCCCTTCAACACAGAAGCCTTTGAGCTTGACCAGATGCACATGATGGATACTGCCAATGATGGTAACTTCAGCTTTAAATTCTTTTTTCCCCTGTCCAGCACCCTCCAACCTTTTCACGGCCACTTCTGTACCATCTGGGAGCACACCTATGTAGACTGAGCCAAACCCTCCTTGACCAACCTTTGTAGAGAAGTTTTTGGTTGCTCTACAAAGATCACCATAACAAAAACGAAAAGGCATTCCAGGAAGATTGTCCAAGAAATCATCCTCTTCTGACTTGCCAAAAGGATATTTGAGTAATATTTTCTTTTTACGTTGGTACCAGTATACTGCATAAATTAGACCAAAGAAAACAATCACTGCTGCAACTATGACCATGGGTAACATAATGTTATTGCCTCCATTTCCAATTTCTTCACTTGCAGGACTTACAACTTTTATATATGAAATATAACCAGCAGAACCCACATCAGACCGTTGTAAACTTCCTATCTGATCAAACAGAAAGCAACTTCCAGAGCTGTTTTCAAAGAACAACGAAAGGCAGGAGCAATTTCCAAAGCATGCTTCTTTGCAAGCATTTAGATTGGATTTCAATGAGGGTGTAACAAAGTCAAGCGCAAAATAGTTGAGCCTTTCGCCAACATATAGAAGCTGTACCGAACTCTTGGAGTTGTTACAGTTTGAATTAATCTGAGGCTTGCAATTAGAGTGAGAGCTGAGAAGTGAAGGGCATTGGCATCTGTTTTCAAAATAGCACACATAGTACGGGTTACATGGCTCAGGTGTACTACAGGGGCTTTGTGGTATTTTAATTGCCTCGGCAGTAACTGGTTTCCCCTTTTGAAGATTATAGAATGAGATTAACCCATTGGAGCCTAAAACAGCAGCCCAGAAGGGATTCCATCCAGGACTGTTGGAGATGACAAACTGCCAAAGTAAGGTTTTATTTTGATCATAGAAATTCCAGAAATTGGACACCAGAGTCACAGAATGAACCTTGCCGATGACGGAGTTATTGGTTTTGCGCCTGTCATTTGTTATGGACCAATAAATTTGTGGCGTTTCAAAGCCCGCTGACAAGACCAAATCGCCTGATCTGAATTCAAGATAGTGAGACAATTTATTGCTGTTGGGAAAACTTTTGAGCTGCATTCCATAAAAGAATTCCTGGCCAGGCAAAAGGGTATCAGTAGGATGGCTAAAACTTTGCCATAGAATGCTTCCACCGGCCCCAAGCAATACCAAGTTTCCCGTATCGCTCATTTCTATGGCTGTAGCTGTTTTTCCTCTAGTGTTTGTAGACCAAACTACACTATCCCCATCTTCCAAGTAAACGTTCCCATCTTCTCCAAACACAAAGTTAGCAGTATTTTGAATCAATAAGCCTCTATTAGCAGTCCAAACTCCTTTGGAACTAGGCATGTGAATGACAACTAGTAGAAACAATGTGACATCCACACTAGTGTAGAAACCCAAAGCGAATTTCGAGTTGTTGGATATCAGAAATATACCTTTATTATCAATATATTCCATCTGAGATGCTCGGAAGCCAGGATAAATCCGGCCAAACTGTTGAGTGCTGGCAATGCAGATCTCAAACACAAGGAGCAAACTAAGAAACAAGGTTCTAAATTTGAACAAACCCATAATTCCTAGCAAATTTGGCAACCAGTAAAAAAAAATCTGGGGTTTGGCCAAATTTAGCCTGAAAAACCAATATAAAACAAGGACTTTGAATTTTGCTAATTCTCTATAGTCTCCAAAACTCAATTATGTAACTGGGAAAAAGAGTTTGCCACCCAGCTACAAGATGAAACTTTTCTACTCAAAAAGCTGAAAGACAATTATGAATTTGTAGAAAGAATTGTATAATTGCACAAAGAGTCCGATGACAAGATCTGTGTGTTGAAATCAAAGTGAGACAGAGTTACGAAAACAAAGATAGATGTTCCCAACTGTATCTTATTTGTGTGAAGCAAAGTAAATAGGGTAAGAAACAACTAAAACAAGGAATTCCTTGGTGAGTATTGATAGATTTTCTTTGTTAACAGTAAGAATAATTTGAAATGAGTGGCAAAACAACAAAAGATGTTTGCTTGGCCATGAATGAAGGGAAAAAGAAAATGACCAAGAACCAGAAAAGGGGTGGAGATAGAGACATGACTGACCTCATTCCTTGATTCAGTTACAGAAACAAGTGGATTAGCCAAGATGGGTTCTTGGTATTTTCTTCATATTTTGGACTGTTGAGTAGAATCGTCTCTCTTTCTGTGCAGGTAGAGAGAGACATACAGAGTGAGAGAGAAAAGTTGAGTAGCCAGGTTATGGAAATAGTTTACGATGCAGTTTTCTTTATTAGCACCGAACATACTTTGAGATGTTAAAGTATTCCTTCCGTACCGTAACTGTAGCCAATGCCAAAACTTTTTTGGCATTTACCCTAGTTTTTGAGTTTTTGGTATTTAGTGCGCTAAATGTGGAAAACATCGGATAAGAATGATCTAAAGATGCTCTTTTTTAGATTCAGCTAGGCTCATAAGTTACTTTGTTATGTTTTCTACTCTCCTTTTCTCCTTTTAAAAATAAAAAATCAAAATCAAAAATAAAAACACTAAAACAAAACCATTAAAAATAAAAAACTCAACCAACGTACAAACAAAAATAAAAAGTAAAAACTCTACAAGAGATGTGGTCATTTTAAAACATGTCAGGTATGTTTGGCAAAAATTAAAAAGTCAGTCTATTTTATTATTTAGTTTATTTTTATTACTATTTATTGGCTCTACTACACTTTTTGATACTATTCACGGGTCTCTTTGTATTATTTTAGTTAACTTTTACCTTTATCTAAAGTACTTTTAGTAAAAAAATTTCAATTTCAACAAAATAAGCGAATCTCAAACAAATCTGTCATGTTTATATCACTTTTCAGTATATGTACACAAAAGTAAGCAAAATATTTCTTTTAGTCAATGTTTTTATTACTTTGTTTTAGTCTACATAATTGGTTAGGTCGAATATGTTTGAATTTTATATGATCTAGCCCAAGTATGAGTTAGAATTTTAAAAGGTTTAGAATTTCAGCAAAATAAGCAAATCACAAACAAACTTGTCGTGTTTGTATCACTTTTCAGTATATGTACACAGAAGTAAGCAAAATATTTCTTTTAGTCGATGTTTTTATTACTTTTGTTTAGTCTACGTAATTGGTCAGGTCGAATATGTTCAAATTTGATATGATCGGGTCCAAGTATGAGTTAGAATTTTATTGGAAAGATTGTTATTCCTATGACCCTATGTATTCTATCTTTAACAGTTAAATTAACCCCAGTCTACAACTACATAACCAGATTACAACTACAAAAGATTCTAACCTTTGTAGTTGTACTCTGGTTATGTAATGTATTATAAACCCAGTTTAAAACACTATTATTACTATATTTGTGTGTGTTCTAATAAATTACTATTTACTAAAAAAAATGTTTATCTCACATTAGTTGTGTGCGTTTAGTGTCCATTGTTTTTAACCCTAATCTACAACTAGTCAACTATAAAGATTAGGTCATTTTGTAGTCGTACTCTGGTTATATAATGTATTATAAACCCGATTTAAAACACCATTATTACTATTTTCGTGTGTATTATAATAAGTATTACTATTTATTAAAAAAAATAACATAATGTGATTGGTGTGGGGGTAAAATAAATAAAATGTTTATTTGGGCCTTAGGCTTGATTTGGTGGTGTAAGTCTGTCTGAGCAGAGCTTTTGAGGCCCACAAGCCAGTGCACACTACAAGAAGTGGAGGAGTCATCTGAGGAAGAGTACCTCTTCGAACGGGCCCAGTAAAGGTTATCAAACATACCAAGGGATTTAGAGACAGAATTCTGGAAGATCTATCGGGTAAAGGCGTGATCCACGCAGTGGTTAGAAGGAAGAACGTGTGAGAAATATCAGAGGAGAAAAAGCTACTACCCACGCATTAAAGACCCTGCACCTACCTCCTTGGCCGCATTAATGGGGAAATGACCTCTAAGTAGTGAGGTTCAGCTTTCCAGCTGGTATTTGGAGGTTTAAAGAAGGTGTTGGATGGGACAAGTATCTAGGGATGAGATTGGTGATACACGTGAAAAAAAAAAGGAAGAAGAAGATGGATACAAGAGAAGAAGAAAGATATAAAAGGTGGAGGATGGCAGAAGGAAGGGGGGATCGAATACTTAAATTGTAATTGTAATATTTTTCTTAAAAGAAAGAAAGGCAATACAAGTTGTCATCGGCTTACGTCCGAGGAGAGATTCTTTACTATTCTCATCTATTGAACACGCGGATAATGGCAATCTAGCCTGTTTTTCCCTTGTCCAACATCCACAGTCTAGGTTTCAAGCCCACACTTTACAAATTTTTATTGTATAAGGCTTTTTGGGCCTGAGTCCACCTAGTGATTGGGCCGGGTACAAATTTTGCACTTACAATTGACGCTGTCTATGGGAACCTAGTGCTAAAGAAATTGGAACATTATGGCAAGCTTAGGTCCGCATCATGCAGAGTCCCAAGGGTCCCAGCGTGAGGATCACTTTGAGCGTCTTGAGCGTCAGAGAGATCGAGAGGGAAGTGTGCACACGGTACACCCTGGTGCAAGCCATTCGCGTGGTGGAAGCAGAGCCACCCATGAGGATGATGCCAAGGCCATGCAGAAAGAGATTGACCACCTTCAGAAAAAGTTACGCCATGTCAGACGAAGGCGAGCTTCACCTCCTGCCAATCCTTCCTCTGGGGGCTCCTAAGGAAGCAGTTACAGTCCAAGGTCCAAGACTCCTCCTAGCGAAACCTTCTTTTACGAAAGGGATGAACTTCTGAGTCGTAGGCATAAAAAGTTTCCCTCCACAGGCTTGGGAAATGACGCTATGAGCAGGGCATTGTATCAAATCTCTAAATTCCCTTTCTCATTTAGGATTGAGAAAGGAAAGCTTCCACGATGGTTCACCCAGCCCACTTTCACCATCTATAATGGCAGGACGGACCCAGTTGAGCATGTGAGTCATTTTAATCAGAGGATGGCGGTACACTCTCAGAACGAAACCTTGATGTGCAAAGTCTTTCCCTCTAGCCTGGGACCTGTTGCTATAAAATGGTTTAACGGGCTGAAAGCCGGTTCTGTTGATTCTTTCATGGAACTCACTAGGGCATTTGCGTCTCGATTCATTACATGTAACAGAGTTCCTCGACCTTTGGACTCATTGTTATCTATGGCCATGAGGAAGGGTGAGACCTTGAAAACGTATTATGACAGATACTGGGAGATGTTTAATGAAATCGATGGTGATTTTGACGAAGTGGCAATTAACATTTTCAAGGTTGGCCTCCCAACTGATCACGATTTAAGGAAATCTCTAACCAAAAACCCTGTGCGGAGTGTACGTCGGCTTATGGATCGCATTGACGACTACAAAAAGGTGGAGGAAGACCAACAATAAGGTAAGGGTAAGGCGAAGGTTATCCTTCAAGAAAGGAGGGATTTCAGGTCGGATAGGTATAGTAACAACAGGCCGAGGAGAGATTTCTCTAGGCAATCTGGTTCAGCCACTCCTCAAGTAGTTAACACCGTATTTCGAGAACCAGTGCACCAATTGTTGGAAAAAGTCCACAAGGAGCCCTACTTCAAGTGGCCAAGTAAGATGGCTGGGGACCCTGCGAAGTCGAATCAGAACCTTTTTTGCCAATATCATCAGGATGTAAGCCATACTACTGAGAATTGCCAGACACTTTGGAATCATTTGGAATAGCTAGTTAGTGAAGGAAAGTTGAAGCAACATTTGTATCAACTTAACGGATAAGGAAACCATTCATGTCCAAATAATCAGAAGAACAACTCATCTCTGCCACCCTTGGGAACGATTAATGTCATCTTCGCTACACCTGGCAGAACTGGCTCCTGTTCTACAAGGGAGTCACATACTCCGGCCGAGGAGTCTAGCTTGAGGCCAAAAAGGATCAAAGGGAGTGCACCTATTTTGGGATTCTCGGATGAGGATAAGGTTGGGACCATTCAACCGCATGACGATGCCCTGGTGGTTACATTAAGGATAGGAAATTATGACGTGAGGAGAGTGATGGTTGATCAGGGTAGTGGTGCGGATATTATATACCCTGACTTATTCAAGGGGCTTAAGTTAAAGCTGGAGGATCTCACTCCCTATGATTCGCTGTTGATAAGCTTTGAAGAGAAAGCTGTCATACCGAAGGGACAAATTCGTTTGCCTGTACAGTCGGGTCCGGAAACAGTTGATGTAGATTTCATTATGGTCGATGCATATTCCCCATACACGGCCATCGTCGCAAAGCATTAGATGCATGCTTTGGGTGTTGTCTCCTCGACTTTACATGTTAAGGTGAAGTTCCCTTCGGGTGGATTGATTGAAGAAATTCTTGGGAGCCAATCAGTGGCAAGGCAATACATATTGACCGCAATGCTGCCTCAAGCCGAATCAGAATCCTCGGCCTCGGTTGTGGAAGACTTATAGCAATCAACAACTCTGGATGCGCCCGGTGCGGTGACAGCAGAGGAGGCAACGTGCGAAGAGTTAGAAAGATTTCTTATTGATGATGACCCTGAAAAATTCTTTCAGGTTGGTGGTCGGCTACCGCATCAAGAGAAAACGAAGTTGATTAGGTTTTTAAAAGATAATATTGACGTGTTCGCATGGGATCCCTACGAGGCTCCGAGATTTGACCCAAGCTTCATTTGCCATCATTTGAACGTCAATCCTACTGTTATTCCTATGAGGCAACCACCTTAACGTTCTTCCAAAGAACATGCTAAGGCCATCAAGGAGGAAGTGCTCAGGCTCAACAGGGCTAGGGCTATTAAAGAAATTTTCTACCCGGAATGGTTGGCGCATACTGTTGTAGTAAAAAAGAAGAGTGGGAAGTGGAGAGTATGTGTGGACTTCACAGACCTAAATAAAGCCTGTCCCAAAGACTCATTCACAATGCCTCGTATCGATCAGCTGGTGGACGCTGCGGTTGGGCATCCTTGGATGAGTTTTTTGATTCCTTCCAAGGCTATCACCAAATACCTTTGGCATTGGATGACCAGGATAAAACCGCCTGCATTACTCCTACGGGAAATTATCACTATAAAGTGATGCCATTCGGTTTGAAAAATGCAGGGGCTACTTACCAAAGGATGATGACCAGGATGTTTGAGTCTTAACTTGGAAAGACTATTAAGGTATATGTGGATGATATGGTGGTGAAGATCAAGATGGTACCTATGCATGTGAAAGACTTAGATGACACTTTTCAAACGCTTAGGAAGTTCAAGTTGCACCTTAATGCCTCCAAGTGCTCTTTTGGGGTGGGCTTTGGTAAGTTCCTAGGCTATATGGTGACTCATAGAGGAATAGAAATAAATCCGGCACAGGTTAGGGCCATCCATGGCCTACAACCACCTCGGAATCCGAAGGAAGTTCAGAGGTTGACTGGAATGACTGCTGCTCTCAGTAGGTTCATTTTTCAATCTGCTGATAGGTGCATACCTTTTTTTCCAGTTGTTGAATAAGTGGAAAGGATTCCAATGGTCCGAGGAGTGTGCTTTGGCTTTTCAACAACTTAAAGAATATCTTTCCCGGCCACCTATCATGTCTTGGCCGGAGGTCGATGAAGTCCTGTTTACATACATAACTGTAGCTATCCATGCAGTCAGTTTGGTTTTAATACGGGACGACAGTGGAGTACATAGACCGGTTTACTACATTAGTAAATCTTTGAATGAAGCCGAGGTGTGATATCTACCTTTGGAAAAGGCGATTCTGGCCGTAGTTCATGCTACGTGGAAGCTTCCTCATTACTTTCAATCCCACACCGTTGTGGTTTTGACTCAACTTCCTCTCAAGTCGGTATTGTGAAGTGCTGACTACTCGGGGAAGGTGGCCAAGTGGGGAACTATTTAGGGAGTTTTCAATATCAAATATATGCCTTGCACCTCCGTGAAGGGTCAAGTCCTTGCCGATTTGGTGGCAGAATTCGCCGAACCCTCATTAGAAGAAACTGCACAGGAGTTGCACATGGATGAAAAATCAGCTGGTATTATCACAGGCAAAGGGCTTGTGGTCTGGAAAGCATATGTTGACGGTGCGGCTAACCAGAGAGGGTCAGGTATCGGACTTGTTTTGGTATCCCCTGAAGGAATCACCTTTGAAAAATTGTTGAGACTGGCGTTCTCGGCCACCAATAATGAGGTTGAGTACGAAGCTATCTTAGTTGGTATGGATATGGTCCAGAAAATGGGGGGAAAGTCAGTTTATATGTCCTCAGATTCTCAGCTAGTCGTGGGCCAGGTGATGGGGACTATAGAGGCTAGGGATCCGAGAATGCAAGAATACTTGGCCAAGGTCAAATGTTTAGAATCCAAATCTGATTCCTTTATCCTAACGCATGTTTCTAGAAGTGGAAACACACATGCAGACTCATTGGCCACTTTGGCAATGTCCTCGGCTTAGGGTTTGCCTAGGATTATCCTCATTGAAGATTTGCTGAAACTGGCTTTAACAACCGCAAGTGTCATCCGTATCCATCTAACAAGGCTCGGATCTAGCTAGATGGACCCTGTAGTTTCTTTTCTGAAAAGTGATGTTTTGCCCGGGGAGAAGTCTAAAGCAGATAAAATTCGTCGAAAAGCACCTCAACTCTGGTTGTTCAAGGATCAGAAGCTATATAAACGCTCTTTTTTTGAACCATATCTGCTGTGTGTACACCTTGAAGCGACGGAAGCACTTTTGGAAGAGTTGCATGAGGGGATTTGTGGAAGTCACACTAGAAGGAGATCTTTAGTCCATAGAGCTCTAACTCAGGGATATTGGTGCCCCAATATGCAGAGAGAGGCTCAAGACTATGTAAGAAAATGTGACCAATGCTAGAGATTTTCTCCCAACATCCATCAACCTGGTGGTGTCCATAACCCTTTGTCTAGTCCTTGGCCATTCACTTAATGGGGGCTGGATATAGTTGGGCCCTTCCCGAGAGCTGTGGGAAATAAAAGATGGCTACTCGTGGGAACTGATTACTTCACCAAGTGGGTTAAAGCTGAACCTTTATCAAATATTAGGGATGTAGACACCAAGAAATTTATCTGGAAGAACATTATCACTAGATTTGGGGCACCTCACACACTTATTTCTGATAATGGCGTGCAATTTGATAGTCAAGCTTTCAGGAAGTATTGTAATGACTTCGGCATCACAAATAGTTACTCCACTCTAGTTTATCCTCAGGGAAATGGATAGGTCGAGGCTGTTAACAAAGTTATAGTCAATGGATTTAAGAAGAGGCTGGATGATGCAAAGGGTAGATGGGTAGAAGAATTGCCACACGTTTTGTGGATATATCGTACTATACCGCGAAGATCCACAGGAGAAACACCCTTCTCCATAACTTACTGGCTGAGGCGGTAATACCTTTGGAATTTGGGTTTCCGACATTAAGGACGAGTTCTTTTAGCCTTGGAAATAACGGTGGCTTGCTAGAGAAAAGCCTGGATTTGGTTGAGAAACAGCGAAAGGCCGCCATAGTACAACTGGCTTATTATCAGCAGAAGCTCAAACAAGGATATGATGCTCATGTGAAACTAAGGCCACTTGCGCCTGAAGATTTGGTCTTGAGGAAAGTCATGGGTACTTCCAAGAATCCAGCATGGGGAAAGTTAGCACCAACCTAGGAAGGACCATACCGAATTACTTCTGTAGTGGATATAGGGTCATATCGCTTAGCTGATCTAAATGAAAAAAATTGTACAACGCCCTTGGAATATAAATAACCTACGAAGGTATTACTATTAATGAAAGACACTTTTGCCATTTTTTGCTCATTTATTATTATGTAACATTTCGATTTATTTATTCTAAATGTCAAACAGAAACCTGGTCATGCATGGTCCTCGGACCACATACCTCGTGGAAATTGATATCTTGTTAGACGTTAAACAGAACCTTAGTTACGTCGGGTCCTCGAACCTTCTACTTTGGGAAAATTAACATTTCAATTCGCTATTCTAAATTTCAAACAGAAACTTGGTCATGCATGGTCCTCGGACCACATACCTCGTAGAAATTGATATCTTGTTAGATGTTAAACAGAACCTTAGTTACGTCGGGTCCTCGAACCTTCTACTTTGGGGAAATCAACATTTCAATTCGCTATTCTAAACATCAAACAGAAACCTGGTCATGTATGGCCCTCGGACCACATACCTCGTGAAAATTGATATCTTGTTAAATGTTAAACAGAACCTTAGTTACGTCGGGTCCTCGGACCTTCTACTTTGAAAAAATTAACATTTTAATTCACTATTCTAAATGTCAAACAGAAACTTGGTCATGCATGGTCCTCGGACCACATACCTCGTGAAAATTGATATCTTGTTAGATGTTAAACAGAACCTTAGTTACGTCGGGTCCTCAGACCTTCTACTTTGGAAAAATTAATATTTCAATTTGCTATTCTAAACATCAAACAGAAACTTGGTCATGCATGGTCCTCAAACCACATACCTCGTGGAAATTGATATCTTGTTAGATGTTAAACAAAACCTTAGTTACGTCGGGTCCTCGAACCTTCTACTTTGGGAAAATTAACACTTCGTTCCATCATTTTGAGCACCCAATACAAACCATGCCTTATGGTTACATTACTCATGGAAATTAACGTACCGATAAACCATGGTAAGTTTGATGGTTTACTTTGTGCCCCTAACTAAATATTAAGTTAAGTCTCAGACTGTGTGTTGTTGTACTTCATTTATTACAGTTTCAATGTATGATTATCTACTGATGAATAAGATTGATAAAATGAATGTACTTTTATGGGGGGTTGTTGATGTTTGAGGTGTTGTAAAGACTTCACTGTGCATTAAGGTGAAGCGAATTAGTATTTTCCTACTGAAGATTGGAAACCAGTTGAATAGCAACCTTTCAAACTTCTCTTTAATCTTTGTCAATGGATACATCGGAAATAAAATTCTGAAATAAAAAGGTTAAAATAAAAGTCCTAATACAAAAAACTCATTACATAAGGAAAAGGGGTCCTAACTGGCCTAAGCCTTAAGCCTTGGTGGGGGTGTCCTACTTGGATGTGCTGGCAGCCCCTTTTGCTTTGCTGTCCTCCTCTGTTTGTTTTAGCTCCACTTTGAATGAGGTCTGGACTTGTTTCCCTTTGTCCTTTGCCACTAGTGGGGGAACATTGGGCTTGGCATCTTTGCTCGAAGGTTTCTCGGCTTCGTCACCTTGTTCCTGCTCTTTGTCAGAACCAGCAGGTTCTTTAAGAGTTGAAATGGATTCTTGAATGATAGATGGATGCGTTGAAGGCACTATCTCGAGGGTAGGTGCGACAGGAGGAAGCTCTTCGAGCACTTAGATTTCCTGAGGAAGCCAAATATTCTCAGGTTTCCTCAACTCAAAAGTCATGGGAATCCCTGCCACGTTTTGGCCTTCTGCCCACACTTGTTGGCAATACTCCCTGCATAACTCTGCCAACACCTCCATCAGTCGATCTTCTGTCGCCTCGACCCCTTCATTGTAAGCAGCCTTCTTGGCAGCCTCTATAGTTTCCTTGAGGTTGGGAGCCTCTTCCTTCACTTGGGCGAGCTCTTTATTTAAGGTAGAGTTTTCTTGCTGAGCTTTAAACAGATCCTCGTCCCTTTGACGCAGAAGTTTGTGTTGCCCCTCCACCTAAGTTTTGATTATTTTAAGGCTGGCCTCGGCACCATTTCTCTCCCTCTTCGCCTCTGCCAACTACTTGGTTAGGTTCTCTTTCTCCGCAAAGGCTTGGCCTAAGGCCTTCTCAGTCTCCAGTCTGACCTCAAGTTCAACTGTAGCCTTCTTCCGAAAGTCTTCCACCCATTTCTCTGCAGCAAAGACTTTTTGTATGGCCTGAATTGAAATGTTGAATAACTGTATTATTATTTATGATTAATTCAAAATGCGTGCGAACGAATTTGTGCTAAAATGTGATTACAATAATAATATGGAGGTAATTAGAAGACACTCACCAAAGCCAGGTCTCTTTAGAAGGAGAGAAAGAGATGTGGCTAACTCAATTTATCTAGAGCTTCCATATCCTTTGGTAGGAGAAGAGGTTGCTCCAGGGCGTTAGCCAAGTGGTGAACGTGTCCTTATTGGAATGCCCTAATGCTGGATTGGCAGGAAATGGGGGCCTCATCTAGCTTTAACGCAGGAGACTAGTTGGCTTGTGTACGGCGTACCTCAGCCAAGTCACGGCTTTCCCCGCTCTCTACTAAGGAAGCACACGACTTACCCTTGCCTGCTTTCTATTGCTGCTGTTGTTGCTTAAGCCTCTTTTGCCTCTCTATATCTGCCTCTTTAGCCTTGTTCTTCCTCTTCTTCTTAAGCTTCGGGATGGGGATCTTAGGATCAATGGAAGGAGGGGGTGGTGGCAGAATGGGAGGGGTTGCGACCCAACCGTGCCCTACTTAAGAGCTTGTGTGCCCCTCCTAGACATCAACTTTCTAAGGGTAGAGATGTCTTCTTCCTCGGAGCTAGAGTCGGGTTGTGCTATCACTAAACCCTTTATACCTGAAGTTTCTGCAGGCACCTGTTCTTCGTCCGAGAGGATGATGAGGTGATCCTCTTGAGGTCTCTCAGCTTCTTCAAGGCGAAACTGATCAATTTCCTCGTCGAGGGATTGTTGCGAGGATGCAGGTTCTTCTCAGATGGTTGTTGTTTGGGAATGTGCCGAGAGAGGAACTGCTGCGATGGGGCGGGAGTATAGGACGACGAAGGGGTCGTCTGGGAGTTCGTGGACAGAAAGAAAGCTTTGTCTTGAAATATCTATCCTTTTGCGACTTTGGTCTCCTACGGTGATCGCGTTGCCAATCTCTTGGAAGTCATCTGATAAAGGATCATATCCTAATATCAGATGAGCTGCCCTTATTTGCAAGTCTTCGTTAACAAATACTTTGGAGAGAAGAACGCGATTAAGGTCCGCGACACTGCAAAGGCTCAGACGAGACCGTACGTGTTGTTTGTCTACAAAAACATTCAAATAGACAAGTATAGTTAGGTCAGCAGTGAACATCAACTACAAGGGTAATAATAATAAATAGTGTAACCAGAAATGGTGAAGATTATAGGACTAAGTCACAAGTTAGGGAATCTAACTCCTATAGAATCATTCCTGGGTCTCCCCACTTGACTGGGCAATGAGGACCGTCAGACCAATTTCCCGAGGTGATAAGATAGTCATCTTTCATGCCTTTGTTGGATTTGGGAAGACAGGATATTAGCCTAACAATGCTAGATTTGGATTTAAGGTAATACCCTATGTCTTTAAGCTTATGACACTCATACAAGTAAACGACGTCGTGCCATGTAAGGTTTAAATCCATTTGCTCGTTTAGAGCGTCAACGCAACCTAGGATTCTAAACACATTGGGTGTACATTGATTTGGGCATAACCTATGGTTGCGTAGGTATTCGCTAGTTACGTTTCTCATAGGAAGGGTCATCCCACCCTCTAGAAAGGCGATGATGGGGATAATCACTTCTCCCTTTGTCCTAGTGTTACCTATGGCTTCTGCAGGGCAATACTTTAGGCCTACGTCTGGGGGGATATGGTACTTGGCCCAAAAACCCTCCATACCAGCGTCGGTATCTACTAAATACTTAAATCTACCCATTTGGTGGGGCTAAGAACAGGTGTTTGGAAAGGGAAAGGATGTAATTGGTATCTGAGGACAATAGCCGAAGAGAAATGAATAAAGAAGATTAAGAACTTACGAGAAATGCCTAGATGATTCTTCACAAGCTTCTTGAGAGGAAAGAGAATGAGCGATTCTTAGATTTGATTGATTTCTAAAAGGTTAGAGTGAAGTTCAGTTTCCTAGGCACTTTGGCGTGTGAGAGGCGACCTCGAATCAGAAGTATCCCGCCCAAATTTTTAGAAAGGACCTGGGCCGTTAGATGCGAATCTCGCCGTTGAACGTGGGGAACAAGATGTAACTCGTAGTCATTAATGCGGATGTTGCAGGTTTCAAAGTGTTAGGGGCGGTTTAAAAGAAGCAAACTGACCCTTATACATGTGGCAATTCGTGGACCATGTAGAGGTTTTGCCATTAGATCAAAACTCCATTTCTCTCCTTGGATGGGAAGAAAAATGAAGTTTTGAGGGGCTATTGTGGGGGTAAAATAGATAAAATTTTTATTTGGGTCTTGGGCCTGATTGGTGGTGTAAGCCTGTCCGAGTAGAGTTTTTGAGTCCTACAAGCCAATGCACACTACGAGAGGTGGAGGAGTCGTCCAAGGAAGAGTACCTCTTCGGACAGGCCTAGTAAAAGTCATCAGACATACCAAGGGATTTAGAGATAGAATTCCAGAAGATCTATTGGGTAAAGGCGTGATCCACGCAGTGGTTAGAAGGAAGAACGTGTGAGAAATATCAGAAGAGAAAAAGCTGCTACCACCGCATTAAAAACCCTGCACCTACCTCCCTGGCCACATTAATGGGGAAATGACCTCTGAACAGTGAGGTTCAGCTTTCCAGCTGGTATTTGGAGGTTTAAAGAACGTGCTGGATGGGACAAGTATCTAGGGAAGAGATTGGTGATACACGTGGAAAAAAGAAGGAAGAAGAAGATGGATACAAGAGAAGAAGAAAGATATAAAAGGTGGAGGATGGTAGAAGGAATGGGGGATCGAATACTTGAATTGTAATTGTAATATTGTTCTTAAAAGAAAGAAAGGCAATACAGGTTGTCATCGACTTACGTCCGAGGGAGATTCTTTACTGTTCTCATCTATTGAATACGCGGATAAAGGCAATCTAGCCTGTTTTTCCCTTATCCAACATCCACAGCCTAGGTTTCAAGCCTACACTCTACAAATTTTTATTGTATAATGCTCTTTGGGTCTGAGTCCACCTAGTGATTGGACTGGGTACAAATTGTGCACTTACAATTGGTAATTTTTATCACTTAAAAATCGTCAACATACTAGGCCTATAGCTATACATAACCTAGTCAATTCCCTTTGTTGTTAATGGCCACCACTTTCACTTAAGAATTTGTTATTTGTTGGTAATAAAATTTAGCTTGGTTTTAGAACTAAAACCTACAATTGGTAAAGACTAAAGAGGCCGTATAAGTCAAGAACATAATATCTAATATCTTTTTTCGTATTTCTTTCCACATCAAATAATAATAATAATAATAATAATAATAATAATAATAATAATAATAATAATACCTCAATTATAAAAAAGTTAAGTAATACATAAATTCTTAAGTTTACTTTCTTTTTCTTTTGAGAAACTAGTCTTTGTAATTAATTATATAAAAAAAAAATGTTATACAAAACACAAGGAGTTGTTATTTGTTGGTAATAAAATCGAGCTTGGTTTTAGAACCAAAACCTACAATTGGTAAAGACTAAAGAGGCCGTATAAATCAAGAACATAATTTCTAATATCTTTTTTCGTATTTATTTCCACATCAAATAATAATAATAATAATAATAATAATAATAATAATAATAATAATAATAATAATAATAATAATTGCAGGGTCAATAGGTCTAGGAGTATGTATTGGGTCAGAGGCCCAATTTGATGACACTAAATGGTCCGAGGATGTGGGAATATCGATTCAAGAGACAGTGTTGATGGATAAAGAGACAGAGGTTGATCAAGGTCATCCCAGAAAGTTGTCTAAGGAGAAGTATGTTCTCGGCTAAATAAAGCCGAGATAAGAAAGGGTTGCCCGATGTCTAAAGACGATGTTCTAAGAGATCCTATAAGTAAGGATATGTATGAAGGGTGTACAAGATAGGAATAAGGGCTATGAAATATCCAAGATAAAGCTGCTACCACCGCATTAAATGCTCTACAGCTAAACTTCTAGCCGCATTAATGGGAAAGTGATGCTTGAGCATCAGGTTTCAACCTTACAGCTATCTCCAAAGACTTCAGGGATAGGCTGATGGGGCAAGTATCCAAACCAGTAATTTGATCCATACGTGGAGGATGGAGAGAAGAAAAAGGAGAGGATAAAAGGAGGGGAAGACATTTAAGAAAAGAGATCAAAAAGAGTAAGAAGAAAACACTGAAGACATTAAGATCAATATCTATAACTTGTCTTTGAAAAAGAGAAAGATAAGATCTAGCCTCCTCAGCTTGAGTCTAATGACAATTTTTGTTATATAAACTATCTCACCTATATGATGTTGCAATCTAGCTCATTATCTTTGTTATTTAAAATCACTAGAACCTAGATTTCAAGTTCACTCTCTACAAATTCATTGTATTGGAGTTTTTGGGCCTATCTCAATTTTATTTTTTGGGTTTTGGTGCAAATTGTGTCTTTACAATAATAATAATAATAAAATACCTCAATTATAAAAAAGTTAAGTAATACATAAATTCTTAAGTTTACTTTCTTTGTAATTTTTCTTTTGAGAAACTAGTCTTTGTAATTAATTATAAAAAAAAATGTTATACAAAACACAAAATAAAGTCAGATCACCTCTAAAAATATATACCGCTTAGGAATAAAATATAATATATTATATAAAGATAAATAAATAAATAATTAAGAAAAAATTTACAATGAGACTTATGAGTTATGACAAACCACTCAAAGATAATAATAGATGCGACATTAATTTCGAGTTTTAGACAAAACTTAATGTCAACAAGATCCACGTCCTAGTTTCATTAGTTGGTGAGCATTCTGAGAATCAGTTTCATTAGTTCACAATCTTGCTAAAGGTGGAATTCATGTTACATGTGTATTTGTGTGAATGGAGAATGCCTTTTCACACATCTCTGCGGAATTTAAGCCGATTTGGCTTATGTTTCTTAATAAAATTTATAACTTCTTGCTAAAAAAAAAAATTGTTTGATTGTGTTGAAACTTGAGGCTGCTTGATTTTTATTTTTATTTTTCCTTACAACAATTAGGGTTATTTAAATCCAGGTACTTCTCATAGGATTACACATTGGATTTTGCTTCTACTTTGAATGGTAGCTGCCAATCAATAATCAGTTACCCATTTTTATTAGCTGAGTAGGAGGAGGGGAAAAAAAAAAAGAAGACACTTGTAACTCAAAGCAGATGAACAAATGGTAAATTGGTGTTGAGTCCCTCACAAGTTGGACCCGAATTCAATGAGAAAATGGGCATTTTCCCTTTTCGCCAAAACATTTCAGCAAAATGCTCCTGTTTTAAAACTCGATTTTCTAAAAATCGAGTTTCAATTTAAAACTCGATTTTTGGACAATCGAAATTTTTTTGGTACTCAAGTTCCTTGAAAAAGTTCAAGTGGAGCTCAAATTCCTTGAACTCGAGTACCAAAAAAAAAAATTTCTAAGTTCATGTTCGTTATAGCTCGATATTCCAAAAATCGAGTTTTACATTTGAAACTTGATTTTTAGAAAATCGAATTTCAAAACAGGAGCATTTTCCTAATTAGTTTCAAACATGGGGCATTTTGCTGAAAATTTAATGAGAAATGGGTAAAAGCCCATTTTGGCCCGAATTCTGGTGTTGGGTGTTAGGTTACAATGCAATTTGAAGTTTAAGGTGATGAATTTAGTTAATTATTTATATAATAATTCAATATTATTTATTCAACTTGACATGTTATTTAAAAACATTGTTGTTTTCATTTCTTTTTAGATGCGAAATTCCTAATTAAGTTTTTGTATTCAGGTCTTATTAACATCTCTTTAACAAGTTATTAAGAAAATTGATTGTCAATAATTATTCAACACACTCATTTTTTTTTTCAAATGTAATGGTTTAGTATTTCAATTGGGTAGAATTTCAATTGACTCAATATTTTGGGACATTATTGGAGGTGTGGGGAAAGAATGCAAAACACGCCTACATTTCTCTTTTCTTTTAAAAAAATAAATTATCATCTAAAATATTGGGACTTTTTTCTTTTCTTTTCTTTTCAAGTTCCGGTAGTGGGAGACTTCAGACCCTTTATAAATGGCCAAAATACTATTTTGGTTAATACATTTTGGGGGTCATTATCAATTAGATTCTTAAATTCTAGTAGCAGTCAATTTAGTCCTTCTTCTTGTCGTCGTTGTTGTTGTCGTCGTTGTTGTTGTTGTTGCTGCTGTTGTTGTTATTCTTATTATCATTTGAAAATCTGTTATTTTCAACTTATAGTCAATTTGGTTTCATCTGTCAATTCACTAACATAAACTAACTTAAGTTAACTATAAGTTAAAAATAATCATGGCCAAATTGAATGCTAACAAAATGTAAGAACTAATTTGACAATGACTCAAAAATATAAAGATCAAAATAGTATTTCTACCTTAATAAATTAATGGGGCAAGTAGAGCCTAAGGCCTAGGCCTAGACCGACCATACTTAAAATAACTACAATATGAGCAGAGAGTCCAAGAGCAATGCTAGGACCACATAGTTTTACATATCTTTGGCCAAAACTCACTCCGTGACGAGTTGTAAATGGTAAAGATATGGACTCACCACCACACCTCTACCATTCACAACTTGTAAAGATGTGGCCAAAGTTGAATAAAATTATGTGGTCTTAGCATTTTCTAGAATGTTAGTTTCCAATAAAAATATTTAATTATTCCATGTGCTTTTGAAAACACTTATCTATTATTGGCTTGTTTGTTTGAAGGGAAGATAAAAAGTGATTTTAAGGACAAACTGAAAACTTATTGCTGAAAACTGAAAACTGAAAACTGAAAATACTGTACAAAAATAATTTTTTAATGGGTAAAAATTACTGTTCATCCCAAAAAGTACTGTTCATTGGCCTAAAATCACTGTTCATGGCCAATGAACAGTGACACATGCGCGTGGAAAAAAAAAAAAAAACTGCCCAGACGTGGACGCAGCCCTCCTATCCAAACGCATTCAAAGTATGTATTTGGAGCTTTAACCACCAATATGAAAATGACATTTGTTCTTGTTATTGTACAAGACATCAGTTGAGTTAAATAAGTCATATGCATTGCACATAAGGGGATGCATATTCATCTTCTTATTGAAGCCAAACTTAGTTCTTGTTAAGTTCTCTTTTTAAGAATTCTTAAAAAGAGCAAAGTTTGGCCTCAATAGGAAGATGAACATGCATTCCCTTATGTGCAATGCATATGACTTATTTAACTCAACTAATGTCTTGTACAGTAACAAGAACGAATGTCATTTCCATATTGGTGGTTGAAGCTCCAAACACAAGGATTCTTAAAAAGAGAACCACCACCACCCATGTTAGGCAAGTTTGTACTTCCCTAAGCCTTAAAGGCTTAAGGGATTCATAGATCCAGGTTCTTGTTATCCCGGGGTAGAGTTATACTGTCGATTGTAAAATAAAATAAAATAAAAAAAGAGAGAAGAACCCGTATGATGTGTGTCATCTTGTTAGGACTATTGCATCTTGAGGAACAAGCTAGCCTAAAGAATAAGATGTGAGACCCTCAATGTGACATTGGATTAAAAAAGAAAATTGTGTTATTCGATGCTGACTATCAAACTTTTTTTTTTTAATTTTTTTTTTTTTTATGGGAGACTATCAAACTTAAGTAGAAGGGATGTGAGACCCTCAACCATAGCATAAGGACTAGCATTTTGTTGAGAGGATAATCTAAGAAAAAGCGCATCAAGATTAAATAACAAATACTAGATGCTTCTTAAAGTCAAAAGGATTTTCTTTTTTCCTTTTTTTTATTCAAAGATAAAAGAGTTTTTTTTTTTTAATCATTTTGATCGAAGGACATAAAATTTAAAGACTGATTGTTTTCTCCAAAAAATGGGTAGTCGAAAAATCGTGGCCACGGTGAGGCCAAAAAAAAAAACAGCTCCTCTCACAACAAAATCAGTTAATTAAAGAATGGGAAAAACTTTGATGGTGTTGCTCAAGTTATATAGAAATTCTTAAATTCAAGGGTTAGGAATAACAAGTTCTTCATTATCTAGTATAGGGTCATTCAAAATATATATATATATATAGAACATATAACCACACTTAGAATAACAAACCAAATTACATTTGTCGAGAAGTGGAAATTCGTATGGATACAATCTTCATTATGAATCTTGATCAATTAAATAGTTTTGTTGTAGATTCTTATACAAAGCTCTTCTAAATGTATTTCTTTTATCATTTCATCCAAGAGTAAGAGTTGCTCTAATTTCATCAATTTTTTTTAAAATACTCTTTTCTTGAATATCATTTAAAATACTCTTTTTTTTAAATACTCTTTTTTTAAAATACTCTTCATTATCTCACCAATTCAGCAGTTAGTAACCCAAACTTTCTAGAGAAGAGCCTAACGTCTTATCTCACCTAATTGTAGAGCAGTTCTTGATTGGGTATAATTAGTGCACACAATTATTGACATTCTTGTCCAAGTGCTCCTTACATGGTGTGTTAATCATGTAAACAACATGCAAATTGGAATTTGCCACTACCAACCCACCACCTTCTTGGTCCCAGCATATCATGCTAATTTTTAATTCATTGATAATAACCCAAAATTTAATTTCGTGTCAATAAACTCAATATATATGTCAACTAGTTTGAACTTAGATCTCTCTTCACCTAAAGTTTGCGACATTATCCTATTCAAGGTACAGCCATACACTCACCCTTTAAAATAAAAACAAACACACACTCAAATACTCTCTCTCTCTCTATCTCTCTCTCTCTCTCTCTCCCTCTCACACACACACACAAAATACCATTCTTCGCCAAATTTGACGAAATTGTGCTTGCAAAGTTGCATTGGCAAGTGACAATAATATGGAAATATGGGTTCCAACTATCATTATTCACCAAAAGACTATTACCATTGGATTTCTTTTCTCATGGAATCTAGTACCACTCTCCGAGTAGAGAATTCAAATTTTGCTATTTCCATTTTCCATTTTCAAAGCTTAGTTGTCTTTTGCATGTGTATCCTTATATAATATTCAAGTCGCAAAGATGCTATAGCAGCTAGAACTTCTTTTTTTCTTTTTCTTTTTTTGGTGCAAACAGTTGGACAAGAAGAGAAATATAAGCAATATTACGAATACTTATTTTTATCTAGGCCTTCAAAGTTCAAATGCAAACTCTCACATCTTTTAAGGTGTTCAAAATCCGTAACACACTTCTTTTCTTCTTTTTTTCCCACTTGTATTTGAAGTTTCGAGGATCCAGTCATCACTTTAGTAAATTCCTTAGGCCCCTGCCATTTTGTACCTTCTTTTCCATTCAACGTGTCTTATAAAGATCAAAGACTTGCCCACTACTTTCCGTACAAGCAAAGATTATATAGGAAGAATCTAAAAATTACTGCATCAAAGAATGAAACTGATTTTTACACTAAAATTAAATAGGGGTTTGAATTCGAAACCCTTTATCAAGTTTACCCACCTTTCTCTTCTTTTTCTTTTTTTCTAACATTGAGATTTGAGACCGAGACAGGAGTGTTTTCTTTAAAAAGTGACTTATGGAAACCTTAACCGCGCCAGTTTTATTGAAGTGTCTAAAGATTAAATTACAAAACTTAAGTACATTTCTATGGGTATAATACACTAAATTTCTCTAATTAAATTTTAATGTAGGGTTGTATTGATCAATATTGAACAAATATTTTTGTCTTCTATAAGAATAATTAAATGTAATACAAATATGTGTTTAAATTTAACTTAAAACCTAATATAACATATTTTACTCAAATTATAAATAAATAAAAAAGACAATAAAGAAATATAAATTCCTATTGCCAAAATGTGAGAATTGGCAACAAAGTAAATTGTGCTATTCATGTTCACTGGCCAACAAAGAAAGACCACTTAGTTGTGATTGTCGGTCGATTTAATTGATAAAGTTTTTATCATCATTATAGGACTTAGAATCGAATCAGGAAAGAATTTTAGAAAGAAAGAACCTAACAAAAAGAAAAAAGAGTCAAAGTTCACTCTAGAATTTGAGTGGGTTCGTGTTCAACATGTTTGTGTCATAAAATGATAGTACAAAAGCACTAGCAGAACATAGCTGATTCTGCTGGCCAGAAAAATGAAAACAATTAATGGAAAATTTGGGGTCCAACAGAGGAACAGTCAGGACATATGTTTAAGTGTTAAGAATGATTGTGTTATGCAATTCATGATATGAGGAAATTTGGTTGGCCACCAATATTTTTGAATTTCTCTGGTATGTTGTAAAGTGAAATTTGACCTTGGCATTGACATTTTGGGCCAAATGGTCAATGTGCTCAACAAACAACTATTCTTGCATACTATTGAGAGCCCCTAGCTTGCATTACAGCCCAAAGTTATCGGTCTGCTCTTTTCCAGAATTTGCATTAGACTGCTAATAACTCAATTAATGGCCTTGTATTAAGAAATTCAACGTGCTATTTCCCATCATTTATCCATAGTTTAGTTGAACTAAAATCATACTCTCTCTTTATTTTTTTATTTTATTTTTTTTTAAGTATACACATGAGTTTACTTTTTTTATTATCGAGTTTTGATAATTTATTTATATTAGATTCTTTGTTTTTTATACCTTATTATCTCACCTAGAACAAAAATTTTATTAAAAAAATTACTTAACAGAACACGTGATGCAAAATTAAACAATAATTAGAATCCAATTTAGAACCTAATTTAATTTTCTCTCAACTTTGCCTATTAATATATATATATATATATATATATATATATATATATATTAGGATTGATTACTTCCTGCGTCCTAATCTTCAAATTCTTTATTGACTTAACTTTGACCATATTTCAGGCTGAAATTTTTTTCTAGCAATACAAATAGTTTATAGTTATTCAAGTCTGTCTTTAGCTAACTGATTTTTGATTGATATGATGTTCAGGAAAATGAGGGCATCAGCCTTAGCCAAGAGTTACTCAGATGAGGCAATAACTATTTATGAAAAATTAGTGTCTTTACTAGTTCATGATGTGTGCATTAAAATAGTCCCTTCAGATAGTAAGCCTTATGGGTATCATAGGTTACCTACCTGGGGTGCACAAGCATTCAAACCCTTTACTACAAGGACTAATGTAACAACTCCTCGAAGCATTTGCTCAGGTATAGGAATGGCTATTCACTGGTATTAATGGATATCCATGTCCTAAGGAAACAAATGCTTTGAATGACATTGGCCATTCATTTTGATATCTATTCAGTATACAAAATGTTGTAGCATATAATAGCAACAACATGAAAGCCTAAGATAGAACTTTTCACACTTAGAAAGAAAGTAAAGTAAAAATTGCTTCCTATCTTGGGCCTGATAGCCGAACATCTGACATGAGTACCTCACTAAAATTAAGCAGTCCTGAAGAAGATGCCTCTTCAGTGCTCCATTTGTAGAAACTTGAGTGAGAACTAATCTGAGAGAAGGTTGGTGGTGAAGGTACGGCGGAAAGACCTTCAAGCATTTGGACTACTTTAGTCATCGACGGCCTTAAATGCATTTCGTCCTGTATACACCACAATGCTACTTTGATTGCAGTGGAAACCCTTTCGTCGTTCTCATCAATCTCTAGCGTAGAATCAAAGATTTCTGTCAGTTTTCCTGCTTCTAACAATTTCGAGGCATAAACAGGAAAATAGGCTTTTTCCAGATTCTCTTCTGGATCATAATTTTTTCTTCCTCCAATGATCTCAAGCAAGACCATGCCATAGCTGTATACATCACTCTTCTCTGATATGGCATAGTTGGTAATCCATTCAGGAGCAAGGTAACCTCTTGTACCCCTTAACGTCGTATACACAAGGCTTTGTTCTCGATTCATTAGCTTGGCCAAACCAAAATCTGATACTTTAGCTACATAATTATCATCAAGAAGAACATTTTCAGGTTTTATATCGCAGTGAATAATTTTAACTTCACACTCCTCATGAAGATAAGCTAATCCCTTTGCAGTACCCACCGCAATGTTGAATCTTGTATCCCAATCTAACAAGTGACCCCCTTTTTTGTTCTTAAAGATCCATTTATCCAAAGACTGTTTACCCATGAACTCATAGACAAGAAGCCGGTGAGAACCCTCAGCACAGAAGCCTTTGAGCTTGACTAGATGGACATGATGGATACTGCCAATAATCGTAACTTCAGCTCTAAATTCTTTTTTCCCCTGCCCAATGCCTTCCAATTTTTTCACAGCCAAGCGGGTACCATCTGGTAGAACACCTAGGTAGACTGATCCAAACCCTCCCTGACCAACCTTTGAAGTGAAATTTCTAGTTGCTTGACAGAGATCACTATAACTGAAACGAGCAGGCATCCCAGAAAGACTATTCAAGAAATTATCTTCTTCTGATGTTTCTTCAGGATATTCCAGCAATCCCTTCCTTCTGTGGTAATACCAGAATCCCACATAAATTAGGCCAAGAACAACCACTATGGTTGCAATAGCTATGAATGCAATTGATAAAATACGCTTCTTTTCCATTCTTCTTGCATTACTTGGTCTACCACCACCACTAACTGGGACCTTCATGTATGAAAAATAACCAGGAGAACCTTCACTGGAGCGTTGCAGGCTCCCTATCTCATCAAATAGAAAGCAATTCCCAGAACTTTTTTCATAGAACAGCACAAGGCAGGAGCAACTTGCAAGGCAAGCTTCTTGGCATGCATTTAGATTAGACTTCAGAAGGGGTTGAACAAATCCAAGTGCAAAATAAGTAAGCTTCTCACCAACATATAATAGCTCTACTGAACTTTGGGAGCTATTACAGGTTGAGACAGTCTGAGGTTTGCAATTATTTTCAGAGATGAGAGATTTAGGGCATTGGCACCAGTTGTCAAAATAGCACACATAATATGGATTACAAGGCTCAGGAATACTGCAGGACTCTTGCGGTATCTTAGTTGCCTCAGGAGTGACACCCTTTCCCTTTTGAAGATTATAGAATGATATTAACCCATTAGAGCCTAAAACAGCAGCCCACAAGGCATCCGTACCATTATAGTCAGAGAAAACCAATTGCCAAAGTAAAGATCCATCTCGATCATAGAAATTCCATGTATTGGACATAAGAGAGAGAGAATTAACACTACCACTGACACTGTTATTGGTTTTCCTGCTATCATTTGAAATGGACCAATAAATTTGTGGAGTTGCATAACCTGCGTACAAGACCACATCACCTGAATTGAATGCAAGATAATGAGACAAATTGTCGTGGATTGGAAAGCTTTTAAGTATCATTCCTTCCTGGAACACCTGGCCGGGTAAAAGGGTATCAGTGGGGTCGCTAAAACTCTGCCAAAGAACACGTTTATTCTCAGCAAACAAGACCAAGTTTCCTGAGTCCTGCAACTCCATGGATTTAGCACTTTTCCCTGTTGTGTTTGTAGACCAAACTACACCATCCCCTCTTTCCAAAAACACATTCCCCTGGTTGTCGAAGACAAATTTATCAGAATTGTCGATCAGCCTGCCTCTGTTAGCAGTCCAAATCACTTTGGAACTACCCAGGTGAATGACTACTAGCAGAAACAATTTGACATCCAGGGAAGTGTAAAAGGACAAAGCAAATGCCGAGTTGTTGGAAAGCAAGAATAGCCCATCATTATCAGCCCATTCACTATGAGATGTTTGAAATCCAGGATATATCTTGCCAACATATTCATTGCTGGCGCTGCATATCTCAAAGACAAGGAGGAGACAAAGACACAAAGTTCTGAATTGGAACAAACCCATCAATTCTGAAACTGCACCAATCCCAATTTTGGTTAAGTAGGCCCCAAATATCTGTTCAAAGTTTCATACCTATAAAAAAAAATTCAGGGGTTTGGGCTAATTAGTGTAGAAAAAAAAAGGTTCAATGCTAGGGAAAATAAAATGATACACGCAAGATATTTCTTTGAGCTTGCTTATACATGCCCCCAATGAAATTCTATTGCAAAAGAATAAAATTTTATAAACAGTTACAGGAGTAGAATTCTACATTGAAGAGTGAAAGATAAAGATAAACTTGAGGAGGAAAATGTCTACAAAATAATTTACACACAAATATAGTCCAATTGCAAGTTCCATTTCTGGAATTCATGGGAGAGTTCAAATATGAAAGAAAATATAGATTTTGCATACTCTATCTACAATCTAACCCAGGTGAAGCAAAACAAACATAGCAAAAAGCCAAAAACAAATACAAAAAATAAAAAAATAAAGAGAGAGAGAGATCTTAAATGAGAAACAAAAAACTAGGAATAAACTACAAGAAATTAAGATAGTTATAGGTAATATTGAATTGTTTTGCACACAAAGACAGTCTAATTACAAGTTCCAATGTTTAAGCATCTAAATTGAGGAAGAAATTAAGAAAAGAAATCAAATAGTACCACCTCTGTTTTATGTGAGCTAAGCAAAGCAAACTGAACACGAAACTGCAATACATATATACTAGAAATGAAGAAAATACTTGGTTATTAACTGATTATTGATGGGTTTCTTTGCTTAACGCTATATCCATCTACTTATAAATAATACAAAGTTAGACACACTAGTCTTGCATGGCTATCAACGAAAAAAGAAAAGAAAAAGACCCAGAGAATGAGTATAGAGACATGGTTGACCTCATTTCTTGATGTTGTCACGGAGACAAATGGATTCACAGAGATGGGGTCTTGGCCTTTTTTCCTTATTATGATAGTAGATGGTTGGTACTGGATGAACTACACAGACAGAGAGAGAGAGAAGTTGGAACTTTGCTTTGGAAGCCTTGGACTAGGCAGATAATGAAAAATGTGGTTCCAAGTTGCCCTCTTATTACACTGAAACTTTAATGCATTCAGATACCTTTTTACTTTTTATTTTTTATTTTTGAGGATTTGTCTTTGCAGTTTGCACTTTGCATCCCATTGTATGCTTTTGAAAAGGGCAGTTGTGTACATGTGCCCCTGTTATTAAGGGTGCGTTTGTTTCGACAGTAAAATAATTCTGGAAAATGTTTTCAGGAAAAGAAAATATTTTCGAGAAAGAAAAATATTTTTAGATGTTTGGTGGCATTTTAAAAAATACTTTAGAAAATATTTTCAAGTGTTTGGTAACATTCTGAAAATGTAAATTTTTTACTGATTTCTCACATTTTCTCACATTTCAAACAAATTTTATAATAGAACATTACAATCCATCAACTTCTAAACAAACAAAAATCAAATAGAACACCATGGCCAAATCAAATTAAACTGAGAGAGGGAAGTGAGACAGGGAGGAGGAAGAGCGATCGTCGATCTCGCCGGGCGCGAGCTCGACGGCGCGATCACACGCGTCGATCTCGCCAGGTGCGAGCTCGACAGCGCGAGATCGCACGTCGATCTCGCCCGGCGCGAGCTCGACGGCGCGAGATCGCGCCTCGATCTCGCCCTGCGCGAGCTCGACGGCGGGCCTTTGGGTTGAGGACGGCGTGGTCTTGGCTTCACCGGCGATCTCCCTCTAGCTCTCTCTCTCTCTTTTCTGGTGTGGGTTGTTGCTCTCTCCCTCTCCTTCTCTTTCTCTGTTTTCCAACGGAAAACTCAATTTGAAGGTAAAATACACATGGAAAATATTTTCCGGGTGGGGAGGGCAAATTTTACGGTCAATGGTTCCTCTTTTCCGTTTGACCAAAATTTCCGGTGTTGCCAAACACCCGCAAATGCTGAAAACATTTTTCGGAATTGCTTTACTGTCGAAACAAACGCACCCTAAATCAATTGCATTTGTGCACCTGCTCTTTCTTTTTGTTTGAGCAAATTATTGTTTTTTCTTTTCTATTTCTTTTCATTTTCAATGCAATACTCTTACAAATTTAATATCTACCAACAATATCAACCAAAATCTACCATCACCTTAAAATTTCAAATAATCCCAAATCTTTAATATAGACAAAGGTACTCTCACAATAAAAATATAAAAAATATAAAAATTGGCACAACAAAGTTGCACTACTTTTATATTTGAAAATACGTGTGGTGAAAATGTATTGTGAAAATATGTTTTGTATTGTTCAAACAACGAAAATTGTTGTTTAAATACTCCTACCAAACACCACCTCTAGTACCTCCAAAACCAACTACAAAACATCTAAACTTCTCTATTTAAATTTATGAAATAGATTAAATACTTTTCTCTCCTTCCTTACTTTTATTTAATGACATTTAAAATTGAATTATGGGCTCTAATTTTTTTTTTTAGTTTACAAGTTCCAATTACCCAACCATTGTTATAAAGACAATGCTACTCAGGGTCTTCACAGGTCAAGTTTGGTTGGATTGCGCATCAAACCGCACCCAACCCAACTATATCAAGTTTTAGGATCTCAAAGCTGCCATTAACTATTAGAATTATGGGTTGCCAACCAAAGAAGCTTTGGGTTTGCAACAATCAAATCGGTCGAAGTTGCCACCCTCCTCAAGATCACGGTGCATGGCGAAGATCCGTCAAATCTAGAGCAAATCTCACCAAAGCTAGTAAAGATCTTCATAGATCCATGGAGATCTTGTTAGATCTAGTGAGATTTTCGCTAAAGCTGTGGATTTCATCACTATGAATAGTCGAGAATTGCCAGATATAGACAAATGACGACATTATATGGTCAGTCAATAGAAGTCGAATATCTGGGAAGAGAGAACTATCATTTAACCCAATGTTGATTGGATTGGAAACCATGCATCCACCATTAAGCCATCAACTGAAGCACTGCTTGGATCAGACAAATTTTGGGTTAGATGGCTTCATGTTGAGTGGGTTTATCGAGTCCGATTGGATGTAGGACTGCCCTAAATGCTACAAACACAATAAATTTCGCAATTTATTTAGATGGTCAATTGCAATTAGTATAGCATTATTTTTACATGGGATCACCACTAATGTTATTTTTATTATATACCAATTACTATTTGTCACATCAATAGTTATGAAATATGTTGTAAATTTTTTTGTGTAATTAGATTTATGGGTTATTTTTGAGTCATAAGAAAGTAGAAAGAAATTAGGGAGATTCAAACTAATGAGATCTATTTCATAACACATGATTCTTGTCAGAGGCTATACTTTGGAAATTTAATACCCAACTATTTAACACTGCTATCCTTTGAGAATTTAGTAATTTACAATAAGGTTAATGGCAGTATCATCTTAACAGCTCATTACAAATTAATGTCATGTGCGCATGTAAGTTAAATTTCTAATTATGCTCTGCCATGTTCCATAGAAAAAGAAAACAAAAACAAAAAAAAACCTTAAAGCTCTATTTGTTGTAAGTTGAAAACAGCTTTAGAGAAAGACAAATTTTGTCTCAATAAGATAATAACAGTGGGTAGCCATATGACAAAAGAAAAAAGAAAAAACATATGTGCCAAATACTCAAATTATAGGTGTATAAATGCAAAAAGTAACCAACATGTTTTTGTCTCTTGTACATGGACTCATTAGGGACTAGGGAGTAAAAAGTTTGCCAACGACTGTCTATTTCCTTAAAAATAAAAACGCAGAGAGAGAGAAAAAGAGAGAGAGAGAGAGAGAGAGAGAGAGAGAGAGAGAGAGAGGTCCGTGGAGGTAAAGGGTCAATTTTGGCCAACCAATGAAAGGAGTATTTGTAGGTGACTAGGTATTTTCTTCAAAACATGTGGCACCCAAATTATGTCCCCATCTTTCATGTGAATTTCCCAGCTGAGCCCGCCACCTAAGATATAAGGCATCATCAGATTTTCTGCAACATTATTGCCTTTCCTGTTCTTCTTCTTCTTCTTCTTCTTCTTTTTCAATAATTATTTTATTTTATTTAATAAAAAATTATGAAGGCTATCTTCTTCTCATTGGCAGGGGATAGCCCATTCTATTAGAGATCAACATCGTGCATGCCAGCTCTTGTTGATTCTAATTCAGTACCATGAAACTACTACTTTATACATGTAATCATGGTGTAAAAGAAAAAATCTATGTAAGAAGAAGGAGAGTGAATAAACTATCACGCAATCAAACTCATTTTTTTACGAGTTTTTATATTTTAAAATCGTTATACAATAGTTCATTATTAGTTGTCAATATGGGTGACTATTTTATTTTGTTGAGATTGTATAATATTTTTATTTTTATGCAATTTTCATTATCTAGTTGTCACTTGTCATTGTTTTTATACAAATATTTTAAACTAAATGACAAAACTCAATCCACTAACATTGTATTAATTATTCACTCATACAGTCACACTCATTTATACAGAAATCATTATATGATAGTTCATTTAGTTGTCAACATGGGTAAGTGTGGCTATTTTATTTTGTTGAGATTGTATAATATTTTTATTTTTATGCAATTTTCATTATCTAGTCGTCACTTGTCATTGTTTTAATAAAAATATTTTAAACTAAATGACAAAACTCAATCCACTAGTACTATATTAATTATTTGCTTACACAGCCACACTCATTCATACAAAAATAATATACTAAGTATCTACTTAACCAATCAAATGCTTGAGCAACACTTAACCAATCAAATGTCTAAACAATCACTAACTTTATTTTGTTCTTCTTAAATTGCTAATTTTATATATATATATATATATATATATATATATATATATATATATATATATATTTTTTTTTTTTTTTTTGAGAATGAGCTATTTTATTTTATTGTCAATATGGGTAAATGTGCTAGTTTATTTTGTTCAATTTGTATAACACTTTATTTTTATGCAGTTTTCATTATCTAGTTGTCATTGTTTTTATAAAAATATTTTAAACTAAAGGACAAAACTCAATCCACTAGTATTGTATTAATTATTCACCCACACAGCCACACTCATTCATATATAAAAAATATGCTAAGTATCTACTTAACCAATCAAATGTTTGAACAATTATTAACTTTACTCTTTCTTTCTTTTTCTTAAATCGCTAATTTTATAATTAAAAGGTTTCTATAACATGATAAAAATACACCATCATGTAACTAACCCTTTATATTTCCTAATTACTAAATTATAGAAAGTTATATTATATTTATATTATACACACACATCACAATTTACACAAATAACTTTATAACAAATAAATAAATAATACATACAATCAATATTAGACACACTCACAAACATATAATATGAATTATAATAAAGAGAAATATTTACAACTCACAAATACTCACAAATATTGTTGTTTGGTTTTGGGTTGAGCTGATCTGTGATCAGGGTTTGCAATATTTAAGCCAGGGTGTGCAAAAATATTTTTAAAGGTTAAACTAGTAAAAAATTATTATATATATTTGCAATGAGATAATCAATGTTATTGTTTGGTTTTGGGCTTGGGCTTGGTTGATCTATGATTAATGTGTGCAAGATTTAAGCTAGGCTATGCTAAAATACTTTTAAAGGTTTGAACAACAACGCTACCCATACTCACAGGTGTGTTCATTGCCCCCATCCCACTTAAACCCTATCAAGCATTGCGTGGGATCACCCCAACAGTAGATGGGGCATACTAGTACTCAAACCCATAATCTCAAACTAGCAAGGTGATGGGCGGCAAGGGGTTTTCAGCCCCTTCTTCCAACTATGGTAACCAATTGTTGAAGACAACATTTGCATGTGAAATTGTGAATAGTAAATTACTAATTAGAGTGTTTAAAAACTTATAATAGAAAAATAGGGGTTCTAGCCTAAATATGGTTAAACTTCATTAAGCAAGATGCAAATCCTCTAATAAGAGGCCTTATCTAAACTGGAGATCTTTTTTCTGTTTTTTCTTTCTTTCTTTCTTTTATGCAAGTTTCTTAAAAATCTTTAATCCAGTAAATCTTTTTTTTTTTTTTTTTGATGAACTTAATCCCGTAAATCTTATTCATAGTGTGAATAGAAGGAAAAATATCTCCAAGTTATAGGGCCATTCATTATTGTATTGGTGTAGATGATTCAATGCATGAATTAGACGGCTAGCTTTTAGAATCTTTCATAGTGTGAATCTAAAACATGAGAATCATAAAAACCAAACAAAGGCTTTCATGAATCATGACTCATATATGTGAATGTAAAGGAAAATCTGGAAATTATTTATCAGAGCAGGTGAGAACATGATTGAAACACCAGGAACCTATGTTCCCACTTCATGAAAACAAAGATAAAAGCATGTTCCCACTAATAATCATCAATTTTAGGGATCTTCTAAGACCTAAATTAATCAGCGAATAAGGTTTTAGGTTGACTAAAGAATACAATGATAAGCCAAATCAAACACACGTCTAAAAGACACTTTTTGCTAGCTTTTGTTGACTTGTCTTCCCTCCTTAACTCTGTTTTTGGCTCTTTGAATTCTGAGAAAGACCTCTCCAACTGCTTCCACTCTGATTTTGGAAGGATCGAAAACGTGCACCCATAAGTCCACAAACAAAGGTAACTATATATTTGTATTAGCTTTACAGTTTGATTGATATGTGTCCAACCAAACTACCCTATTTGGAAATTTTAATAGTTAAAGTGGACTGAGCACAATCTGAGATCAAATTCATAAATATTACAAGGCTCAATAATAAAATTATAAATTATAAATAAATAAATAATTGCCATGGTTTGTAGTTTGTGCTTTGTTCTAGTCTTGGGGTGAGGTAATATTTGAAAATAATGGGGGAGTTGTTGGAAATTTGAGTCTGCATTAAACGACAACATATTTATTTGAGTCTAGATTAAAGTTTTCAAAGCAAGATGAGTTGATTAATTGGCCATTTGGCCTAATATCACCAAATTGCAACTAGTATTTCAAACCTATCATGTGTCATCCAGATCTTATTAAAGTTTGCATTAAAATCAGCTTAATTAGAGTTGATTAATTGGCCCAGTATCACCAAATTGCATCTTATTTCAAACCACACTTCAAAATCTTAGCCAGCAACTTAATATTTATTAGATTAAAATATATATTTCATGCTTAAAGAAAGAAGATCCTCTATATTTGAATAAATCTATTTCATGGTTCATATTAGATATCACAAATCTAAAAGTATATCTAATGTCAAATTATTTAAATTCTGTTAGATTCAAAAAGTAAAATAATCTTAACTATATAGGGAATGGCAAGAAAATTAATTGCATGATAATCTCTTTAAAACAAAAAAGAGAACAAAACATGAAAATAGGGAAAATTTGTGAGAAAGAGCAGTGAAAATATTCTAAAACATGGCAAGTGAAAAATAGAATAAAAGTCTTCTTTTCCATCTTAACAATGTTTGTATATTAAATTCTTATGTTTTATTTTTTAAATATGCTTATCATTCTTGAAATTTTGTCCAAATTTGATTTCATCTCTCAAATTTTTAAAAATAATAATAATTTTGTCTTCGATCATTTTAAATGCATCAATTTCATCATTCTATTCATACACCATTAAATTTATTTTAGGCCACCATAAGTTTTTAACGTGCCTTAATTTAGGCCAAGTCAGGCTTTTTTGTCACGTATACAATTTCTTTAATACTAGATGGATAACATGAAAAAATTTTTTCTTTTTAAAAAATTTAAGGAGGAAAATTGTTTTTCCCCTCCTATTATTATTATGCTTGAGACTTTAAATAGAAAGTTTTTATTATTCTAAAATATTCAAAGTTTAAATCTTTCTCCCATTGAATCTATCAAATTATAAATTAAAAAAAAATTGTTATGGCATTCCATAAAGGGTATGATACAAGTCATACAACAAATCAGAAGACAAAAATTTATTAAGATGGGAAATCAGAAGACAGTTTATTTATAAATTATTCAAATTTTTTAATATATTAAAATTAAAATTTATGGATTAAATAGTAGTAAATGATATGTAATTGATTGAAATTTGAAATACATGAAATTCCACGACGAATAATGTGTTTCAGCCTTTCTTTTTTCATTTAAATGATAATAATAATAATAATTCAAGCACAGCTGCAGCATATAATTTGGATTCTTTTTTAAATATCGAGACTACAATTTTTTAAATGTAATTTTAAGGTTTTTCCTCAGAATTTTAGTGGTACGAGGAAGTTGAATGTAAAGTCTTCTTTAATTTTAGACACTAGTTGCTAACTCGTGCGAAAACTATTGACTTAAAAAAAAAAAATCCAACAATGAGTAAATAGACATTTTGTTAGTTAGTATTTTTTATTAAAAAAAATATGAAGAAATATTTAGAAGTGTTATCTAACATTGAACGTTATTGAGTTGCAAGTGCATAGTTATCAAAACCTACAAAGTAATTTACAATTCTTAAATTAATAAAGAAAAACTCACAATAATTATATATACACTCACACACTCAAAACTAATACAAACTGCAAATGTACAAACAAAAACCATGATATGAGGAAGACACACTAAGTTTCAAATTTGAGTAACAATATAACTTTCTCATAGTAATAACAATATAGATAATTCAAAACATGGAACAATATCAAAATTATAATACCTAATTTCATTATACTTTATGTTGAATTTAAACAAATAATTAATTGAAATTAATCCAAACAAATAATTAATCAACCAAAAATCATAGCTTTTAATAAGAAAACAAAAAATCACATGAACCTAAATAAAAAGCATGTAAGGTGAAAAATTAAGATCAACCTACTGAGACATAAATACCAAAAACCCCAAGACTTAAAACTTCAAAATTTATAGAATCCCCGAATTCTACTTCAAAATCAAACCAAATTAAACAAATTTATGTATAACATACCAAATAAAAATTTATCGTTTCCTAGACTGGAAGACATAGGTTGCAGCTTTAATTTTTCTCCCAAAAAATAGAGATGTTTTATCTGTTATGTACAATATAAAAAACAACTGGTAGAAACCCAAAAACCAAAATCATGAAAACAATGTCAATATAAATATGGAGATTAATGCAAATACTTAGAAGAAAATCAATTCTAAACATAACAAAAGAATAAGATAGAAAAAAATCACAGGCACATATGAAAGCAAATAAAAAATTTGACATAAAAAATAAAATTCATTAATAACAATATAAACAAATATCCACATATGTTGAATTGAAATTTTATTAATAATAACAATATAAAAAAATTCAACATAAAATTCATTAATCAAAAAAGAAAGTTGAATTAGATTGCTTGCGTTTTTTTTTTTTTTTTACATTAGTCTCTGTTTTTTTTTTTTAAATCCTAAAGTGAAGTTAAATTAGAATTTTGAGGAGGGGACAAGACTCTCTCTTTCTTTCTCTCTTTTTCTTAATCTAACATGAGTCTTTTCTTTTCTTTTTTTCAACGTGAGTCTTTTTTTCTTTTTCTTTTTTTGAGTCCTATTTTCAACAAGAGTCTCTTTTTTTCTTTGTTTTTTTTTTTTTGAGTCCTATTATAATTTTTGTTTTTATATAAATAATCAACGTTTGAGTTTGAGTTTATGTTGGACTTGTTAGAGAGATAGAATTTTACTCCTTATTAAGTTTTGATTAAACACAAATAATTTTGTTTAAAAAAAATGATAATGATGAGTTTGAGTTTAAGTTTAAGTTGGACTTGTTAGAGAGATAGAGATTCACTCCTTGTTAAGTTTGAACTAAACAAAAATAATTTTATTCAAATAACATAATAAATTTTATTTAAATATTGTGCTGACATGAAAAATTGTAAGAGTTTCAGAGGTTTCAGTTTTATATATATTATAGTTACTTTGTAATAAAAAAGTAATGAATGTTGGTTGTAATTTGGTTTTACTCAAATCTTGGATCCAAGGTGTTCGTGTTTTATTTTCATTTAAAGTAATTTATTCATGGAAAAAAAAAATCCCATCTCTAACCCCCACCAAAAAAATCCCATTCTACTTCTTCTACAAGGTATTTATCATACTTTTTTCTTTAAAAAAATTTTATAGATATTTTTTACATGTCTAACTTATTTATTTATTTTTCTAAAAAAAAAAAGGTGAACTCAACAACTCAATAGGTAACTAGTTTCCCTAACTAGATGGATCAAGCATATTAAAATTTTTAAAAAAAAATGTTAATAAACAAATATAAAAAAGAAACAAATTTCATAGGCTTGGAAACAATAATAAAATTCAATCAGAACTAAGAATTACACTATTTCTTAACAAATGAATCATTTTACAATTGAAAAGGAAATCCACAAACTACAATAATTCCAAGAGTTGCTAAGTGTCTAACACTTAAAATTACAAACCACAAATCCTTAATGTTTTCAAAAAATAAAAAATTACAATCCTTAATTCTTCTTGCTATCTATTCCAACGAGATTAAAAAATGCTAATAAACAAATATAAAAAGAAAAAAATGTTACGAGACAAATTTTGTAGGCTTGGAAACAATAATTTAAATTCAATCAGAATTACAATATTGCTTAACAAATAACAATAATATCAAATACCCATTAAGCTTTGAAAATGAATGTCTGAAAATATTTCATATACTAGCTTATGATGCAAGGGTGCATAGTGTGTGTAATATTCCTACGTAATAAGAAATAGATTCAACACATATATAGTATTATATAGAAGCATAATAATTCGAATTGAGTCTTGTTATATTTTTTAAGTTATACATGAATTCACATGTAAACATAATTGACATACAATTAAAGTATAATTGGAAGGACATTAGGCATGAAATTAAAGAGCATTATAAATATAAAGACTAATTGACATCAAATAATAGGATAGTTAGAATGATACTTAACTTGACACAAAATTGAAATGCAATTAGAATATAAATTGATTTCTTGTTAAACTTTCTCTCAGTTTTTGTTTATATAAAATGGTTGTCTATATAATGGCCAAAATGGGCAAATGACATTTTCGTGCAAAAAAAAAAAAACAGCATTATGCTCCACTTTTCAAACTAATTAGGGAAATACCCCTTTTATGAAACTCGATTTTCTCAAAATCAAGTTAAGTCCTATAGCGACGTTTTAAGGAACCTATAGCGATATTTTAAGGAGCCTATAGCGGCATTTCAGAACTTGAGCTTCATGAAATTGAGTTATAGGTAAAAATAAATAAATAAATAAATAAAACTTGCATGGAGCTCGAGTTACAAAACGCCACTATAGGCTCCTTAAAACATCGCTATAGGGCGCCTGAAATTTTTTTTATTTAACTCGATTTTGAGAAAATCGAGTTTTAAAAGAGGCTCATTTTCCTAATTAATTTGGAAAATGGGGCATTTGCCTATTTTTTTTGCGCGAAATGGGCATTTGCCCATTTTCGCCATAATAGAAAATGTTTTGTCATGAGTGATCATGGGGGTTTCAACCATGGTTGTTGAGGCATAGAGGGCCTTTATGCTTGAGCACAACAATTGCAATTATGATTATAAATGTAATCAAGAAGACCTTATGCTACTAATTATTTTATGCATTTGATATATGAGGCATCTTTTTTATATCATGTGGGTTTTATAGTTGCGTGGAATTCACTTGTTGCATGAGAGATATTGCATATGACGGATGCATGAGATACCTTTTTACCTTATGCAGTCTTGTATTGCGCATTAGTTTGGGGTGCTTGGATTGGTTGGTATGTTGCAGTGTTGAGTGACCCTCTACTAATACTAGTGGGGAGAGGGACTTTTTTTTCATATTTTATTTTTACTAATTTTGTTTTTTTATATGATACTTTTAATCGATTTTCTACAACACCATTTTGACAAACTCAACTATTTACACCTTAAAAGATCTTGATAGTGGCCTTAAAAAAAATCTTGATAGAAGGGTCACACTGTCAACATTCTAAAGCTAAGGGTATAAACTACAAAATTTTGATATTTAAGCGACTTAACTAGTTGATTGTATAACTAAAGTGGATAATGGACAGGATAACTACAAAAAGAGAAGTTAGAAAGACATTGATGTGGTGTCAGCCACATGAAATTAAAATTTTAAGTTATTGTTTTCTCCTTTTTCGGGGGAAAAAAGTTCATACTTATCTTATAATCAATATGTTACCTCGCATTAACTTAGGTTAATTTGAGGTTGGACAGGGTTTAATTTAAACACTAATAAAAAGATGATATTTGTATTTATCATATGCATTACACATAATAGTAGCCAAATCTTTTCCATCCAAGCTTGACGAATGTTATGGATTGTCGTTATCTTAAATTCTTATCATCATTATATTAAATTTTGTATTGGATCTAGTCGAATTGAAGTCTTGCTTGATCATTCTAACCATGTTTAAGTTGGGCTAGATTAGAGTACTGGTTGTGACGTGGATGATGTGTAAATTTATCACTAATTTAAAAGTGATATAATAGTAAGAGAGTGAATAAAGTTTTTTTTTTAATGCATATTACATGTCATGCATTACTATCTATGATTACTTATAAAAAAAATGTATTACTAATGTTAGTACCATAATAAGGAAAAATTATAATTATCTCATCTGGGGCCACTAATAAGGACCAGTAGCCTTTATGATCTGTGTGGTAAAACCCCAAAACTAATATATGTCAAAATGACACCCTTCTAGAATAGGCGGAATCTCCTCAATTGTTTGACTTGGTTATTATGACTTATGAGATTGTGAATTTGTGTTCGGTGATCACTAATATTTACCGTGAGTCCAATATATAGATAGATTTCAAAATTCTTCAGTTGAAAAATCAAATGCTTTATGATTTGACAAACTGAGCAAGACAAGACTTGTGCTAACATCTTGTTATTATCTTTTGATTTTTCTTTTGCCTCTTTGGTTGTGAAAATTCGCTATAGTTGAAACTTGAAAACGTAGGATATACTTGTCTTATCAAACATGGTGTATTTTAAGTTTTTTTTTTCTTTCTTTTCTTTTGAGACGATGGTGTGTGTTAAGTAAATAGGAAAAACCGAAAAAGTGAGAAAATTTTAATTCAATTTATTCATTCTATTGAAGTGAATTTCAGATTTTTTTATTCAATTATCAAAAATTTTACCAATTAAGCTAATTAAAACTCACTCAAAACAGTAAAATAGACTCAACATTTTATTATTCTTTTTTAACTCAAAATTAAAGTTTTTTTTTTAAAAAAAAACGTATTAAAGTTTGATTTTGGGCTTAGAATTTTTCACTCTCTCGCTTGTTGGCATAAGTCATAATTTGCAAGCAGAAGGGGAAAAACAACCAGAGAAATTATTTTAACCCGCAACCTTTTTTTCTTTTCCATCTTATTTTCATCTCTCTCTCTCTCTCTTTGGGGACGTCACAATTTTGGACCAATCAGTGGAACCAAAAATTGGTCATTTGATGATGTCAGTACGGATTTATATATATAGTTCTGTAGCATCAAATGATTAGTCTCAACTAATTTTGAGTGAACTCCAAGAAATACTAATTTGATTTGCTTTGTTCGAAATGAATAATAATAAATGTGTAGTTGTCATAAATTCATCATGATGTAGTCATGCATCCAAAACTTGCTAGTGCACTTTTCCAATAGTATCATATTATTAATTTAATTGAAATTGCCACTCACTCGGTAGTCAATTCCATACAACTTTGCAGTTCAATTAGCAGTTAATTTATTGGTGACGGCCGGTTGAAGGTTGAAGGTTGAAGGTTGAAGGTTGAAGTTGAAAGTTGAAAGTTGAAAGTCGAAAGTTGAAACTCACTAGTCACTACTACTTATTACTTTGAATCATCTTTTACAATTTCAGCAGCGGAAACTGGAAAAGCAGATCCATCTTGGGTCGTGTCGGACTTCACCAACACCATAAATTTAGATCCATTATTGTTCGACCTTCTCCTTCATCATGGGCTAGGTACAGAGGCCCAAACTTGACTTTAACATTATGTTTGGTTTACTATAAAAGGATACAAAAAAGATAAAATATCTCTTCTCTGATTCTCTTCATTATTTGGTCAGTAAATAAGAAGGAACTGTTGCAGGAACAAATCAAAAACTACCAAAATAATTTTCCCCCTTTTACTTTATCCATATAATTAAATAAGCCAAGAGAATATAACTGCCTAATCTTTGCTTCTTCTTTATTTTCTCTTGTAGAAAGTGAAGATGACCAAATGTGATTTGTAAGAGATTCAATGTGGTATTACAAGAAGAGTAATTATCCAGTACTCAAGGAGTATAATGTTGTGGTATCCCTTCCTCTCACATGATAGTGCATCCAATTAATTGAATTCATGCTCGAATCTACCATTTATGTGAGAATAAGATGAACAGTAACCATTCAAGGTGTTAGTTTAAGAAAACTAAGTACTATGAGTAACAAAGAGACTGTGTAATTGATTGGTCTGGACCTAGACAAGCTGCCTAGGTCCAATAGAGTTAGGTCCAAGCGTAGTTAGAAAAAACAGGGAACCGAACAACTAAGTAATTGAGTAGTTCATTAGTGTGGACGAAGCCTTAAACATATTGTCTATGTACCTTTGCCGAAAGGATTATGTCCAAGTGTAGTTTTAAAAAACTAAGTACTGAGTAGCTGCTAAGTAATTGGGTAAGTGATTGGTTTGGACCGAGCCTTGAACAGACCACTTACATACCTCTACAAAGAGGAGATCAGGTCCAAGTGTAATTGAAAAAAACTAAGTACTGAGTAGCTGCGTGAGTGGGTAATTGAGAAATTGAGTGATTGGGAGGCTGTTTGGTTTTGTGTTTTCCATCACCCATAACTCTGTTTCCATCACCCATAACTCAAAATAAGTGGGACCCACGAAAAAAAAGTCTGTTTGAATTTGTTTTCTATTTTTGTTTCCATCACTCAATTCTCTTATTTTTGAGTGATGAGTTATGGAAACTGAAAACACATTTTGGTCTTCGCTGCACTCCATGACGCCAGAAAACCCAGATTTTTTCAAGTCCCAAAAAACCCAGATTTAGCACCAATAGAAACAAACAAAACCCTCTAAAATTAAAATTAGAAATCTAAATATATGAAGTCAGACCCACTTGAATTCAATCAAGATCAACATCAAAATTTAACATCAAAATCCATAATCCAAACTCAAAATTTATCATAGATTATTTGGGCACAGATCTTTGGCGGAAAATTTGCTTCATATTAAGTCAGACCCACTTAAATTTGCTTCTCACCTAGGCAAAATCTTTGGCAGAAAATTCACGAGTTGAGCAAGGGAGAGATCCGAAGAGTGCCTCGGTTTCGGCTAGGCTTCTCAGTGTCTGATGGGTTTCGACTGGGCTGGGGTTCTTCAAACAAGCCACCTTTTCTTTGGCTGTGAAGAAATGAAACTCCAAACGTACCACTTGAGAGATGATGAGGAAGAGAAAAAGTAAAACAAATGGAGCAAATTTATTTTAGGTTAAGAGAGGTGGATGAGAGGAGTAAAGGAGGTTGTTGGAGTAATGGTTGAGAAGAGAGAAGAAGCATTGTTGTGAAGAGTCAGAAAGAAAGAAGAAAAAATTAGAAAAAATAAAAGGCTCTAACACTCAGCTCAGGTGTGGGACCTACAAAAAGGTAGAAATTTTTGAGTGATGTAAAGTGAAAACAAAAAACCAAATGGGTGTTATTGTGAAATTGGGGTATTTTAAGTGATGAGTGATGAGTGACGAAAATTGAGTGAGGAGTGATGAGTGATGTGTGATGGGAAAAAAAAAACCAAACAGCCCCTGGGTAACTGGATAACTAAAGTGATTAAGACTACTGAGAGATTGGGTGATTAAACAACTAAGTGATTAAACACTAGGTAATTGGGTGATTGAGTGAAAGGGTGATTAGTTGATTAATTAATTATAAAGTCTTTCTTATGAAAATCTTTTGGTTGATATGAGATTGATTAAAGAGTGAGGAAGGGGGGGGGGGGGGGTGAGATCACTTGGGCAATGAAAGGTTGAGGACCATTTTTGCTGGTATAAATTCTATGAACAATGAAATAAAGTACTAAAGTGAAGAGTGAGAAAGAGATGACTTTGCCAAAGAGTGTGAGTGTGAGAGAGAAGAGACGAGAAGGGAAAAGAAAAAAAAATTGATCTGTGTTTGGCTCAAATTGTTATTTAAAAACCATTCCTTCGAAAGAAACAGTATTAAAATGGAATTAAAGAAAAGATAAAAAGTTTTTTGAGAGGTGGACGTGAAAAAATGATTAGCTATAATGGGAAAGTGTTTTTCTAGTTAAAAAATTTGGCTATAGCTTTAAAGAGAACAATGGAGATGATTATTTTTTGAAGAATAAATGGAGATGATCTTAGCATGACGTGAATAGTTTTTAGTTTTTTTATTATTATTTTTAAATTCCAAATAAGTCTCAAATACCTTGCAAGTCCATGCTCCATATGTGTAATGTGTGTCAAGTATAAATAATTAAATACCGTCATACTCACGTTTAACCCTAACGTAATTGATGCATTTTAAGTGTGTATAGACTTTAGATTAGTGTATTTTAAATAAATAAAAACCAATATTTTGATTTGCTGAAAGTGAGTAAAAGTGTAATTGCACCTAAAAGAAAGTTTTTAAAAACTATATAACAAATAAGTTAAACAAAAAAGTTAATGCAAACGCTTATTGGATGTAAATATCATATCAATCTTTCCTTTGCACTATATTTCATATTAGGTCACAAGATTTTAATTTTATTAATTAAAGTTCAAAATTTATGAAATTGTTTTGATCTGAAGCCTATGTCCATCTCCATTATTCATTTATTTTATTCTAGGCAATAATGAAGTTGAGAAAAGTGGAAAATCATTGATTAAATTTTACATTTCACCTATGACTTATTTATAAATAAATTTGGTAATCATTAAACAAATATATATATATATATATATATATATATATATGGGGGTAGGATTTCGTTTGAGCTACTCTTTGATCTCTATATTCGGCTTATTGCTTCACTCCTCTTCCTGATCCTTTAAAGCTTTGTTTCGAGGGAGAAAATTTTGCTTAAAATGAGAAAATGATTGTCAAAAAGTCAAGGCTAATTACCTAAATGAAATGCAAAAATTTTATTAACACTTTTTCCCCTCTAGAAGAATAATGAAAGTGAATAATCGAGACAAGAGGTTCAAATCAAAATAGATTCATAAGCAGGTTTTTGTGACAAAATTATAAAACCTAAATCCTAATTTATAATACTATATATATACATATGATGGTGGACAAAAATAAACCAACTCCAATTCATTCATAAGAGTCGTCCAGAGCAAAAAGGACATCCTAACATAAGAAGGCCATCCATATTAAGACGGTCGTCCATATGCATGAGGGTCGTCCATCAAGAAAGCGCATGGACGACCCCCCAACACTTGAAAATTCCAGAAATGGACTTATCTACAAAAGCTTGTAATTCGGACCACGTGCTACTATTTTGAAGCATGAGCAAAGTCCTTATTCATCGCTATAACTCCCTATTAAGTACTTAGCTTCTAATGGTGGTTGTAGATAGTGGAATTATATATAATAATTAAAAATTTTTTATTTGTTTACCCTTAAAAATAAAAATAGGAACACCCTCAAATTTATATATATATAATATATATTATTTGTTCTACTTTCAAGCAAAAAAAAAAAATCAACTAAAATTTGAAGAAAAAAAATTTGTAACAGAGCAAAACAACGGACTCTCTCTCAGCTCTCAAGCCCACGGCAAACCCACAAATTCTCAACAAAAAAAAACAAACAAACCAAACCCCAAATTAGAAACCTCAAATCAGTACATCAGAAATCATTAAATGCTAAAGTAAACCAAAAAACAAAGAGCAACAGAGCAACGCCTCCCCTTAGAAGTTAGATCGGTCCAGTCGCAATCCAGACTCCAGAGCACATCATCTTCGTCGCCCCTCATCGGAGATTAGCCCAGTCCCAGTCTAGAGCACATCGTCAGAGATCGTGTCGCTGTCGTCGCACATCGCATCGCGTCGCTGCCATCGCACATCGACACACACCACTCGCAGATTGCTTGACGGTCACTACCTTAGCCTCAGCCTTCACTCTTCAGGCCTCCCTGCTCCGATCCGGTGCTCCCTCAAGGTATTTGTCTCTTTTTCTCTCTGACTCTCTCTCTCTCTCTCTCTCTCTCTCTCTCTCTCTCTCTCTCTCTCTCTATTCTTTAAGAGATAATTTTATCTGAACTATGATTAATTGAAGCAAAAGTTTAACTTTATTAATGTTTTGCCTATTTTTTGACTTTTTGAATTTGGCATCTTATGAGTTATGATTTTTTTTTGGTAAACATGAGTTATGATTCTTATCCGTTGGTTGGTGTGTGTTGGTGTTGGTGTTGGTGTTGGTGTTGGTGAGATATTAATTGTCTTTTAGTGTAATGTTATTATGATTTGTGATTGTGAAATTTTCAGATTGGAGGCTTGTCTGTTGAGTGGGGTGGGGGTGGATGGGTTGATGGGCACATGGGGCCGAGTAATTGGGTAAAGCACTTAAGCAGTGTAATGTGCACATCAGCACATAACTGGCTTTTTTAGTGTAATATGGACATATGCTAGTGTAACTAATAAACAATAATTTAATTAACTAATAATTAATTGGGGAAAGTAATTAATAAACAATAATTAATAATTTAATTAATCAATACATTATAAAAGATAAACAAATTAAATTATGTTAAGCTAAACAACAATTAATAATTTTATAATTAATGAAACAACAATATAACAAATTATAGATTATAAAAGACAAACAAATTAATGAAACAACTAAACAACAATAATTAATAATTTTATTAATATTTCAAATAAACTTATTGTTTATTGTTTATTCTTTTGCTACCCTGGGAAAAATTTCTGGGAACTAGGAACACCCTGGGAACAATTCCTAGAGCCGCCATTGGTTGTAGAAGATAAGATCAAACATGCTAACTTCTATAGTGGTTGTGAAAGTTAAGTCTGAACCTTTTAACTTCCACAAATATTGGGAAAGTTACCAAACAAATAACCGCTCCTAAACTTACTATATAAGGACACATCTACATCAAATGGAGGTAAGTTTTCACTATTCCTAAGAAGTTGGAATTCTTGAGTCTCAAAGGAAAAACTAACTTAAGCATCGGACATTTCTTGGCCGATTCAACCTAGTCTCTTTTGATCTTGTGTTTTTTTTCTTTTCAGGCTTTCATCTCTAGTCCATTGAAACCCAGAGCATTCAGCCTACAGATTCTGTGCATCATTAGTTGGTGTCGTCTGTGGGAAGATTAATTTTGTGTTTTGCAATTTATCTTCTTTCAACAAATGGCTAAATAGTTCGGACAAGATTGATGGCCGCTAGTCCAGGCCACTAGGAGAGTGAGAATGCTTCTAGTGACCCCAACCGTGATCGCCAGTCAGCACCTGTCATGCAACCATCTTCCATCCTACACATATAGTCTATGGTAGTCGCCATGGCGGAATTAACCCGTCAAAACCAAGAGTTGACTAGGGAGATTAGTTTAAGAAGGCAACACCACGAAAGATACATGGAAGGGCGCCCAGAGTCAAGAAGTCAGAGAAAGAGAAAATACTGAGCCTGAGAATTAGTCAAGGTGTACCGCCTCACGAAGGGTGACACACTTGGAGAGGGAGATGGATTAGATGAGGAAAGCCATGGACGAGATGAGGGAGAACATGAGAAGGGCCAATCTTATTGATGATTTAGTCCATTGGACTGATTCCCCTTTTGTGCCTTCCATTAATAGTCATCCCCTGCCTTCTAAGTTCAATATGCCTTCCTTGGTCTCATATGATGGAACGTGCGATCATTTTTTATCATATCGCTACTTTCAAGACTACAATGTATCTAAGGGGTTCCAAACAAGATTATGTGTAAAGCCTTTCTTACCACCCTTAAGGGCTGGCACGAGTGTGGTTCAGCAAGATACCTCCAAACACTGTGAGCTCTTTTGAAGAATTAAGTAAGTTGTTTGTCAATACTTTTATCGTAGGAAAAAGGCATTAGCGTTCCTCGTCCAGCCTGTTAACCATAGAGCAAGAGGAAAATGAAAGCTTGCGGTCCTTCATTACTCGTTTCAACAGGAAAGCCCTGACGGTAGACGAGATGTACGACAAGTTTTTATTGGCAACCTTCCATAATGGAGTTAATTTTGATTTATTCATTCATAAGCCTTCTGAGCAAGAACCTCAAACCATGGTTGGACTCGTCCATTCAACCTAAAACTTCATGACTGCGGAGGACGCAATCATAGCCAAAAAGGGGAAGAAGGCCGAATGAATAGAAGCAGATCTTCTGCGCCATCCAGAGCAGGGTCCTTGTCTAAAGAAAACCCGAACAGGAGAGAAGAAAGATCGAGACAACAAGAAGATAAGTTCTTCTTCAGCAAGGAGTCAAAAATATACGCCCTTGAACATGCCACTCAAACAAGTGCTTATATAAATCAAGGATGATCCATCCTTGAAGTGGCTGGAAAAAATGAAGGGAGATCCCAACAAGCGCAATAGAAACAAATATTGCCGCTTCCATAGAGACTATGAGCAAGACACGGACAAGTGTTTTGACTTGAAGCAACAAATAGAGAATCTCATCAGGTAAGAAAAATTGAGAAACTTTCTTGGACGAGATCACAAGGACTAGAAGTTGAAGGGAAAGTAGAAGAATCTTCACGGCCCCCACTTGGAGAGATAAGAGTTATTATAAGAGGGACCTCAATAGGGCAATCTTCCAAGTCAAGGAAGACGTACCTGAAGGTGGTGCAAAACGTCCAGCTCTTTAGACGACCTCCAAGGACAAGGGGGGCAGATGAGCAGGCTATTACACTCATGGACGAGGACGCTGAAAGGATTCACCACCCATATGACAACGTGATCGTCACCACATTGCGCATTGCTGATAATACGACTAGGAAGGTATTGGTAGACAATGGAAGTTCGGCATACATTTTATATTACCCTGCCTTCCAACAAATGAGGCTTGGACTAGATCAACTTCGTCCAGTAAATTCGTCATTGGTAGGATTTGGAGGGATGAAAGTGCTACCTGTGGGCACCATTACATTACCTGTGGTGGTAGGAATGTATCCACAGCAGATAACTAAAGAGGTAAACTTCCTGGTTGTGGACTGTTTGTCCTCATACAACTCTATCATTGGAAGACTGACTCTAAATAGTTGGAAGGCAGTAACGTCTACCTACTATTTATCTGTTAAGTTCTCAACAGATCATGGAGTAGGTCAAGTGCAATGAGACCAATTAGCCGCCAGAAAATGCTATCTAGCCATGTTGGCTATGGACGAGCACATGCAGACGATGATCATAGACGAGAGAAGAGTTACTGTGGAGCCCACGGAAGTGCTAGAAGACATCCCTCTAGAAGAGGAAGAGGTAATCTTGAAAAATTTACCAAAATTGGAACAAGTATAAAGGAGAAGACAAAGCAAGACTTCGTCCAGTTCTTAAGGAAGAGAATTGATATTTTTACATGAAGTTATGAAGACATGCTGGGAATTGACCCAAGTGTTATCACTCATTGGTTAAATGTGCACCCGTACTCCAAGCCTGTTTGTCAAAAGAAAAGAGTTTTTGCTCCTGAGCGAGATAACGCCATTAAAAAAGAAGTCCAGAAGTTGACCACAGCATAATTTATCCGAGAAGTTTATTACCCGGACTGGCTGGCTAACGTGGTGATGGTCAAGAAGGCAAATGGCAAAAGGAGGATGTGCGTGGACTTCACCGATTTGAACAAGGCTTGCCCCAAAGATAGCTACCCATTGTCACATATTGACCAGCTGATGGATTCAACTACGGGTCATAAATTGCTAAGTTTCATGGACACCTTCTCAGGCTACAATCAATTAAGGATGGACGAGGTGAATCAAGAGAAGACATCCTTCATTGCCAGTCAAGGTCTATTTTGCTACGAGGTGATGCTCTTCGGTTTGAAGAACACAGGAGCAACATATCCAAGGCTGGTTAACCGTATGTTTCGTTCACAGGTTGGATGGAATGTGGAAGTATATGTAGATGATATGTTGGTAAAGAACTTAGACAAGGAAAAGCATTTGGACGACCTTCAAGAGACCTTCGATACACTTAGACGATATAACATGAAGTTAAATCTGAGCGAGTGTGCTTTTGGAGTTTCATCAAAAAAGTTTTTTGGGTTCATGGTTTCACATAGAGGAATTGAAGCAAACCTTGATAAAATTCAGGCGATACCGAATATGGAACCATCAAGGAATGCCAAAGAAGTCCAATCTCTCACCAAGCGAGTTGCTACCCTAAACAGGTTCGTATCAAAAGCTATTAACAAGTGTTTGCCATTTTTTAAGGTTCTCAAGAAGACATTTGAATGGACGGACGAGTCTCATAAGGCCTTCTAAGACCTCAAGGCCTATCTCACAATGGCTCCTCTATTGAGCTTGTCTATACCAGGTAAAGAATTATACTTGCATTTGGTAGTGTCTCTACATGCAGTAAGCTTAGCATTGATTAGATAAAAAGAAGAAGATACAGAAGCCAGTTTATTATACAAGTCGAGCACTGAAAGGAGCGGAAGGACGGTACCCTATGATGGAAAAACTAGCTTTTGCTTTGGTTACAGCGTCCAGGAAGTTAAGACATTATTTTTAGGCTCATATCATCAACATTTAACAGATCATCCAGTCAAGAAGGCGATGAACAAGTTGGAAGCTGCGGGATGCCTAATTCAATGGGTCGTAGAATTTAGTGAGTTTGATATTAGGTAACAACCAAGAAGCACTATAAAGGCTCAAGTACTGGTAGATTTCATTGCAGGGTTCATTTCCAACTAAGGTGGGTTAGACGAGATTGATGAAGCTCAGAGATGGGTCGTCTATGTAGATGGTTCGTCCACATTATATGCGGGAGGAATTGGAGTTGTGCTAAAATCTCCTAAAGGGGACAAATTGAAATATGTAGCTCGTCTACAGTATCAGACGACCAATAATGAAGCTGGATATGAAACTCTCCTCGAAAGAGTTGGAATTGGCTAAGTCCTTAGGGGCAGAGTCAATAGTCATCCACGGAGATTCTCAGTTGATCATAAGTCAAGTAAATGGAATGTGTAAAACTAAGGAAGACCAAATGAAGAAATATCTTAGACAGGTGAAGAGGATTGTCAAAATATTTAAGGAAGCTAGTTTTGTTCAAGTCCTAAGAAAGGAAAATATGGAAGCAGATGCTTTGGCAAAGGCAGCTTTGACAAAGGGGGCTATGGACAAGTATGACAAAGTCCAATACATGCCAAGTGTTGATGCCCATTTTTACAAATCCATACCCAAAAGCCTATGAGGAAGAAAGCCTAATCAAAGCCCAAAGGCCCACCAAGAAGACCAAAGAGCAAGAGAGGTCTAAAGGAAGAAATGCAATAGAAAGTGATCTGTAGCAATACAAATCTTCCATAGGATACAGATTTGCCGCAGGATACAGTTCTTCAGCAGAATGGCTTCAGCAAATAAAGATAAATTGGGCCCAAGACCCTTTTGATCCAGTCAACATTATTTGGACCCACAAAAGGCCCAAATCCTTTTGGATGAAAATAGGCGTGAAAGCTAATATAGAGAAGCACGGTGAAAAGAAACAAGGAACGGCAGGAAGTGTCAGCAGTAGGAATCACGTGAAGGAAAGAAAAGTCAAACCAAAGAAAATGACAAATGCAGCAGGAACGCATGAAGAAAAAAGACAAAAAACACGCAGTAGGACAAAACATAACAAATTTGCTACGGCAAAAACAGCGTGGGAGACAAAAACAGAAGACAACAGAGCAAGCACAGAAGGGCCAGGGCACCACCAACCTGTACCCAGCCAATATAAGGGAGGTAGGCCCACTGTCAAGGAGATTCAGAGGGTGTGGTTTGGTGGTGGGGGGAAAAGGGGGTCTATATTTGGTTTCCTGCCATAACTTCTTTTGGAAAAATGCCTTGCTAGGATGGTATCTTACCCAAAAGAAGTAGTGGATGGTTGGGACCATCTGATGCATGCCATAGAGTTAGGTAGTGAGGTAGCCCAATCCCTATCCGTTTGAACCTAGAGTAGAAGTATACAGCAAGAACAAACAAAAAGGAATTTTGTCGTGAAATGAGTAAGGGTGCAGCAAGCACAGTGGTCGGGGCAACCAATGGGTTAGTGGGTGGTCTTGAATGGATGCCCACAAGAAACCAAAAACAGTTGGTGAAGCCTTAAGGGTAAAAAGGAGAAATCTCATTGAATTAGCTCACTATAAAAGGAGGTAGCCATGGATGAAAGAGGGGGAGAAACCCAGAGGGAGAAAGGAAGCACGGGAGACCCAATGGGAATGGGACCCAAGAGAGGAAGCACCTAAAGGAAAAGACCCAAATGAGAAAAACAATTTATGGCAGGAGAGTAGTAAGGAAACTAAGAGTAAAAAAAAAAAAAAAAAAAAAAAAAAAAAAAAAAAAAAAAAAACGGAGAGAAAGAAAGAAATTGATAAAAAGAAGAGAGAAAACGTGGCAGGAATAGGGGCATGCATCAATAGACCATCTTTTCCCTCTCTCTTAGCAAACCCACTCTCTGAAGTCTCCAAAAAAAATGATAGCTAGTAGCCATTTAGGCCTATTCTCCAAAATGCAAAACTTTGATGGCAAAAGCTTATGGCAAGAGCCTATGACAAGGTTGTTCAATTTTGGGGTTTGGGTTCCTTCTTGGTTTACTTATTCTATAGGAAGACTCAATATTTGATTTTGAGCGCAAATATATTTGATTTCACTCATTAAAACTTAAATCTGCTGTATTTAGTTATCCTACTGTAGCACGTTTTTTATCATGTCTGCCGCATCAGTTGTCCTGCTGTGGTATTTTTACTTGCTGTACTAGTTATTCTACTGTAACACTTGTTTATTTTATTTACCGTGTTATCTTAACCTTTCCTGCCCTAGCTTTCTTCTATATTTGTTGTTACGTGTTTTACTTTGGACCCATTATCCTGCCACAAGTGTGTGTATATATATATATATTGTTTCTCACATTCTATGTATACGTATAAGTATATTTATGAATATACGTATGTATATATTTGAGAATATGTTAACCCATGTAAGCTAACACTTACTTAATTGGTATTTTCTTTGGGTTTTAGATTTTTTTTTGTGCAGGAAGTAGAAAAGTATTTCTGCGAAAAATGAAGAGTAGTCATTCGCAGCAAGCAACTTTATTAACATAGCAGAAAGCTTAACTGCACGGCAGACAGCTTTATTAGCATAGCAGGAAGCTTAACTGCCGGCAGACAGCTTTATTAACACAGCAGAAAGCTTCACTGCACAGCAGACAGCTCTATTAGCACACCAGAAAGCTTTATCGCGCAACAGACAATTTTACTGCACAGCAGACAATTTTACCGCACAGCAGAAAAGTCAGACCTGTGGCAGATTCTGAAGAAAATTCCTTCTGCGACAGAAACAAGGAATAAGCCCACTTTGCAGCATCTTCCTTTAGGCTTGGACTCATCATTTGCGCACAAGCCGGACCAAGGAGGGTTGCTATTGGACCGGTCCCAACTCCTTGATCCAGAAAACTTTAAGGCCTAGTGTAGTGGCAGGCAACCCAGCCCAATATTTGCAAAAAAGGCCCACACACCAAGCATAAACCTTCTAGTGGTACAGCAAATTGAAGAAGAAGAAAATTGGATGACTCCCATAGTAGTTTACCTCAAAGATGGAAAGCTTCCAAAGGACAGAGATAAGGCTAGAAAGTTAAGGATCAAAGTTACTAAGTATATCCTCATAGACGAGGTATTATATAAAAGAGGCTTCTCTCAGCCTTACTTAAGGTGCTTAGCTCTAGACAAGTCAAACTATGTGTTGAGAGAAGTTCATAAAGGAGCACATGGAAACTACTCGGGAGCGGGAGCGGGAGCAGGAGCGAGAGCGCTTGTCCATAAAGTCGTCCATGCAGGTTATTACTAGTCAACTATTCAAGCAGATGCTAAGGCTTATGTCAAGGTGTGTGACCAATGTCAATGTTACAACGTCCCTAGACAGCCGTCGGAGTATCTTACCCCGATGATAGTCCCATGGCCCTTTGCGCAATGGGAAGTGGATATCTTAGGTCCCTTCCCACTTGGAACAGGCAGATGAAGTTTTTGGTAATAAGGACCAACTACTTTACTAAATGGGTGGAAGCTGAACTCTTAGCCAAGATCACATAGCAGAACGTTAAAACTTTTGTTTGGAAGAGCATCGTATGCAGCTTCGAAGTTCCTAGGGTACTAGTGTCTGACAATGGATGGTAGTTTGACAACACACCTTTCAGAGACTTTTGTGAACAATTTGGAATCAAGAATCATTATTTCTCACCCTCCCACCCACAGGCGAACGGAAAAGTAGAAGTTGCAAACTGATCCTTGTTGAAAATCATCAAGACTCAGCTTGAGGGGGCAAAGGGAGTATGACCAAATGAGCTACCAAGTGTTCTATGGGCTTATAAGAGGACTGTAAGGACACCCACAGGGGAAACTCCTTTCAAGTTAGCCTATGGAAGTGAAGCAGTGATACTTGTAGAAGTGCATCTGGCAAACCACAGGGTGATGAAGTATCAGGACAAGGATAACGAAGAGAAACTTCGTCTCAACCTTGATTTGATAGACGAGGTAAGGATGGACGCGAGACAAAGGACATCAAGGTATAAAAACCTCATGGCCAGACAACATGATGTAATGGTGAAACCCAAATGCTTTAACATTAGGGATTTCATCCTAAAAATGGTCTCTTTGGCAACAAAAAAACCCAGCCCATAGGAAACTGAGACCTAATTGGGAAGGACCTTACAAGGTTATTAATTTCAAGAGATAAGGATCATATTACTTAGAAGCACTGCACTGGAGAAAGCTAGAACACTTCTGGAATGTTGAGCATTTAAGAAGATATTACCAATAACATATCACCCTGGACGAGCATCATCCTAGACGAGATCCTCCTAGATGTTTTCACCCTGGATGAGCCAAAGTTGTGTGTTGATTTATATTACTGACATTTACTTGTGTTTATTATTAGCATTATATGTTTATTTTAATTCCCTAAAAGTGCGTCAGTTTCTAAAGTATGCATTGTCTCTAAACTATGGACGAGGTCATGGACTTAGTTTATCTGTTTATGTGTAAGCATTGTCAATTCCCTAAAAGGAACTAGCTTCTAAGCATGTGTCATGCTTGTGGACGATGTTTATGTTATGTATATAGTTTGGATTTCCAATGTATGTAGTCTATGAATTCCTAATCTTCATGACTTCATCCATAAGTAGGCTAAAGGCCCAAGACGAGAAAAATCTCTGGACATAGGGATGTAATGTCTATAAGCTTTCCTCGAAATAAGGATAAAGCAAAAAAAAAAAAGCTTAAGGCATACTGGTTTAATAAATGGACGAGAAAATGTATATTCATCCAATGGACGAGGTAAAACCTTAAGCATATTCGTCCAAGAAATGGAAGAGAAAATGCATGCGCGTAAGAATATTTAAAATCCATGGATAGATATAACCAACCTAAACAATCCAATCTTTGGATGATTAAATGCTGGAAGCATCTTGCCTAAAGACGAAAGTAAACTGTCCAACCTATGGACGAGAAAAAAAAACTGGCTAAGTCCAACCCCTAGACGAATAAAGCTGGTAAAAGCAACGTCATTCGTAAGACGAGTTACACTTGTAAAATTTGAAGAATGGTAAAAATGTTGAACATAAGGAAACTTAACACGAACAAACTAAATGCTTTCATAAGTGGACGGACCACACTTAAAAAACCAGTACAATGTAGACAATGTAAATAACGAAATTTGTCCACATAATAACATGTTCAATAGTAAGTAATGAAAATAAACATTCATTCATAAATTTGAAAAAGGGTAGACGACCACCGTCCAAAATCCCTTAAAGTAAAGCCTAGAGGCAATTGTATCAAAGCTCGTCCTAAATATTATAAACGAGTAAAATGTACTTAGACGAATTAAATGTACTTGTATAAATTTAAATGGTCTAAAACAACGAAACCATCATGAAAAAAGAAAAGAAAGAGAGAAACTAAAAACAATTTTACTGTGAGGGGTTATCTCTAGTTTTAGGCTCCTCCTAGGCAAGCTGGGTGGTAGCGTCGTCCTCAATATTAACATCTTCAGAACTTGTCTGGAGGAGAGAGCTTGCAGCACTGAGATTGAGCTTGATGAAGCTGAAGTCAACTTCAGGTAAGCATTTGATAGCGTCCATACGGAAATTTTCAAAGCCAGTAGTGTAGTTAGTGTCCAAAAGACTAGTAAACTGGCTAGAAGCTTTGAACTCATCAACGGCGTCCTTTTTGGCATTCTCTAGAAGGGTGCTCAACTCCTTTTCCTTGTCTAAAGGTGGTCAAGACGAGTATCCTTTTCGATAATATCAGCCTTGAGCTCTTCGATGAAATTTTTTAGTTGCTTAACCTTATCCATAGCCTTGGCTTCCTTTTCAGCAAAACTCCTACATTTGTCTTTAACTTGTTAGGTCCTCATCTTAAGCTTGATTCTCTCCTTGTCCATCTCTATGGCCTGCCTTGACGCTGCAATGAACTTGGACATACCCTACACGAGAGGTTAAAAATTCCTTTAGACAAGAAGAATGTAAATTGATAAGACGAGGTAAAATTGCTTAAATACCTTGAAAAGATTGTGAATAGCAAAATGTTCAAACTTTTTCAAGGACATGTCATAGCATGCAGCTACGTCCTCATTAGTCACAGCCTTTTGAAACCTTTTCCAAGCCAAATCCTCATTTTCAATAAGATTCATAGGAGCTCTTGGACGAGGCTGAGATGAGGCAGGTGCAGTAATCATGGACGGGGTGATTCCAGTAGGTTCAGCCGAATCCACATCATGAATTTGGATGGACGGCTGTTGAATGGTAGGAGGGACAGTAAGGCTTAACTTAGCGAACCTAATCTTAGACAACTTGTGCTTCGCCTTCTTTTCCTTTCGACGATTAGGGAGGTTTTCCAAGTCCACTGCCTTGGACAAACTTTTTTCTTTTATCCCCAATGGAAGGACGAGCCTAGGGCTCAGTCTTTGTTAAGGTCTCCTTAAATAGTACACCCTTTCCCTTGTTTTCTTTCATGGTTGTCATCCCTAGAAAGAAGATGTTAGAATTTATCGAAGGACAATATTCAAAGGGTAATGTTAGACTCTATCAAATAACTTATGTCTACAAATAGTGTGTTCATGGGCTAAAGCTTCAAGAGTGGGTTTAGGACCAAGTCCCCAAGTGACAAGACGGCTAAGGGTGACTAATGAATGGAAACTCTTGTCAGTGTATAGACGAGCCCTTTGGACGCGTTCAAGATAGAATTTGCTCAGCGATGGCCATCTAACAGTTACAAAAGGATGAAGAGGAGAGGGGTTAGACGATTATAAAAAGAAGATAGAAAATATTGAATAAGAAAGAAACATACCTTCTGGACGAAGGTTCCCTATCTCTCTAGTGTAGGGGGTGAATGGATCCCAGCCAACCTCAACAGGGTTTCCAGCCCAGAAACCAGAGACAAAGAAAAACTCTGTCTTCTAGTTTCTATCAGATGTTAAAAGTGACTTTATTAGTCTACAGTCTCTGCCCCTAGCCGTGAATTGATAAAAGTCAAGGGAGTGGCTAATCACTAAAGGTTTGTAACAGTAGAGGAACTCGTCCACAGTGAAAGGACGATCCCCTTCAAACACTTCCCTCCGTAAAACTTGCATAGAGACTACTAACCTCCATGCGTTAGGATTAAATTGACATACTCCTAGACCTAACCTGGTGAGTAACTTTCTAGCAAAGGCATTAAAAGGTAACCTAAGTCCCCCTAGAAGGTAAACTTCATAAACACCTATTCCAAGACGAGGGTCACAACACCACTCCCATTGGACGGCTAACCTAGGGTTAAAGTCGTCTAGAATCTGGTACCAACTCCTAAGGAAAGTAAGTCTCCTTTCATTTGTCTTGGAAGGGACACCTACAGCACAACTATATACTGTTTCTATCTCGTCTAAGGGAATGGATGGGGGAGCACTCGTCGAGGTGCCAGCTCCTGATCCAGAGGCTACCCTTGTCCTTAGTTGTTCTTGAAGAACTTCTAAGGTAACCCCAGGAACACCAGACGTATATTCCTCGTCTGTGGTGTTCCCTCCACTACTACTGCTACTCCTACTACCATTACTAGAGCCATTATACATAGTGCTATCATGGTATTCGTCTATCTCCTTATCGATGCTATTACTAGACGAAGAAACGGAAGCCTCAGACATGACGAAACAAGGAAAACTTAAAGACGAGAATTAAGAGATTACCTTGCTCTAAACAAAGAGGGGGCCTAAAGACGCAAGAAGACTCCTAAACGAGGCGCTAGACGACAAATGTCAGAGGAGAAAATTTATGAAATGTGGAGGGTAGGAGAGGAATTCTACTATTTATAAGCGATGAAATTTGGTATCTGAATCAACGTGGCCAACCAAGGGTCCCCACGTGGCATCTTCCTTGAAAAGTTAAATTGACACGACAAGTCTCCAATAAGATGATGACACGTAGCACAACGTCTAACTACTAACATGAAGGCATGTGTCCAAAGACAACTGTGAATTCTATAGTACATTGGATGACCCTTGGACAAGGGGGCAACTGATGGTGGACAAAAATAAACCAACTCCAATTTGTCCATAAGAGTCGTCCAGAGCAGAAAGGTCATCCTAACATAAGAAGGCCATCCATATTAAGACAGTCGTCTATATGCATGAGGGTCATCCATCAGGAAAAGCAAAAGAACGACCCCCCAACACTTGAAAATTCCAAAAATTGACTTATCTACAAAAGCTTGTAATTCGGATCATGTGCTACTATTTTGAAGCATAAGCAGAGTCCTTATTCATCGCTATAAGTCTCTATTAAGTACTTAACTTCCAATGGCGGTTATAGAAATAAGATCAAACATGCTAATTGTGGAAGTTAAGTCTGAACCTTCTAACTTCCACAAATATTGGGGAAGTTACCAAACAAGTAACCACTCCTAAGCTTACTATATAAGGACACATCTACATCCAATGGAGGTAAGTTTTCACTGCTCCTAAGAAGTTGGAATTCTTGAGTCCCAAAGGAAAAACTAACTTAAGCATCGGATGGTTCTTGGTCAATTCAACCCGGTCTCCTTTAGTTTTTTTTTTTTTTTCAGGCCTTCATCAGTAGTCCATTGAAGCCTAGAGCATTCAACCTACTAATTATGTGCATTATTAATACATACATATATATATATATATATATATGTGTGTGTGTGTGTGTGTGCGTGTGTGTGTGTGTGTGTGTGTGTGTGTGTGTGCACGCGCGCGCGCTTGGACTAAGGGGGAGGGGGTAATGACCCCCTGGTCCAATGAGAAAAAGCAAAATATAATACATATAAAGCTTGGTTTTAAATTTGGGTCCTAAAAAGTTTAAACTCAGGCCCCATATAATCTACTTAAATAAAAACACAAAATCAGCCCAAAGCTTTGAAAAAAAAAAATTTTAATTTTTTTCTATGTCCAAGTTGAAGAGAGACAGAGCTCCATTATTGCTTCGATGGTAACAACAACAACAATAAAACCCTAGAGTCCAATATGATGATTGAGGAAATTACAAATATATCCTCTTGGTATGTACTATTACAATGTATTTGGTTTTCCTTTCTCATCTCTTTTTTAGTAAATTTGGGGTTTTGAAGATTCTATCACACACTCATATATCCATATTTTGTTAAATACTTCATGCTTTTACAAAAAAGTACACTTTATTTATTCAAATTTTCCTTAAAGTTTTATTCTTTTTGTGGGTTTCTATCTGGGTTCTAAATTATTTATGAAATGTTTCTCAAAGCATTAGCATAGGATAATTGCAACTTAAGTGTTGGATGAAGTTCCCCAAAAAAGCTTGTGATAAAACGCATGCGCACGTACACACACACACACACACACACACACACATATATATATATACTAGCCTCATTACACGTGCTTTGTGCATGAGATGAGGCTTTTTATTTTTACTTTTTTAGTGTCATAATTTTTTATTCATTTCAATTTGAGGTTTACACGTTTTCTTATTAATATTATGCATTTAGAACTACTGATACAACCAGAAGTGTCACGAATCTTAGTGGTCCTATTTTGTAGCTAAAAAAAAAACGTGTATTTATTTTATATAAATAATTTTTATTTTGAAAATCTAATTTATAAGTGGATAAAGCAATTTAAAAATTAAAAGGAGAGTGGTCCTATTTTTTAGGTATTGTTTTAGTGGGAGTTAGAGTTGTCTTTTTACCAGATTGTCCTTTAGTTTTGTCTCTACTTAAACATAGGGGTATAGAGGCATTTTTTAACAAAAAAAATGTAAAATCCAAATAGGGGAAGCTCCTTAAATAATTGTGTGTGTGTGTGTGTGTGTGTGTGTGTGTGTGTGTGTATTCTTTTACAAGTAGCTTTAATAAAAACATGGTTGTCTTTGAGTTAATCTAGAGTTACAATGGTTTAGGCTATAACAAATTTTTTAAACATTTGAGTTTGAGTGTATCTGACATCCTCTCACTCGAAATCCTAGCTCCATATTTGAATATAAGAAAGTGGTGCCTTTACCTATACTACCTCATTCTTTACACATCTCAAAATCCCATAAATCATAATAAATTGAACCTAAGATCTTTAGTTTTATTTTATTTTATTGTATTTTTGGGGTTTATTTTTATTTTGTAACAATGGTTTAAAAAGTAAAAACTATGGACATATACGGCCATTGCATAAGAAATTTCTAATAATGTTATTTATGTATTATGAAAATTTACGTGAATAAAAAAGTAAAGTTTGGTTAATGTGTACCTTAAGAACACACAATAACCATCTATTTTAGAAAAAAAATTTATGAGAATTTAAAAAATTATCAAAATAATTAATTACTTTCTCGTTTTTTTATAAAAAGTTTTTAAAATAATTTACTAATGTATATCCTAAGACATACATTAATAAATTTCAAAAATATATTATGAAAATACATATTATAATATTTAAACAACAAAAATAGTTGGGTAAACAAAACTACCAAACCAAATGGGCTATATTTTACACTTCATTGCCTACACATTTTCTTTACCACTCGGTGACAAACCTCATTTTTAGTGTATGCATTGGACACACCCCGACACCCGGATGCAGACATGAGGGCAAGTTTAACACGTGTTGGAATCCAATGAAACAAAAAAATATACAACACAATCCCATAATCCGTACACATCAACAATTATAAATCTCCCTATAAAGGTTTGACAAATTGACACGTGTGGATTTACGTCACCCACACTCAACATCACCTCACCTCCACGGTCGTATCAATCAAGATCTCTTCTCCTTGGTTTAAAATTTAAAATTTTTAAAAAGTAAAAGTAATACAAAATTAGTAGGAGGAGGTGCTATTGATACAGGCGGTTAAAAGTAAAAAAGAACCGTCATATTCGGACATGAACCCCACCTTTTAATTTCGTTGATGGAAATGGAATGGAAAACGTTATCCCAAACCGATACCTTAACCTTTTTCGCGTACACGTGTCGGATGGCTGTCCTTTACCAATGGTGGTCCACCTTCCTCACTCTCACCGAGGCGCGTGCGCGCATTTTAAAATTAAACTCTCTTTTTTTTTTTTCTCAATATTTGTGTCATGGTTCAAAATATACTCCACTTATTAATCGCAATAAAGTATTTCTTTTTTTACATTCTAAAAAAAAAAATAGTATTTCTTTTTTAAAATGATTAGTCCAAATAATAAGAAAAATTAATAGTAGTATACTTCAAACACCTAAATTTTAGTACACGTTTAAAAATTGAAAGAAAAACAGATGAGGCCCCCACCGTTTTAAAATCCTTACATTCTCTATTAATTTTTTAAAATTAGATTTAGGTCTATGTGACAATTCATTCAATCCACTTAAATTGTTCAACTTGCTCTGCTCCGCATCGCCTCGTACGGATATGAATTAATTGCCAAACGGGTTAGGTAAATTCAATTATTAAAGTGATAGGTTAGGCGGGATAACGAGTTGAATTTTTTAATTTTATTTTATTATTATTTTTAAAAAATGTCAAGACTTGACTCAACCCACCTATATATAATATAAAACTTATTTCAATGTTGTTTGCTCCATTGTTTACACACGTTAATGTGAAAAATAAATGATACTTTCCAAAATATTTGTAAGCATATTCAGTGATATGATTATGATACTCATAAGTTTATTTTTATTTTTTTTACAAAATGTTAAAAAGTACACATAGTTTAAATATTTAGGACGTGTGTACTTTGATCAATGGGAAAATGGATCACTTCCTATAATTTCCTTCATTGGTTTATAGGATTTTGAGAAAATACATTTTCTTAAATTTATCCATAAATGGTAAAATAAAATTTAAAGTTTAATATACAATACATAATTAAAACTAACCTACCTAGTCCCCTGAGTTAAAAAAAACTGTCCAGAATTTTATCCAACCCATCATTTTTCATGATTGGTGGGTTGATGACTATTTGAAGTTTTTTCTACCAACCAATGGCGAATTAGTTGAAATTTTTTTCCCTCAACCCATCCAATCCAACTCCGCACAGTTCTAAATAGATTAACGACTTATGATTGCTATATATACTTTTTTATAAAAATACAAATTTCTTGGATGTTATATTGTTTAACAAAGTATAAATGTTTAGAAATAGTTACCATTGCTTATAATTTTTACAAAAGATTGACATATAGCACTTGTAAAATGCTTAATTTATAATTGTTCTTATAAAAAAGAAATTTGATTTGAATGTGAACATGACAGCTGACATCCTTATTTGTTAAAACTAAACTCATCACATGTGCTTTACGCGTGCAATACATTTTTTTTTTTTTTTTGGTTTAGTATTATAATACTTAAAAGTGATATATATATATAATCGTGTATTTTTTTTTTTAAGGAAGTAAGGTAACGTGAAATAATGTTTAAAAATAAGATAGAGAACCGTAAGAAGTTGAAACCCAATTGAACATTTAAATTTATTGATTGGGATAAGAATTGTAATAAGTAAAAAATTTGAGATTTTTTTTTTAAGGCAAAAAAATTTGAAATTTGAACAAAAGAAAAATGATATGCGTTAATGTGGATGAATGAAGATTCGTGATAACTGTATAGAATTTGGATAACAAAAATTTTGGAATATTTTAAAGATTTAAAAAAAAAATCATAGAAATTTCAAGATAAGAATGAGTAGGTTTTTTTTTTTTTTTTTTTTGGAATAAGTAATTTTGTATTTTTTTATAAAGATAATTGAAGTATTTAAATTCAAATAGATAACAAATACAGATAGGAATCAGACATTTGAATACAAATGGGTGGTGAGAATAATGGTTTTTTTTTTTTTTGTACGTGAGATAGTATTACAGTTTTAACCTTTTGTGCTTCTTTGTAGAAAAAAAATTAAAGTAAAGGGTATGTTATTTCAAAAATTTTATGAAGATATTTTGGTATGCCAAAAATTGAGGACAAAACAGAGAAATCCTCTTATTAATAGTATAGAAGAAGATAGATAAAAAGAACACCAAATATAATTACTAAACATGTAGATAAAAATTACCCAATAATTTTTTTTTTTGGCATAACGCATTTTATCAATTTAATTTTCATTATTACACATTGTCAAGCTTGTTTACAAAATACTTATATAAGATTTTTTTAGAAATTAAAAACAAAGATTTAATGTTTTATTATAATTTTACGACAATGGGGTGGGAGGATTTGAACCCTCGTCATTTCCATGGGAAACACTTGGATATGTCATTGTGCTACAAAACTTTTGATATTATGATTTTTAGAAAATGTGTATTTATTATTACTAGTGACTTAATTTTATTGGGCTAATTACACTCCCCTCAAACCTAAAGAGTATTCATTTGAAAAAACTCTGTTAAATTAATGTTAAAAATATTGTGTACTAACCTACATTTTGATTAAGAGTAGATTTTCAAAATTATCCTCCATTTATCATTAAAAAGTTTAAGGTTTTACTAAACCTTTTTTTTTTTTTGTGTAATGTTGACGGCTCTAATGTCTAATCTAAGTCAATTTTTTGTAGCAATTTTTCACAAATTTATTGGCTTTAGGATATGCTTGTCCTTTTAACAGCTTTTCTAATTTAATGTTAGAGAAGAATAAGGAGTTGTTTGGATTTGTAGTTTTCATCACTCATTACTCTATTTTCATCACTCATCACCCAAAATTAGTGGGTCCCACGGAGGCAATGCTTGTTTGGATGGGTTTGCGAGAGACCGCGTTCCGGCCCCCTTTTTTAGGTGTTGGGCCAAACCCACATGAATGGGTGGAATCGTGTTATTGCCTCTCAAAATGGAGGTTCGACTGATTATATTTTCTCTCTTTAGATTAAGGGTTTTACAATGGAGTCGCCACTTATTTAATTATTAGAATAAATAAGAAAACCAATATTGAAAAATTCCTCATTTTGTTAACTTGAAATTGAATTTACATTGACCATAGGAAATTACATGGTTTTGGCCCTAGATACAATCTAAGATAAAGTACATGACTATGTTTCCTAGTTACAATCTAGAAATTGAAAATTATAAGGACAAACATTAATCTATCAACCCTTGATCTAAGTTCGGAGGCTATGTTACAAGGTGGGAAGGTGTTAGGCACTCACCTTGTCCGGTGAAATCGGTCTTCTAGACTATGGTGACCAACATTCATATCATATCATTCAATATATTATCAATCAATTTGCATGTTGAATTTAATGTGTGTGAATGTGATAAACCCTAATTCAATTTATTAAACATGGCATTTGGATTGAAAAATAAATTCTAGTGAATGTATGTGGATGGTGATATCCTAGATTCAAGGATTTAAAAAGTATTATGAAACAAACATCTTTTTCATATTTTTGATGTGGATTTAAGATCAAAGCTAGTGTTATGCGTGAACATGTGATGAACAACCAAGAACATATGAAGAACACATAAGAACATTTAAGAACATTCAAACATATTCAAGAGAATTTAAATAATTGCTATTATGCTTTAATTTTAAATTCTCATTATGGCAACATAAAAAACAAGTTAGGGAAAAGAATTATACCTTCATGCAAGATCCATACGATAGAGGAGGAGGCTTTTAGTGGAAGTCTTAAGGGTGGAGGAGAAAAGAAGAATTAGGAGAGGGAGAGTGAGTCTCACTTAATACATTGAGTATCAGGAAGACCAAGATATGACAAAACTACTCTACTTTGAGAAGAGAGGTGTTTTTTTGTGTGTCTTGGAATGGAGGAGAGGGATGGCTTATATAGTAGTGATGGAGAAAATATGAACGGAATGTCATTTAACGAGGGTTGACAAAGAATCATGAACCTACACCTTATTTTAGCATTTGGGAAAATCTGGTGCATTAAATATAGAGATTGATGGGAGTGAGGAGCAAGCGAAATTCGGCTTTTCCGTAGCTACTATAACAGCTAGTAAAGTCAACTTCAAAAAATCATATCTTACTCAATTCTGATCGAAATTGTCTCGTTCTTATGCTCAAATTGAAGCCCCGGATGTCTAGTTTATGGAAAAATTATATAGATTCAAAATATTTTGAGAGATATCAATGAAATGCCGAGTAGAGGTCATTTGTTAGAAAATAATTTCAGCACAGTTAATATTAATAGATCCCAAATTAGTTTCCAATTAACATTAATAGGCTCCAATCACTCCCATTTCAGACTTAATTAGTTCCAAATTTACCATAATTAAAAGATAATCGCACAAATTACTCATTGAATAATTAATGTTTGACTATCTAATTAATTAAGTGTGTGCAACTCTACCATAAAATGTAGTCTTAGCCAATTAAATTATGACACATCATTAATCCCAAATTGATTATAATTATAACCAATTGGAATCAATTGTTCATAATCACATATAGTCGAACTTAATTTGTGATAGTGTATCTCGACCATTAAAACTTGATTTGATGATAACATTCAATCTGATGGTCCGATTAGAGCTTATAACCAGTTGATTTGATCGTTACAATATCAAGATCATTTTGGTGAAATACTATTAAGGATCTAATGGCCAGAATTAAGATGCATATTCCCAAGGTGAAATTACCCTTTTACCCTCCATGTGAGGTTAAATGCGAGTTGCAAAATAGGATGTCAACAGGGTTTTCTGAATTTCTTTTCATCACTCAATTCTCACCAAAGTGAGTAATGAGTGATTGAAAATGGAAACAAGTTTTAGTTATTTTGAGTTATGAAAATAGAGTTATAATGGCAAAATTGTAATTTCACTCAAGTTATAGGCCCCACGGTCAGTGTATAGTCATTTTAGTGGTTAGATTTTACTCCCCCGACGGCTCTCTTTCATACTAGACCAAACCCATTTCATTCAACACTCTCCCTTTACTTTCTTCATCTTCTCTTCCCAAGCACAACCTTTCCGTACTCTTCCTTTACTTGCTTCATCTTCTCTTCCCAACATCAATATCATGAGAAAAGCTAGCTTAGGAGAAAGAAGTTTTCAAAAATTATCAATGTGAAAAATGGTTTTCACTTATTTTCCATAATTCCATCCCTTCCTTGACTTAATTGTACATGATACATTTGGATTTTTCTCCACTAAACACCTTGGTACCATCTTCTTGTTGGATTCCACTCAACAGTCCATTCAGCATTTAGTAAATAGACCTTACCTGGAAACAGTGTTGGAGGTTGAGTGTGTCTCTCTGATCTAAGAAGTTGTGATTGACGAAGGGTGTTACCACCAATTTGATCGAGAAGAGGATGCCCAGTGCACACCAATCTGGCCAAGAAGCATAGCAGTGTAGAAGAAGGTGGAGGAAGGAGTTTGGGTTTGATGAATGGAAGAGGATGGATGCGATGGAGAAGGGTTTGTTCTGTTGTTTTGGTATTGGGGGAGGCTGAAGGAAAAAAAAAGAGAGGAGAAAAAGCGATTTAAGGGGAGAGATAAACATAGGTAGACGTTCTATACCAATCTGCACCAAGTTAGTTCGTGGGACTCACAAAAAGTTGAAAATTTTGAGCTTTTAGAATGAAAACACTACCAGATTTAAGAGCCAAACAGAGTTGAGATGGATTATGGGGATTTTCAAGTTATAAAAATGAGTTACAGAGTGATGAGTTTTGAGTTATAAATGATGAGTGATGAGATATCACTCACTTATCATCCAAACAGGCCAGCTTTCATAAGTTTGTTCACCAATCAACCAAATTGACTCTTGTAGACACCGTATTTTGTACCCTTTATTAGTCGAGCTTCCGTTCCCCAATGATGCTTAAACTCCAAGGCCCAAGGCTAGTTTAGAGCCCAATTAGGTATTAAATTGACTTGAGGAGTGTTAAAATGGAAAATATAACCTTTTAAATGAGCAACAATCTATTTTTGGAAATAAAAGGCCAAAGTGGCCGTCGGCCCACATACGTGGGATGCGGCCTACATACGTGGTCCAAAGCATGCGTACGCAGACACACTCTTGCGTACGCAGCTAGAGTTTTAGAAATATAAAAAAAGCAAGTTTTTTGCAATAATGGTTGAAGTTTGGAATGAATCCCATATCATCTTGGAGCCGTTCCAAACTCCATTTTTTCCACTATATAAAGCCTTACATGGTAAATTTTCAAAACACACAGAAATCTCACTAAAAAAACTTAAGATTCACTAGAAAATAATGAATCAAAAGGGAGTTTTTCACAAAATACCCTCAAGTCATTTTTATTTGATTGAGACATTTTCTGGCCCCAATCCTTTGAGTTTAAAGTTTCTAATAACTGTTTTCTTGAATTGTGATAGATTTGACTGATGGGAACAGTAAAAAATCAAACTGAGGAGCTTTTTGCTTTAAGGTATTTTTTCTAGCTTTCTTTTCTTTTTTGTCTTTCTTTTGTCTTTTTAATCTGTTTTCCTTATCTAGTTTATGTTTATATATGATCGTTTAGTCTAGTTTTATGCTTGTTTGGCGTTTATAAGCATGCTAGGTTGTTAGATTTATGTTTTTCTTTTATCCTTTGTTTTTTTGTTTTGTGTTTCTAGGTTAGGGTTTTTGAACAATCCTACACATGTATGCCATAAGCATGTGTACGCAGTTCAAATCCTTACGTAGGCCTCTGTTTGCAAAAAGTAAATTTTTTTAAAAATATTTACAAAAGGTAACGTATAGAATCTGTAGATTACAATTTTGTGGATAATGATAAGAGAATATAGCTCATCGTGTTGTTTTAATTTTTTAAAGATAAGTTTCAAAGTTGAAGTGTGAGAATTCTTTTTCGTGATAAAGATAAACTCCTAAATTTAAGAGATAAAAGAGTTTAGAAAAATATGTGGGGTCCATTTTTTTTAATTTATCTACAACTATGTCATTAAAAACATTTTCTGTATCCTGAAAACACCCCCTAAGCTATTTTCAAAATCCTATTTTTAATTGAGAAAAATAGGATACAGTTTTTTGAAAACTGTATTTGAAAATTATTAGCCAAATAATAAATTCAAGTGTGGGACTCACCATTTTATGGATTGCAAAATAAAAAACTATATTTAAATATTCTTACCAAACAACCCTTTAAATTTTGGAATATTTCGTCACTAATATTAGCTGAAAGAGTGTTTTTTACTTTTAGGTTTGGGGGTGAGTGTGATCCTCCCAAACCAAAGGAAAGAAAGTGTAATTTGCCCTATTTTATTTTCCTTGGCAACCTATTAAGACAATTCAGCTAAAATAATTTGTGTCAATAGTCTTGTAACTCAACCGATACATCTTTTTGTTCTCAATAGGAATACTTAGGTTCCATTAAAAAAAAAACACTTATGAATTCAAATTCCCGAATTTCAAACTATAGATAATAAAAAGAATTAAAATAATTTGTTTCCATTCTTTATTATGCACAAACATTTTCCTAGTCTTTGATCAAAGATTTTAACCCAGCTAATTAGTTCATTTGAAATTGTAATTTTTTTTTTTATCAAAGTAACATTTTGTTTGTTTCGTTGATAATATTTTCTAGAAAATGAGTAATTTTCTAAAAAGTATTTTTCATAAAATTATCTCATTTTCTTATGTCTGGTAGCAACCTTGAATGAGTTGAAAAATAATCTCCTAACTTTTCTTATTTAATTTGTTGTGAGATAGACTTGTTTTTCAAAAAAATTTAATGAAAAAAATCTCTAGAAATAAGTTATACTTTTTCTGTTGATTAAAGATAGTTTTTTGATAGTACCAAACACTCAAAAACACAAAACACTATCTTCGCATAACGTTTTCCATTAAAATAAACAAAGTGTAATTGATATCCTTTCCAAGCTACCAACCAATTTTCAAATATTGGGTACAGTTAGCTCAATTGGGGTTGAACACACAAAAACAATTGATTGTATTGTAACTTGATAATTACAGTAATTATCATGCGCATGCTCAGAGGCTCTTTTATTTATTTTTTGTAAATATTAATAATTTGTATTTATTATAATTTAGAAATATATATATTTTATTTTTCAAACAAAAAAAGGATAAATTTTAGAGATAAATAGTAATTGTAATTTCTTTATTGAATATTTTTTTTGAGAATGATTTCTTTATTGAATATGAAGAGAAAAAATCTTAAATTTTAAGAGTTCTCTTTTTAAATTTAAAATTAAATTTGTTATTTGACATTTATGACTATATTTTTAAATGAAGTTACCCTTCATTAATGAGGATATTTTAAACCACATAAAAGTCTAGTTAGAAAAGAGGAATCCTCTTATATATAGTATAAAAGTATAGATAAATATCTATAAAAATCCCTATTCTCAAAAAGTCAAAATATCACAAAGGTAAAAGTTACTTGTTTGAGATCCGTTTATTTTGCAAAAATTGAAAACTTTTTGCTGAAAGTATTGTAGATAAATGTGAAAATTAACTGAAATAGTATTGTGAGACCCAGTATCAAAAAGTGCAGTGAAATCCATAAATAGTAGCAAAAATAAATAAAATAATAGAATAAATTGGCAAAAATAATTCATGCCAAATACACTCTTAAATCTTAACAAAAAATAAAAAAATTTTTTAAACACTAGCATAAGAAAAGAATATTCACGCGGTAGGAAAGAGCGTGGGAGCAATATCCCCACATTTGTGGACCTGATGTGGTCTTGGGATATATTTTAAAATCTTCAAAATCTAAATTCCATATTAAGCAAATTTGACACGTGCTGACATTAAATTTTGGAACCGAAAATTCCGTTAAAACTCAAATAAAACAAAAAAAAAATTTCTATATCCTTATATGAAATAAAATTACAAAAGTGGTAATTACGAGGCGAAAAAATCAGCTTTAAAAATGATCCAAACATCCAACTTCGTTTGAGACGGGTTGAGAAACTTTGAAAGTTAAAAATCTACCATAATCTTCATTCCATCGAAGGTAAAATTATCCCTTCCTTCATTATAGTAGGTGACGGTTTGTGAGAGAGAAAGAGAGAGCTACATATCTGTAAGAATTCTTATAAAGTAATAACACACTCCCAACGATTTTTGTTACACTTCGTTCTCACCACAAACACAAAAACAACAAAAGAGAAGAGAGAAACAGGTGAAGGGTTTGGTCTGGTTTGAGAGAGTGTTTTGTTTTGCAGGTGAACAATGGAGAAGGAAGCACAAAGTGGAGCCCAAGAGGAGGTTGTTTCAGTGGAACTTTCGGCTCCTCCAGCTTGGAAGAAACTGGTCTCTCTCTACATATAAAATTTTGTACTTTTGTTACTGAAGTTTTGAGCTTTCTTGAAGTCTATGTTCTTTTATGGTTGTTGGTCAAATTTTGGCATCTGGGTTTTGCTTGTTTCAGAATAGTGTTTTGTTTTTATATATAAAAAAGAGAGTTTTTTTTTTTGTTGTTGAATATATGTTCTTTTATGGCTGTTGGTAAAATCTTTGCATCTGGGTTTGCTTGTTTCAAATTAGTTCTGTTTTTTATATAAAATATGAAAGAAACAGTGTTCTTTTTTTGGCTGAAATTAGTGTTCTTTTAAATGTGGTGGGATTTTGCTTGTTGGTAAAGTTACGTGCTGGAATTTGGTTCTTACTATGAGTCATTTTTATTTTTATTCTTTTTCTTGGTAAGTTAGGTTTTGTGGATGAATTTTGTATTATGGGAGTGATTTTGTGTTTGGGGTTTTTTTGTAAAGTACTTTTTTTTTATTTATTTATAATTTTTTAGTGATGCATAAAGTTTGCTCCTTTCTCAGGTTTACTAGTAAATGTATTTTGTTATTCAATGATTATATTACCTTGACAGAAGGGGACAATAATACATTTATTTGGTTTCTGATTTTGCATTGCAATAAAAAATGGGACTTAAGAGGAAAAGAAAATGTGAAGAGGTTTTTATTCAATCATCATATTCCCCTGACGGAGGGGCAGTCTTGGTTTGTTTAATATCTGCCTCCATTTAGAAATCAAATCAGCTATGACGTTGTCTGATTTGATTTTGTGAGAGTCTCCTTTTGGCTTAAGCAATGTCTTCATTTCCCTAATGTTGGTGTTGGGATTTTTTACCTAGATCCTTTGTGAACTCTGCTGCTATTGTGGGTGATGATATGTGTATTTTTATGTGGTAATCAAGCTATGGGGTACGAGGAGAAAAAAAAAACCTAATTGAGGGAAATAGAAATCTAATTTGGGGGTAATTAGTAGTTGTTTTTATAAGGACATGCAATTATGTACTTAAAAATGCTGTGATTATCGTACAAACATGAATATTTGTTTGCTATGCACAACTTGAATGAGGAAGGATGAAAGTATCATTGCCTCTGCTTATGACACTATATGCATTTATAGAACTTCTTATAGTAAAAAATAAATTACTGGCTAGAGTTCTCTGTTAAAATCAATTTAGGTCTGTGTAACTGTTGGTGGAATATTAATATCAAGATGTACTACATTTATGCAAGATGATCATGTAGGAAGAAATAGTAGTATGCTGCTCAGCATGATTTGCTGTGATCCTCAAATTTTAACTTGGCTTCTGATTAGTCGACCAGTATTAAATTCATTCTAGACTCTATTACCATGATTTGAAGTGAAAAACCTATGCCCAGCTTTGCTCTTCTGCTTGGTGATGTCATAATTTAAAATCAAAGCACTAGAATTGTGTTTTCCTCAAGGCCAAAATATGCTTTATTCTGCATGCCTTGAATGCTTTATGATATATGGATGCGAATTTATATGTGTTCCAGCTGCACCGGTTCTTATATTTCTTTAGCTGGAATTTGTACAACTTTTTACTCTTGATTCTTTGGATTAATGGATTTACTTATTCCAAATAAATTTTAGTAACCACATGCAATTTTTGCATATATTGAGGATATGGAGACTGTACAATAAGGTGCAATGAATTCTTTTTTACCTGTGCACATAAAACTAAATGAAAATATTCTTTTTGGCTCACCTTAGAATATTTGGTAACACTGTTGACTCTTTTGATTGCTCTTGTTTCTCAAGTGTGAGCCATCTAAGACTGCTTAATTGTGGAAGTTGCATTGTTCACAGTAGATAGCGTTTAAAGAAGGTTGATGTTGTTCCCTGTGGTACTGCTATAATATTGGTTGAGGACACTGCTCATAATATTATTTCTCACAATTTTTCTGGGTAGCAATTATCTTAATTTCACTTTTTTTTTTTCAAGCATGTTAGCTTTAGAACAAGGATAAAACCAGTAAATATTAATGTTTGTTAATTTCACTTGTTTTTCCAAGTTGTTTACTATTTATTTTCAAAAAAGTTTTAATGTTGGTTAATATCACTTGTTTTTCCGAGTTTGTACCTTTTGTTTTTACTAAAGTTTAATAGTTTGGATCTGTCCAAACACATTTTAATGACTGAAACAATAGAAGTCAGTTTGTCGTTCTTATTCTCAAAAGGTAGGGCTTTTTGTTTTTGTGTGTTCTTCTTCTTGTTCCTGTTCTTGTTTTTTATTTTTTATTTTTTCAAGACAATTAGAAAAGCAAAACTGTTCCAATCAGGCCATAAAACCCCTGAATTTGTTAACTGTTGATGTGTTTTTTACTTATAAGAGTAAAAAAAATTTTAGATGGTGTTCTGATTGTTGACTTCTTGTTTTCATTCTACTCTGCCTTTGCAATGATGTTTGCCCCCTTGGTATGTCAAGGCAATTGACTTGATGTATGTGCTCTATTGATTTCTGAGAAATTAAAGGGCAACTCTGTATGAACAGTAGTTCTTTATCAAATCGCTTCACCATCATTTTTTAGCTTGCTCTGCATTGTTTCAATGTTCCATTGATTTTAAAAATTTTAAGGGCACTCCAGTAGTTGGTGCTAGAACTCTTGTTGGAATTGTGGACAGAGTTGTCTGATATAACTTGTGGACTCTTTAGAATATAGAGATGGTGGGCCTTAGTCAAAGAATAAGTTGGCGGCTTATCTGCAATGTGTAGAATGGTATGTTTACCTGGTTTAAGATGGTCAAGTTAAAGTTTGTTGCCGATCAATAGAGAAAAGACTCGGGCATAAATCTATTCTGGAAAAATCCTTTTTGTCCGACTTCAAAAGTCAATTATAGTGGGGTGGATGTCTTTTACTCTTGCCAGACTTGCAACACACATATAATTTAAGTAAATGGAGAATCTCCAGGGTTAAGATTGGCAAATATTCCCTGAAAACTCGTGGTCTAACAAACCAATTTAAGTTGGTCCAATGTTTAATGTTCTCTTGTGAATTAGATTAGACATGTTTCATAACTTGCTCATTTTCCTGTCGAAATGATAATAATCTTACAATGGTTGTGGTTTTAAGCCAGGAGAATGTTGCCTGATCTTTATTTTAGAAGTGTTCTAGGTTCATTTAGTAAGTTGAAGCTTCAATAAGTTAGTCTGTCAATGACATTGGGACATGGCTGTTCTGCTTGTAAAAGTGGGTTTAAGTAGATTGAGTCTTTAGTTAATATTCTCATGTCAAAATTTTTTTTGGCTTCTATTGTTTTCAAGTTTTATGTGATAAAATTAGCATGCAATATATTTAGTCAAACATGTCCAAAAGAATGAACTATATATATATATATATATATATAAATTAATACAGAAAATGATGGGTGTATGATAAAATATAAATAGACAAACATTATATGTAAGCAGATTATTTAATGAATTGTTATATGCATGTATTGTAGTTGATCCAGTCAATTGACGATTCTGGTTTAGAATTGAGAATCATGTTGCATGAGTTGATTAAGATATTCGAATTGAGTTGTTGGTATCAACGTGAATTTCTTTGCTAACTAGAAGTAGATGCATGAGATTACTTGATTCTGATGTGTTTGTTCTTTTATTAATTCATGTTTGACTCTGACTACAGTAGGTCATTGCATATCAGATTCCATCCAGAAATGCATGTTGGTATCTTAAGATATTATGATGGTGATTTCCATATTATGATATAATTTTATTGTTTTCATTCCTAATGCAACCTGTAGGTGATTTCATCTTGTGACACAGAAAAATAAAAATGGTACACTAAGGATAGTGCAATAGAATTATATACAGATAGCTTTACAAGAATAATAACTACACGAACTGCTGAGAGCACATTTAACATGTTTCAATATACTTTTTTTCCCCCTCTTCCCCCTCTTATCAGTTTAGTATATGTTTTTACATGATTCTACTTTATGCTGAATTACAACTGAGACATAACATAATTAACATAACATAATTAATAACAATACTGTATTCACATTTCTGGGAAGTATTCAGGACAAGTACTATTAATCATGTTTGTAGCTCATAAATTGTGTTGTATGACTCTTTAACATACATCTCTGCTTTCTGTTCATCTGCAGTTCTTTCCTAAGAAAGAAGGTACACAGAAGAAGAATGAAATTGTTTTCATTGCTCCTACTGGGGAGGAATTCCATAGCAAGAAACAACTGGAGCAATACCTAAAATCACACCCTGGTAATCCTGCAATATCAGAGTTTAATTGGGGTACTGGTGAGACCCCTAGGAGATCTGCGAGGATCAGTGAGAAGGCCAAGGCAACTCCGCCATCAGAGAGTGAACCCCCAAATAAACGTGGCCGATCTTCAGGTTCAAAGGACAACAAAGAAGTGGAAGCTGCTACTGGAAAAAATGAAGGCCCAAGGGAAATTAAAATGCAATATGCAGAGGAAGCTGGGGAGAACGATGTTCCCAATGAAACTGTAGTGGAGAATGAAAGTGAAGATGAGAAAAGTGAGATTGATGAGGAGGAAAGCATGAATGTTCATGCTTTTTCTAAAGTTTCTGAAGCTGCTAAAACCCAAGCTGAGGAGAAAGTCAAACAGCAAGATGTTGCAGCTGCAGCAGCAGATGAAATGCCGTCTGAAGAAGCTAATGGTACAAGTGACAAGAAACAAGATGGGCCAGATACTGTGACTGTGGAAGCAAATGGGGGAGCAAAGCAAGACAATCCCAACGGAATCACGGAGGTAGTAATGAAAGAGAAAGTTGGGGAGGTGATTGGAAATGGAAAGGTTAATCAAGTGAGCTGCTGAATATATTTCTATTGCAATTGGTCCTTTTGTAACACCCCTTCCACCTTTTGTTTTTGAGCTTTTGGATTCCTTGGATGACTGTAATTTTAGTGCTACTGATGCTAGATTTCATTGTATGTAGGGGAATCAAGTTGTACCCATGGTAGAATAGGGTTTTAGATTTTGCAGCCTTTTGTTACAATCAGGAGGAACTTTGATCTTAGACTGTAAGACATCATGTTCCTTGACTTATGGTTGGTTAGATTTTATATTCTCTCGGTCTCTGCATTTTTCTTTTTGGCGTGTGGTAGGAATCTTGGCTGGCCCCATTATTCTTGTGTTTGGGGAGATATTCAGTTTGCATTAGAGCAACCACATCAGCTCGTTCATAATTTGTCTATTTTACACGAAAAAACCTACTTTTTCTATTTTACATCTTCACTTTTACAAGACACTCACATTAGTTTATCTATTCTACACATTTATTTAATAAAATATTCTTTCTTTTACATTTTTTTATTATTTCTTTTCCTCCCCACTGCGTTTTCTTCGTTGAGCTCACTGCGTCTTCTCCGGCGATCGTCTTCTCCGGCAATCGTCTTCTCCGTCGAGCATCACTGCGTTTTCTCCATCGAGCCTCACCGCGTTTTCTCCGGTGAGCGTCTTCTCCGTCGAGCCTCACCGCGTCTTCTCTGGCGAGTGTCTTCTCCGTCGAGCCTCACTGCGTCTTCTCCGTCTTCCTCACTGCGTCTCCCTCACTACGTCTTCTCCGTTGAGCTCACTTCGTCGAGCCTCACCCATACCCAAACCCATTCATCTCCCACCCAATCGGAGCAAGATCAACGCCTCGCAGCACCGCCACCTCCTCGCGATGGCCATCCGGCGACTCGGCTTGCTCGATCTTGTTCTTATCGGCGGCGATGGCGATCGGCGGCTAGAGGAAGAAAAATGGATGAGATGAAAGAAAGAAAGTTGTGCTGTGTCGAGAGAGAGAGAGAGAGAGAGAGAGAGAGAGAGAGAGAGAGAGAGGTGAGAGTTAGTAGGAGGAGAGAGAAAAAATTATAAAAAAATAAAATACACATGCTACAGTACCCGTGTAAATTTACACGGTACTGTAGCAATTTGAAGGAGCATGTAAAATATAGACAGTTATGCACGAGCTGATGTGGGCTGTTTTTGATAAAAAATGTGTAAATTTGAGCATTTCTTTTATTATACACACTTATATACCAACTGATGCAATTGCTCTTAGTCTGACTAATATGACCAGAACTTTAAAAATGAAAGAATGAACGGAAGGAAAGCATGCTCAAAAGAAGGCTGTGTATAAGAGAACAAATTTTATTAGCAATACTTAGGTTAGCATAATGTTGTGGTTATGTCCTACTGTGTGTTACATGGCAATGATGTTGGCCAGACCTACAAAAGGATTATGCAAGGTTATTGGTACTTTAACCATTTCATGTATTCTTGTTTGAATCACATTTTCTAGCGTCCCTAAGGTTTGAATGTTGTCAACTGCATAAGAGTATGACTAATTAAAAATGTGGTTATTGTAAACATGAAAACGTTTACTCTAGCATGTGTCACGAATCCTAGTCCTATGCCAGAAATAAGGGTATCATGACTCATCACTTATGAGGATGTTGATACCCATTTTCGCGACACATTTTCTATAGGCCCGATTCAACCAAGTCCGACTTCTTTATGGGCCCTATTCAAGTATTATATTATTTTTTATTCTTTTAAGCATGACCCAAGCTTATGTAACATATTGAGGGAACTGAGGGAGTGTGGTTTGGAGGATATGGGTTGGTTCCTTTCGGACCTTTTGCATGAGCTCAACCTATGCATGCTACCAAGTGGGCAAGGGACACTGGTAGTATCTCAGGCTCATGGAGGTCTTGTACCCAAAATTTTCACCTCAAAAGAATTTTTATGCTCTGGGTGACTGTGCCCCTAATTTTTAGCCCAGCTCCATTTTCCACACCAAAACACAGCTGACCCTAAACTAATTAGCTAGCCTATTGTAGCCACCAAATGCAGCTATCAAAAGCCTACAATGACAAGGAAACAATAGCTAATGGAGTTAGCCACTTTATTTCCAAAATTATGCTAAAAGCATGCTAAACTCTTCCCTAAACAAAAGCAACCCAAGCCAAAACGCCAAATTAGTATCATGGGGGATAAAAACTTCTTCCACTACTTAAAAACCAGTCATTAGCAATACTCCAAATTCCATATAAAGTTCTCTCTTCAGCTCAAAAAGGAACTAACGACGTTCTACTTAGAGACCTGAAACTTCAGAGCAAAAACCCATTCATTTAGTCAACAATCTCACAATTCTGAATCTTAGGGGTGGAAATATGGGTACAGGGGAACCTTCCCTCTCTTCCTCACAACCTCTCTCAATTTCCTCTTCTCGGTGACTGTGGGTCGAAATTTCAGACTTGTTGAACCACGTTTTCCTCATAGAGTTGAAACTTGAGAGAGCAAAAACCCATTGAGCCAAGAAACATTCTCACAATTCTGAACCTTAAGGGTGGAAATATGGATACAGGGGAACCTTCCCTCTCTTCCTCATAATCTCTCTCATTTTCCTCTTCTTGGTGACTGTGGGTCGAAGTTTCAGACCTGTTATGTTTTTATACTTTTTCTACACTTTTATTATTAGTATTTTGATTCTCTCTTGTAAAAGCACCATTAGCCTTTTGTTCAGTACACATTTGGAATTTTGGGCTTGATTCTCCACAATAAACACTTCTAAAGAACCCAAGGGGAGATTTGGGTCATTCTCACATTTTTGGCCCTTGTTGCAAAACGTCCCTGACATTTTGGCAACTCCGTTGGGGAGTCAAGCAGCTGAAACAAGAGAAGTCATGTATACGAAGATGCCAAACCAGCAAAAAAAGATGGTGTTTCTCACACCAACTTGTCGTTCCATGAGAAACCGTATGATGCTTTGCTGTGCAAGAAGAGCATGGTGAAGTGGAGCTAAAAAAAAGCTCTATCCTTAGCTTTTTGAGCTCTTGGAGGTGCTTCAAATCATGTGAATAAATTGCTCCAACCTCCGGAAGCCATCCAAGAAGTGAAGGATGGAGGGAGAACCAACTTTCTTATTCGAGGGAAAAAATTTCTTCCACTCATCTATATATATATATATTTTTAAGCTATTATTCTTATGGATGAATCATCCTATATCTCTTGCTTTACATGATATTTGTGAAAAAAATTTCTTGTAGCTTGAAAATGCAAAAATGGTGAGCCACAAGTCCAACCGCGAAGGGAATGACGGCTTTGACTAATAATCAACAATGCAAAGCTCTTAACATCAATTTCAAACCAAGAACCCCAATGACAATGGCTAAAAGCACATCCTCAACATCTTCTCAACACATGTGTCCTTTATTGTTGAGTTGTATTGTTGTTGAATTAGCGGCAAGCATATGGGGGTTGTTGCGGGTGATTGACTCATTTTGGGATGAGTATAGTTGATGCTGTGTGCAACCCTTCGGAGCTGAATATTTTTTGCGTCACTACTAAATAAAGTCTTCGTCAAATTTCTCAAGGTCATAGCTAAGCCCACCGCAAGTCGCTAGATATTCGACACACCAAGTCTTCAAGTAGCGACATTTCATAAACCAAGTCTTGAAGTCATACAAGCGATATGCTATTGTCAAAGCACGCTTAAGCTAATACTCTTAAGCTTTCTCTTTACCAATTCATCTTTATTATATATCGCTTAAACCATTTAAATCCTTCAAGTTTTTTTATCAAAATATTCTCTATAAGTTGTTTGTGCTAATGCTTAGCCATGACTATCGTTTACTAATATAAATCATAACTACACTAGGGGACAAAGTGAGAACCTTTTCGGTGCATCCAACGAAGAAGGAAAGCCAGACTCGATTTTCTCTCATCAAAGCCGTGACATGTTCATGCACTCTAAGCCATGACAAGCTCACACATCCAAAATCATGCTCAATCCGCGCAAGCTAAGCCATAACACATTCATTTATCTCATGTCGTGCCAAGCGCATGCATTCCAAGCCATACCAACGCTTTAATAATTCTTAAATTCAAGATTAAGCTTGAAGAGGGAAGTGCCAATGTTGCCATCCTCAAGAAAAATTTTCTTGTCACTCAACTCTTGCAAGGAAAATTCCTAAGTAAGCCTAATAGTTGAAAATGTAAAAATGGTGAGCCGTACGTTCGACTGTTAAGGGAAGGAAAGCTCCGTCCAATAATGAACAAAGCGAAGTTCTAAACTTCCATTTCAACCGAAGAACCCCTCATGCATTGAGCATATGGGAGCCGTCATTGGTGATTGACTCGTTTTGGGGCAAATATAAATGCTGCTATGTGCATCCTTTCGCAGTTGAATATTTTTTGGTGTTACCACAAAATGAATTCTTCACCAAATAGCTAAAGGCTATAGCTAAATGGCCCATTGCAAGTCGCAAGATATTTCATATACCAAGCCATGAGGTAGCGACGTTTCAATCAGCAAGTCTTGAAGTCATACGAGCGATAAACAACTGTCAAAGCTTGCTTAAGCTAAGACTTTCAAGCTAGGAGAGCGTGAGGGCATGAAAGGAAAATGGTTGGTTACGGTATGTGTTACGAAATGCAACGGTTGTGAGAAAAACATGATAATTGAGTGTTATAACTAAGATAGCTTCAGATAGAATGTGGAGATCCGACTCCTTTGTTAGTTCTAGGACTGGTTGTCTTCCTGATATTGTGAATGAAGAAGACCTCACTGTTGGAGAAAGTGAGTACCCAGAATTTAGAAAATGGAATATCCCTAAGATTTCTACTAAAACTGTTTACGATCTTAATTGGTTTGAAAAAAGTATTTTTTCTGAATATAGAGCTAGAACTGTTGAACAAACTTTTACTATTTCTAAAACTCATGAAAAATGCTGTTTATTTTCCAAGAAAAATATTAATGAATTTTTAACTAAGAAACATCTTAAATATTTACACATTGGTTTGGTTCAAGTGGCTGTTAAACCTTTAACCAGAAAAGGAATTGATGCTTCTGTGTTTATGTGTTTACGTGATGCTAGATTTAAGAAATTTAATGATAGCATTCTTGGCATGATTACTGCTTCTTTGTATGATGGTCCTGTTTACTTTGATTGTTATCCTGATCTTGCTCTTGCTTTGGATGATCCTAATATTATTAAAGCTTTGACTTTGAATATATTGACGTCTGGTTATGATATGGATGATGGTAGTAGACCTTTTACTCTTATTTACCGAATTTTTTATAGATTGCTTGATTCTCAGCTAACTCCTCGTTCTAGAGGACGTGATCCTATTGGAAAAACCATGTTGATTCAATGTTCCACCCTTGATGCTAAGATCCAAGTCCCTAAAATGATTCAATGGCAAGATATTTCTCTTCCCAAAGAATGGACTTTGGAACAAGTAGCACCACTTGTTAAACCTATTTTTGATGAACTTGATCTTACCAATATTGCTCAATATGCTAATGGTACTGTTAAAATATTTTTTGATACCAAATGTTTTGCAAAAAACAAACCTTTAAGAATCAACGAAGGAAGACATTCCTTTGTTGGATCTGAAAGTTTTGTTAAAAGAGATTCAGAAATTGATGATTTTCTAAAAAAGAATTTTGAAAAAACTGATTTGAAGCTAAAAGAAGTTGCTAGCGACAATTCCCAAGTTAGCAATGCTTATTATTCAACAAAAACTGAACTTCCTTCTGATGTTAACAAAGAAGAAGAGGATGCTAAATCTGAAACTCCTTCTGGGTTTAATTTTCCACCTATTGAGACCCCTATTCACTATAATCAATTAAGAGTGACAAATTTGATGGATATGGATTTTGAAATAAAAGATTTTGAAATTGATATGGTTGCTTTGCATGATGAATTTTTCTCTAAAGCAAACCGTGATAAAAGAAAGTATTACCAAAGTACTTTTACTCAGTCTGAAAAAGACAGAATCAAAAGGAAATGGAGAGAAAAAATGAATTTGTTAAAACAACATATTTTGTTTTTTTGATTATCTTGAGAATTATTATATTTCAAGAAATTAAGTTCATACTAATTACTTGAACGTAATAAGAAAATCCAATTTTGTTAAACAAGATAAAACCATTGTTAGATATAGTCATCCACCCATTGAAATTGTTTTGATCACTTGTCAAAATGATAAAGAAAGCATTGAGGTGAAAGCCTCCCCTTTCAAAATTGCTGATGATAAAACTCCTGTTTTTGCCATTATTGAACAAAACAATTTTGCTAATGAATCTTTGCATATTATTGGTCAACAGCTTGACCGTATTGAAGAAAAAATTGTTGAAAAAACTGCTGTTTCAAAACCTGAGAAACCTTTGATTGATTTACCTAGTCAAAGAGAAAAAATTAATTTTAAAACTTCTCAGACTAAGACTTTTGATTTAGTTGCCTCCCAAGGATCAACTGTTGAAAAAATTGAAAAAATGCTTGCCAATTTAAAAGTTAAAACTGAGCAAACTTCTACTTCTAGAAGTACTGCTTGTGCTATTTCAAGAAATGAGAAAGAAATTGTTTATGAAGAAGACACAAGTTCTGACTCATTATCTTCTGATTCTTTAAAAAATGCATTTGATGATGGTTTAAGTTTACCTGAAATTAAAAGATTTGTTGAAAAACCCAATCCTACGTCTTTTACAAAAAACTGGTATTCTAAACCTACTCCTTTTGATTTACAGTTTGAAGAAAGATCTTTTCAAACACAATTTTCTGTTTCTGCTGAAAAACTTTATGAGTGGAATATTGATGGTTTGTCTGAACAAGAAACTATTAACAAAATTGCTCACATGTCTATGGTTGGCACTCCATCTAATATTTTGTCTCGAATTTCTGATTATTTGAATAATTTGAGATGTCTTACTATGTCTGATTACAGATGGTACCAAGATGTGTTTATTTCCAGAATCATGCTCAGAAAAGACTCTACGAAGCCTTATTGGAAAGAGAGGTTTATTGATGGTCTACCTCCTATCTTTGCTCATAAGGTAAAAAATGAATTAATTAGTAAAAATGATTCTCTTGATTTTGATAATTTAACTTATGGTGATATTTTCAGCACTATTAAAAAACTTGGAATTAATATGTGCAAAGATGAAAAATGGTTAAAACAACAATTAAAAGATAAAAAAAAGCTAAATATGAAATGGGTAATTTCTGTGAACAATATGGTTTACCTCATATTTCTCCTTCCAAGCAAAAAGAGAAAAGTAAACATGATAAGGTTTACAAAAGATATTCCCATAAAAAACATAAAAGATACAGAACCCATTTTGTTAAATCCAATGATTTTTATGATAAAAAGAAATCTACTTTTAAAAAACATGATAAACAAAAATCAGGTAAAGGTAAATGCTTTAACCGTGGCAAATTTGGCCATTTTAATAAAGACTGTAACCAAAAGCCTGGTAAATTGAAAAATAAATTGAACATGTTAAACATTAATGATAATGATCAAAATGAATTATTTCAAATACTTGAAAAAACTGTTTTGTTTGATTCTTTTGAAGAGGATTTCTCCTCCTCATTTGATTATGATTACCACTCTTGTAGTGATATCTCTAATTCTCCTAATGCTAATATCGGATGTAGAGATTCTTGCTGTAATGTTATTAAATCTGTTAAAATGTTAACCAAAAGTAAAGAAAGTGATGATTTGTTATTAACATTATTAAGCAAAGTCGAAGACCCTAATTTACAAAAAGAATATCTTGATAAGTTTATGAAAAACTTAATAAAAGATGATAAGGTTAAAACACCTAATTCTACGATAAGTTTTGAAGAAACTTTGAAAAGATTTAATAAAAACAAAACCAAAGAACTAACTGTTAATGATCTTCAATAAGAAATAAAAATTGTTAAACAAGAAATAATCCAATTAAAAAATGATGTTAAATCTGTTAAACATGACAATAATCATCTTAAACAAGAACTGTTAATTTTAAAAATTGATAAAAGCATGGATAAGCACCAATCTAATAATGATGAGCAAGATGACAGAGATGAGTTCGATCAACAAGCTCCTCCTTCTGGTAATGTTTTTGACAAAGTCTTGATTAATTTGATTGATAATCAACTGTCTCTTGTTAAACATATGCTTCCAAAATGGTTTACAAAAGTTAAAATCGTTGTTTCCCATGACTATGCTTTTAATGTTGTTGCTATGATTGATTCCGGTGCTAATGTTAATTGTATCCAAGAAGGATTGATTCCCTCTATATATTTTGAAAAATCCACTAAAAGATTAGTTTCTGCCAATGGTACTAAAATGAAGATCAAATATGAATTGAATAATGCTCATGTTTGCCATGATAATGTTTGCTTTAAGATTCCCTTTGTACTTGTTGAAAACATGACTGATAAAGTGATACTTGGTCTGCCTTTTATTAATTCTTTGGACCCTTTCCTTTTTGAAGATGATGGAATTACTACTGATCCTTTTGGACAGAAAGTAAAATTCAAATTTTGTTCAAAGTTTGTAATTGATAATGATGATATTTTAAGCCTGATTCATGCAAAACTTAAACATCTCAACTTCATTAAAAAAGATGTCAGATACAAGAAAAATGTTGACCAACTTTCTCATAAAATGTCACAATCAAGAATTGATAATTTCCAAAGCATATTGATGAGTAATGTTTGGAGTGATGTTTACTCTGGTGTTCCCCACTCAAGTGTCCCTTATAGCTATTGGCATAAGAGGAAATGTATTGATGAAACCTCACCTTTTACTAAAATCCAAAGTCATACCCTATTCTGGCCTACTACTCATATCATATCCCTACATTATCCTGACACTTCTAATGCTTTTTGTCTCTCTCATTCTAAAGTTTGTTGTCTTGCACAACTAAGTCATATTAAGTGGAATATAACACCTTCTTTGGTAGAGAAGAAGAACAAGGGGAAAGCACCGACAGAGGACTATCCTCAAGACAAAAGACTCCTAGCGGGACAACCTTTTGTAATGCATGGAGGCGCATCTTCTGGAGTAAAATCCAGTGATGCAACATCCCTTCAAGAATTTGTCCCGGCAGAGGTGACATATTCCAGTGGTGATATAATAATTGCTTTACAGGAAGTTTTAGCTAAAGATCTACAATTCCATAATGGAGTCTTTGTGAATTACCAGACCCCATTAAATTCATTCTTGATAATCTCCAAGCTGCCTTCTCACTAATCGGTCCCAAATTTTTCAAGAAAGTAATGAGAGCACTTGAAATCCACCTTGTTAACCTTACTGCTCAAAATGAAGCCCATACAAGCCATCTTGTTGAGTTAACTGTTCAAAATGAAACTTATGCCATTTATATTGATAACCTTGTTTCAAATGAGGCTCATAGGAGCCATCCTGATAATCCTAATGATTCTGATGATATTAATATCCTTCTTAGTCAACTCTTTGGCAAAGAGGAAATCTATTCAAAGGAAAAAAGACTATAATGGACACTGATTATGCTAAATTGGGTCTTAAGACTCAATTCTTTCTAAGAAGTGCTGTTGCCAACTTGCCTCAAAAAATACAATCTTGTATTTTTGAAAGCAAGGCTATGACCAGATCTTTTGATCTTTGAACTAAATATTTCAAATTCTTGGTCACAACCACCATCCCTGATCCCAATCATCCTGATGATATTCACCATATAAGGTTTGTTTGGGGAGAACACTTTGGGAGTAGTCTCAGAGTTTTCGAATTGAATCACCCATTCCCTGGCCTTTTGATCAATTATGAGGATGTTTCATATGATAATCCCAGCTGGCTCTCCCAAATGTTTGAATCTGGCTTTATTAGACTCCTAAAATTAACGAGTCATGATCAAATTAGCCAATTCCCTGATATCATTCAAAATGCTGTTCAAAATGTTGAAAGTTCTTCTGTTTCCATTAGGTGCTGGAGTACTTTACCAAGATGGGAAATAAATAATTGGATGAATGTCCAGCCCTCAAAGCACATTGGTCTTATTAATGGCTACACTCACCAGGGAAAATGGTACGAAGGTGACACCTACCTTTCCTAAAGATATCCCAATACTCTTGTTGAATGTTGGAGTAGCAACTTTAACAATCGAATTCTAGATGTCATCCAAGATTTATGGAAAGATTACCATTTCATTGGATGCACAGATAGAATTTATGTTTTTGGGCCAAGACCCTATGTTTCTGCTATCCGTAATCTTAACTGGATAAGCCATGATGATCCAATGAAGTTTCTCAGGAGAGATCCTGCATTTGAACCCTTACTGTATTGTGGCTTTTGCAACCAATATGCCACTTACCATGAGCATGAATGTGAAGATGAATGGGATCCTTATCCTGCACGAGATCCCAATGATGGCTACCCATCTGATGCTCCCTCTACTGATTGAAGACTCTCTATTTGACTAGTCTACACAAAGGCCAATTCTAGAATACTTTCCCTGGGTGAAGAATGTTACTATTTCTTTACCCTATTTTACCCATCAATGATATGTCCTTGACTACTTTTGATGCCACCATTATAGCCATATCCCACTTCCTTTATTGACTTCTTTTGCACCTATATGGCTGGAATATTTTCACTATTATGACTGCATGAGAATGATATTTCATCTATTGATCACTTTCCACAACGGACAAAGCTACTACAATATCCACCAAAGTTAAAAGCATTTTCTTATCTGCCATCTTCACTAATGCTGTCTCCACTGATGATGCATTTGGCACAACATGCCAAACTACTTTCGGCTCCAAAGCCAGCTGATTCCTTCCGAATTTGACGCTCCTGTTACCCCTCACGGGTCCTGATAGGAATAATGAAAAATGTTACTATTCACTTTTGTGTATTACTTTATTTTCCTATATAAGGGGGGTTGTCTCTTATTGTTAAACTCAGAATTCTTTTCTAGGATTTCCTTTAGAACTATCTTTAGGACTTCCCTTAGTTTAGAATCTTTCACTGATTACACAAAGCTTGTAACTAGAACCAGGACTAGCTTTTAAGTCTTGTACTACTATTCCTGTTGATTGTTGTGATCTTGTATCTACTACTACTACTACTACTGTAAGTGTTTTGAAGCACATTCAATAAACACTTTGTTTTCAATACTTTGAATTATTTTGATATAACTGCTTGGCTGGTTCTACTTGGCTGGTTCTACCGCCTTACTTTCAATTATCATATACTTTGAATTATTATAATTGCTTGGTTGGTTCTACCGCCTTAACTTATCATTTTATATCTGTTGTGCTTCTGCCTTCTGCGCTGTATATATATTGTTTAAACCGTTTTAATACTCTAGACTTGTAATCAAAATATTTTCTATAAGTCGTTTGTGCTAAAGCTTAGCCATGACCATCGTTTACTAATAGAAATCATTATTACTCTAAGGAAAAGATGGAAACCTTCTCGGACCATCCGAAAAAGAGGGAAAGCCAGACTCGATTCCCTTCTCGCCGAAGCCGTGACACGCTCATGCACTCTAAGCCATGACAAGCTCATGCATCCAAAGTCATGGTCGATTCGCACACGTCAAGCCATGGCATGTTCATATATCTCAAGTCACAACAAGAGCATGCATTCCAAGCCATGCCAACGCCTTAATCATTCTTGAATTCAAGATTATGCTTGAAGAGGGAAGCGCCAATGTTGCCATTCTAAAGAAAATTATTATTGTCACTCAACTCTTGCAAATGAAATCCGCAATTAAGCTAACTAATAAGAGGGGTTTGTGCGTGCGCCTTTAAAGAATTCTTTGCTAGACCTCGCTTTAGATATTGAAGTCAAAAAGCTCAAAAATCACATGCTAGTTGCTGGAAATCCATTTCGAAGACTTTGGAGTGGAATCTTGGTACAATGTGGAAACTTGGAATAAGCGGCATAAAGGCTAACGAGAGAAATTGTTGTGCTAGAGATGCAACAATCCTACACCGACATCTCTAATGCTTAGCCCATCATTATCCCAAAGTTAGAAGCCAAGCAAGCAAAGTATGAAGTTGTTGTTTGCGGCACAACATTTGTTTTGTCAAAGGAGAATCATATTTTGCCTTCCATACAGTAGATTTAGGGACCCCATTTTTGGAATTCATCTTGGAGGAATATGGAGAGTACTAAGGGAGGAATAAATCCCACCAGCAACTCTTGGCGATGGGATACCATTGGTTTGACGCAACCAAATTCGCTAAAAGTCACTGCACCTCCAAGCGCACTCCAACCTCATACTCACATATCTTATAAGCCTTCAAGACATAAGTATTCCAAAGCATTCCACACTTGGGGGCTTGATCTCATCGGACCTATCCATGCACCTTTGAATGAGTACATTTGGGTTTTTGTCGCCACTAAATAGTTCACTAAGTGGGCAGAAGCAATTTGACTCAATAAAAGCAATGGCAATGGTTGTAGCAAAACTCATCCAGAAGCATCTTATTCGTCGCTTTGACGTCTCACTCATAAGTGACAACAATACATCTCACTCATACCAATTTTCGGAGGCAAGCCCTATGAAACAATAGGAAGCTTACGAACTATCATATTATCCAAGCATGGTAAGACCCCTACATACGAAGGTGCAATGCCTTCAATAAGGTAGGGAAAGCCAACACTTTCTCCTAATGGCAAACCTTGCGAAGCAGTGAGAAAGCCTATGAATTACTTTTACAACGAAGCCTCTACATGCGAGGGTGAAAATAATCTCAATAAGGTAGGGAAAGCCAAACACATACTCTCTCTATAGTAAGCCCTATCAAATGGTTGAGAACCTGATGGGACGTTTCATTATGGCGATACCCCTACTTGTGAAGGCATAACTAGTCCTCAACAAAGTAGGAAAGTCAATACGTTCTCAAAAGGTAAGCCCTACCAAATGATTAGGAAGCCAGTGAGATGTCATATCATTCATATGGGGTAAGACCCCTACTTGCGAGGATGCAATGCTCTCGATAAAGTAGGGAAAGCCAACATTTTCTTAATGGCAAGCCTTACAAAGCGGTAGGGAAGCCAACATAATATCTTATAATTCAAGCGCGATGATCCACTACATGTAAGGACATGACCATCCCTTGAAAAATATGGGAAAGTCGATGCAATGGATCACTACCTCATTGCCACATGGTAATTTGCTATATGTGAGGGTAAAATTCTTCCTCAAGAAATTAGCAAGCCTATGCATTGTATGTGAGAACGCGATCGCCCTATGAAATAGTGACGAACAAATGCACCATGAGCTGCAATGTGCGAAAACGCAGCCCATATGTGGGGGCTTCTTGAAACTAACGAAATAGCAACCTAATATATGTCGAGAATAAGTTGACTACCAAGCGGCTAGCCAAGCTTATATATGAGGTGCTATTTGTGAAACCTAATCTACCCGTCAATAGAGCGCTAAAAAATGGTGCACAGGCAGCGAGATGTGCGCTTAGCCAAAACCTTTTCGCAAAGGCATGACAACCAAGCAACATGTCTACTAACTTGTCCTTGCAAAGGCAAAGCCATATTCACAAGCTATCCAATCAAGCACAAGTAATCTTCAAGAGACTAAGTGCGCATAATCTATCAAAATTTTGCTATTCAATCACAAGGTGCACATGACCTTTCCAAGCAAGATTTTTGCAGCATACACAAATGCTCATAGTCATAGAAGGGCTGTTTTCGCAGAAAAAACATGCCTATAGCCTATCAAAGAAAGGTACAAGCTCATTCTCAAGGTACAAAAATACAAACTATTCACATCCTTGAGGTACAAATCATTCTTTTCATTGCAAAATTCAAAATTACATGTTGAAACATCATATATGTGTTTCTTTGTTCAAAACACAACTTGTATCTACTAACCATGACAACATAAGTTCAAAGTTTTCATAAATACAAGTAAAATGAAGCTGCTTCATACATAAGTGGGCAGTCCACAAAGGCGAAATATAAGAGAAAGTGTCTCCAAGGCAACAACTTCTATTACACATTACAACCAATCCAAACTTCCAAAGCCAGAAACTCAATACAAAACAATCAGCCTATCCTCAATCAAGTATTTGGTGACACTCTTTAATTCAAACAATTGCTCTTCGGCCAAAGGAACAAACCGAGTACTATGCATTTTTACCACAACCACTTCTCAACAAGCTCAACCAAAGAAGCCTTGCAATCCTCTTGAGGCAAGCTAGAAGTGATGAGACTGAACAAAAGAGACTCAATTTTAACTTTGCACCAACTCCTAATGTTGTCTCTTAATATCGGAACTTAAAGCAACTTGGCCCTGTGCACAAACATCAAGACAACAAATTCATCAAATGCTTGACGCCAGCAAGAGACAGACCAAAAAGGGTTCAAATTTATTAACAGTGATCATGGTACCATCTATTGTAGCTCTATTTTGCTGTCCGCGGCGACTTCAACCTCAGAAAATGATGTATTGGCAATGAGATTGACCTTGCGAATGAATGTCCTAACGATGGCACCGCAATTGCCTTAGCCAAAGTCATCCTTCAAGAAACCGTAGTATGATGCGCTCAATATACCATTATATGCAACCAAGAAAAGAAAACAAAGAAGATATGTGACTTACCAAGTGAGTTACAAGTTCTTGCTCAACAATGGTGTAATCTCCCAAAGTACGTTTATTCTATGTAAAACGGATAAGCATCACACTCGACAACTCCTATCGGCATGACAAGGAGGGGTGGCAGCAAGTATTGGCTTCCCACGATAGATTTTATGCTGCCAAAGAAATTGTGGTTTCGTCCTCAAACAAATGGAGCTAATGTCTATGCGCTATCTTTAGTCTGTTGACAATTATATAAAAGGAATAGTGGCTGCAGCATCACCACAAGCGAAAGCCTCTTGGCACAACTATGTTTCACTGAACAATATCTTTTATAGCCGCACAGCAAAGAAGAACCTCCCACTCGCTTACAAGTTGTGCCATTAATCACTTTTAGCGTACTCAAAGGCTATTTTACAAGGCGTCATCTCATGCCAACATAGTCTATTTTGCCCTATCAAGGCCCAAGATGCGAGGGCTATTATGGATGGGCAACACTATGATCAAAGAACAAACACTCTATGGAATCTTCAGTCTTGGCTTCGCCAACAATTTCTAGTTACAAAGCCATGGAATGTATGCCTTACTCTCAATGGCATCAACACTTAGTATTTCACAATGATTAAGTGGTTATGCAAACAACCCAATAACTCATTCATCGGCATTGCTGTGGGCTAAAGGCTTACTCAACCATCTTGTGCCCCTGCACTAGGAATTCAAGTTTCATTCCTATACTTTCATTTCAAGCTTGCTGAATCAAGAAGCGATACCACTCGGTGACTATCACTCTCACTTGTGTTCATCACAAGAATACAATACAGGGGGCTGCCAACCAATGTAGTAGCTATGTCACACCCCTATACTACATCGCCAAGTGATATCTTCACTCCATTCCATCTCAAATACGCTATCCCAAGGCAGCTAGCAGTATTGCTCATTGCTTATGGTTATAGCTTCATCAAAATTAATCTTGGCAATCACGATCTTGCCAATTTGGCCAACGATAAAGCAACTAAAAAATTGAAGCATCCCCAATGTCTTATTCATAATCATCTCCTCATATGGACCCAATTTGCTCATTCAAATTTACAGCAAACAATGGGGACAATTCACTTCCAACGCAATGACCCACTCAAGGTCAAGCACAACCGCACCACAAATTGATCTTCATGCTTTGTGACCACCGAAATCAATGGAGAGTTAATTTCGATATGAAATTCAGCCTCAATTACAATGACTCGACTTTATAGGTCGAAACCTCGCGGAATTTTTATGATCTCCTAAGGAAGAGTCAACCTACACAATCAACGACACTATTCATTTAACATGTCGTCAAATACATTCAAGAGATCAGCAATATATATTAGCTCACCAAGGTGAGCGTCGCATCCAACTTTATCGAGCTTGCACAAAGAATAGATTCAACATCTTGTCGCTGCATTCGGCATCAATCTCTTACAACAAAAACCTCGCTTCTTAGAGACGAAGGTTCCTTCCTCTTCGCCAACAACATTTCTTAGCCAAAATTGGTACAGATGGTCCAGCGGCCATGGGCGGAAATCTATCGCAAACTTCCACCAACATCATCGATGGGACAACTCTACTCTTTGTCGATGGGTTTCCTCTCTTCTTCGGCAGCAGCACTTTGTCCCACCTAAATCTTGACATTTTGAACGGTGGATGGTGCTGAGCTTTTCAAATTTATGCTCTCCACCAACAAAGATCTCCTCCATTTTGCCACCATCATCCCACCTCCCTTGGGTTTGAGCAAGTAGTGGCTGGAGGATTCAGTGGGTGTCGCAAGATTTGAAGATGCTTTAAGGGTTTGATTTGAAAAAAAAAAACTTTGCTTCCCCTACCTCCACGCAGAAGAGGCTTATGTAGTCTCTACATCCATGAAGAATTCTTCCTTCCATTTCCAAAAGACCAATGTGGCGTTAGAAGAAAAGAAAAGAAATTAAGAAAGAAGAGAGCAAAGCGGTGTGAGAAGCCACCGAAGCAAAAAAAAAAAAAAAAAAAAAAAATGAAAAGGGCCAAAGTTGAGAAGAGAGTGGCATGATATGCTTGGAGCAAAATACTTTTGACGCTTGAAGCAAGTGGGGTGTTGATTTTAAGAGAAAAAAATGAAGTGGTGTGAAGGCCACAGTCACAGAAAAGATAGAAAAAAAAAAGTGGCTGCATCTCACCTTCCACTTTCTCTATATAATGTCTCTTTGGCAAAGCACTCATGCATATGTGTTAAGCCTGAAGCCTAAGGCCTTGATTATTTGTCATGACCCATGGGCTTTAAAACTAAATCAGCCCACACGCCTATGCAAAAACATTGTCAAGATCGTTTCTTTGGAGTTTAGTATTCATCAATCATCTATGGCTTATGCCACGTTCAAGCTACAAGAAGAACAAAAAAGGAATAATAATATTATATAAGAATATTATTATTCTTACACATGTGGACATGGAGGCTATTGATCAAATAGTTGGACTTAAAGGTCAAAGTTGTTCCGAAACAATTTCATTAGTTGCGACTTGACTCTCTCGGCCTTCATCACCTATGGGCCTCTTTAACCCACATTTTCTCAACAAAAAATGGGGCATTTGAGTAAGCTAATTCCCAAACCTGCAACGTATACAAGCAATGAGAAATATCAACTACTCACACGCATGCCGCAAGAGCCACGCGTGATCGAGGGCTAATGTTGATATCCATTTTCACAACACATTTTCTACAAGCTTGATTTAACCAAGCCCGACTTCCTTATGGGCTCCATTCATGTATTATATTATTTTTTATTCTTTTAAGTATGGCCCAAGCCCATGCAACATATTGGAGAAATTGAGGGAGTGTGGTTTGGAGGGTATGGGTCGGTTCCTTTTGGACCTTTTGCATAAGCCCAACCCATGCATGCTACCAAGTGGGCAAGGGACACTAGTAGCGCCTCAGGCTCATGGAGAAGGTCTTGTACCCAAAATTTCCAAATTAGTATCATGGGGGATAAAAGCCTCTTCCACTACTTAAAAACCAGTCATTAGCAACACCCCAAACTCCATATAAAACTCTCTCTTTAGCTCAAAAAGGAACTAACCACATTTTACCTAGAGACCTGAAACTTCAAAGCAAAAACTCATTCATCCAGCCAACAATCTTACAATTCTGAACCTTAGAGGTGAAAATATGGGTATAAGGGAACCTTCCCTCTCTTCCTTACAACCTTTCTCAATTTCCTCTTCTCGGTAACTATGGGTCGAAATTTCAGACCTGTTGAACCATGTTTTCCTCGTAGAGTTGAAACTTGAGAGCAAAAACCCACTGGGTCAAGAAACATTCTCACAATTCTGAACCTTAAGGGTGGAAATATGGGTACAGTGGAACCTTCCCTCTCTTCTTCACAACCTCTCTCATTTTCCTCTTCTCGGTGATTGTGGGTTAAAGTTTCAGACCTTTTATGTTTTTATACTTTTTCTACACTTTTGTTATTAGCATTTTGATTCTCTCTTATAAAAGCACCATTAGCCTTTTGTTCATTATACATTTGAAATTTTGGGCTTGATTCTCCACAATAAACACTTCTAAAGAACCCAAGGGGAGATTTGGGTCATTCTCACATTTTTGGCCCTTGTCGCAAAACGTCCTTGACAGGAGGCTCCTATTGTTGTGAAAGAATTTTCTTAAAAACTAGTATTTTATTTGAAATATATGATAGTTTAATTAAAATCCTATTTTGAATTTATTATTTTAGTTGTCTTACTAAGGATTTGTTTGGGATTTGCTTACTTTGCTGAAACTGAAAACTTTTTGCTAAAAATACTTAAGATAAATGTAAAAGTTAGCTGAAATAATATAATGAGATCCATGAATAGTACTAAAAAGTATAGTAGGACCTATGAATAATAGTAAAAATAAGCTGAATAGTAAAATGAGCTGAATAGTAAAATAAATTGGGGAAAAAAAAGCTATCCAAACGCAACCTAAATGGGTTGGGTTTTCAACCCTAGTATACCATTCAATAACATTTGTGAATGGTTTACCATTTTAGCTTTTGTGAATGGTATACCATTCAATAACATTTTATTATGTTTTTTAATTAATAAATTAATTTATGTTTATATATTTTAAAATTCCATTCACCGATTACATCGTCTTCTTATATATTACTTGCTTGCAAAAATATCAAGGATATCAAAGATTAATGGCCATCTTATTTATAAAATGTTAAAATATTTAATATTTTTTAACTCTAAATTATATACAAAATATGAGTTTATGAATCAAATAATATATTACATCTTAGTTAGACGAAGTTTGATATTGTGTTTTGTGTGCATGTTAAGGATGTAAATTTTCAAAGTATTAATTTAACAAATTGTTATTAAGTAGTATAACATTAATTACGATTACATTAACTATTACTCAGCTTGTATATATTAACGAAAACTTTGTTAACAATACTACTTGGTTTAGTCCCTGATTGTAAAGTTTTGTTCCCTTTGTTTTTAAAGCTTGCCTTTTGTTATTATTTGTTGCAAAAGTGAAAGGAATGTAGAAGTGCTTTTCTTTTTTGTCTTGGACAGAAAACTTGGACTTGCTAGATTGTCCAAAAGATATATTTTCAATTTTCAATCTCCAATATATCTTTTGGAGTTGGAACACCAGTACACCAAAAAGGGAAACCCACAGCCCAAAGGGATCCAATCCAAGCCAAACTGCTTAAGCTGGTGGTTAACCCTGCCACCTCTATTGCCCCAGAGGCTTACCAACCACCATCACAAGTTTCAAACTCCTTATTAACCACGTAAGGTATATTAACTATCTCAACAAAACCTTTTAGATGGAAGAGAGAGTATAACCAGATGAGAACAAGTATAGAAAGTGATAAAGGTATACTTTGTGAGGGGGATAAAAGTGAGAGTAAAGGAAGAATCTATTTTCAGCCCCTCCAATCCAAGACACCCCATTAAATATATTTTTTTCATCATCTTTGAACAAAGGCTAGGAATCTTCCTCTCATTTTCTTTCATTTTCTTCGGAATCTAGGCTCTATGGCATGCCTGAAGGAAAAGCTTTGCATCATCCTCAGAATTGTTAATGTTTTAATGTCACCTTTTATGAGTTACATAATACAAGGCCATACCCACATCCTTTCTACAAATGGAATACTCATACATTGTTAACATGCTCACTAAATACATGCGGTTCTCTTCTTTCTTTCTCAGGTTTCTGCTTGTGTTCTACCTCATCTCTCTCAATGGTATGTGTCATGTTTCATTACTTGCAACTTTATTTTGAATGTTATAAACTATGTAATAGCATAGTATATATGTAATGGTTTATCTTATGAAGGATGTACATACATAAACACACACACACACACACACACACACACACACAAATGTATATATAAACCAGTAATTAAGAGCATTTCACTTTCGGTTGTAGAGTAATAAGTATATACATTTGATGAATTGATAAGGGTATATGTTGTTGGAATGTTAACAATTGCTCTGTTTTCTCTGTTTAATGTTTCCTATGTATACAAGTATATTATTAGTTTTTTCTATATATAAGTAGATGAAGGCCAGTGTTTGCAGTTTGTAACTAACAAACATAAGTGAATTTAATGAGATATTGAATTTGATTACCATGCCTTAGCTCAAATTTTACCGTATTTTAACTGATGTATTCTCAGAACCACATAAAGAAAAACATTTTTATTTCTTTCTTCCCTTGAATAATATAGAAATTTACCTTGAAACTGTATGCCACAAAGACAAAGTTCATGTGTCTGAATCTTAAATTTATTTATTTTGGTCTGTTATCATGGTGAAGCATTGGCTAATGGCAGTATCTATCCTCCTTCTGTTATGCAGTTTTGACAGCACATGCATTCACGGGAACTTATGGAGTAAACTATGGGAGGAGAGCTGACAATCTACCTCCACCGGGTAGTGTGGTGACCCTTCTAAAAGCTGCAAAGATAAAAAATATTAGAATCTATGATGCTGATCATGAAGTTCTCACGGCCTTCAAAGGATCTGGAATTGAAATTGTGGTTGGACTTGGCAATGAATTTCTCAAAGACATCAGTGTGGCTGAGGATCGTGCCATGGATTGGATAAAAGAAAATGTACAGCCATTCCTTCCTGGAACTTCCATACGTGGAATTGCAGTTGGGAATGAGATCTTGGGTGGTACAAATATGGAACTTTGGGAGGTGTTGTTGCCTGCAGTAAAGAATGTTTACAATGCCCTTGATCGGTTGGACTTGACAAAAGTGGTTCAGGTCTCAAGCCCGCATTCAGAGGCTGTTTTTGCCAATTCGTTTCCACCATCATCTTGTACTTTCAGGGATGATGTTCTTCCATTCATGAAGCCACTTTTGCAGTTCTTCTCGCAGATTGGTTCTCCTTTTTATATAAATGCATATCCATTTCTGGCTTTTAAGAGTGACCCTGAGCATATTGATATTAATTATTCCCTCTTCCAACCAAATGAAGGAATTGATGATGCAAAGACTAAATTACACTATGATAACATGTTTGAGGCCCAGGTTGACGCAGCTTATGCGGCTTTAGAAAAAGTTGGGTTTGAGAAGACAGAGGTCATTGTTTCAGAAACTGGTTGGGCTTCCAAAGGTGACGAAGATGAAGCAGGTGCCACGGTGAAAAATGCAATGACTTACAATAAGAATTTGCGAAAACGGCTACTAAAAAAGAAGGGTACCCCCTACAGGCCAAAGATGGTGGCAAAGGCTTATGTTTTTGCTTTGTTCAATGAGAACTTGAAGCCAGGGCCAACCTCTGAGAGGAACTTTGGATTGTTTAAAGCCGATGGGAGCATTGCATATGACATTGGATTCACTGGACTTGTCCCTTCTTCAGCAACCTCATCTCTTCTCTCTTTCAAGGTATGGGACTCCTAATTACTTTGTTCATTTTAATTTTATGATTGGCTATAAAATTTCTTTTTTTTTGCTTAATTAACGGAAATCTATGCTGTTGTTGGGAGTCAACCTTAGTTTTGTCCTGTCTATCTATGTTAGAGCCCTTTTCTATTGTTTCTTTATCTAAGGGAAAGTTCTATATATGTAGCTAGGTTCTTTTGGAACCAATTAGCAATCTTAATTCCATCCTTCCACCTCAGTACTTGAGCTAAGACCCTGGATAATTAGCTAGGTTCTAATTCATGGCTAGAATATGTTATCTTTTAGTGGTAGATTCTTAGCTAATTAGCTTAATTTTCATGGAATTTAAGGACTAAGCAATAAGTGTATGTATATAGAAGTTACAATTCATTGTCATGTGTCTATAATCTCTTGCATTAAAATTGAATCAGAGTTGTAACATTCATAGTTTTTGTTCTAATTAAGCTTGTATTATTTCATTTTTCTAATGTTTTGGCTTACAGGGGATTGGATTATCAAACTCACTGGTTTTTACTATTGCTGCACTGCTGCCACTGATATTAACGTTATAATTAGTGAAAAAGTCACGGCCTCATTTTGTTCTTCTGGATGTTCAACCAGCTCACGGAAGATATTCAGGGTCTTGGATTCATAATTGTTGTAACATTACTTGTATAGCCAATTCAATTTATTCTTGTATAAACACACATTCTTGATTTAGTTGATGACTAATAAATTGCCGATAGCCTTTTTCATATTTCAGTGAAGTACGTTTGGTCATTCTTTCTTTTCTCCCTGTTTCATTTTTTCCTCTTTAAAAAAAAAAAAAAAATTTCAGTTAACAGTATAGTACCCAATTAAAATGCAACCATGCAAAATTAAGATAAATCAGTACTATTGTTACAGATAGCTACTTAGAGACTTTAATTGAAAAGTTAACCGGTGCCGTAAGGGCTTTGGTTAAAAAAATATTTTTATAAATATATTATGAGAAAAGAACAATGTAAAGGTTTTTTTTTTAATTTTTAATTTTTATAACATTTTATATTTCTCATAAAAGTAATATCAAAACTTTTCTAAATGATCTATTAATAAATGCCTTAAAAACACTCATTAATTGGACCCATTAGAATATGAGAGTGTGGCTTGAAACTTTAAATGATAGGGGGTGGATTGAGGTGGGTTTAGGAGGTTCTCTATGTTGGAAGTTAAAACACTAAATATAACAATGCTTCATTTGATAGCTTAAATGAAGGAAATCCATGCTCCTTAAAAAAAGGAAAAATGGAGAGAGGGAGAGGCTTTGAATAGAATTCAAAATAAAGTATTGATAATAATAGGTGCCCTCAAAGAATAGTAAATGCTCAATTATAAGTTGTAATATACATTTTTTGATAAAAGAAATACATTTGTGAATAATTCATTGGTCTGCAATATATCCAATGTTTATCTTTTGTTATTAATGGCAATATTAAAAGAAGAGAGTAAGTGCATCTCTAGACCTTGAAAGCAAAGCATATAATGAAGGGGCCCAGTTAAATTTTTTTTTGTTGTTGTTATAACCAGTTAATTTTTAGTCCTTAAGAATAACTTAACGTAATTGTTTTTAGTCACTGAACAAGTCACTTTTAGCCCATAATATTTATACGGGAAATGCTAAATTTAATGATACTTGGGTCTGTTTGGTACGTATATTTAAATAACAGTTTTTAATTTAAAAAAAAAATATATATATGAATAAAAAAATGTATAAAAATACATGTTACATTTTTTAAAAATTGAAAAAACGTGTTTAATTGATGTAACAAATATTCCCTTAACTTTTCAAAGTCAAATAACACACCACCTCTAAAGTCCTGTCCAAAAGGTAGAATGAGAAAACTAGAATCTTCATTTCGTTTGTTTGGAAGTCTTCCCAAGTGGCTTTGGTGTGGGGCAGACCCTACTATTGTATCAGAAGCTCCTTTCTTTTCCTTCTTACACCATAATCCAAAACTACTTGCGGCCTGGGCACCATGCTGGTCGCCAGGTTGTGATCTTTTAAGGAAACACTATCATATTCAATAAAGATTAAGATTTTCACTTAGACCCCAAGTTACAATTAAGGCTAATGCAAAATTTAAGCTAATTTACTAATTTAAAGTCCAATTGTGTACGTAATTAGCCAATAAACAATAGTAAGCATAGATAAATCCAAGAACCTGGTAGAAAAACCTCTCTGCGGTCTCACCACTATAAACTATCTATTAGAATAGATAATTGTAGTATAATTTTCTCACAAAATGTAGCAAAAAGTGTACTCAAGCCCTCCAAAATCTTGCTCGCAACCGACTCCAATGGCAACTTTAAGCCTCCATGGCTGATTCTGTGGTGTCTCCAATGCTTTCCAAAAGCTTCAATCAACACTCACAGCTCAAAGTTAGTGATTGATGTGACGGGGATGATATCCTCTCAAGGATTTGGCAATAGTGAGAGGGAGAAGGTAGGGAAAATGCTTGGTGTTTGGATCTCAATATTTAATGCGTTTCACTCAACCGTCAGATAGGAATTAAGGTTTAATTTAATGGGAAATGAGGTATATAAAGGTGGGATAAAGGGTAGAACAGAAGGAGAGTCAGTAAGTGAATTCTCTCAGGTTCTGACCATTTCGGTCAACTTAGTGTTTTGCGTGATCACTACCTAACTTATTTCTCAAATTGCTTTTCACGCGCCACTTCGCTGGACACCTCCTTCATTTTACTAGACCGGAACTCCATCTTGAATAACTTCAATTATAGCTCATGAACCCTCAACCCAATTACACAAGGATCCACAAAATACAAATTACAAAGTATTTGCATGATAATTACAAGAAAATTTTGACACGGAATTTGACAATACATACAGAACCTAACAGAACTGCAATCACCAATGGAAGTTGCGGTTGAACCGAACACTTTTGAATGTCGGATTAATTTTACAAACTAGTTTTAAGTGGCATGCCAAGCAATTATAGGGATGTGAGGAATTGGAACAAAATGGGCATATTTTTGAAAGGTGATCAACCACTTCTAATATGATTGATTTATCTTCTAATAAAGGCAACCCATCAGCAAAATCCATTGATATACTATATATCCTCCCATACCTGGTTCGGAATCGGCAAGGCATGCAAGAGGCTGGAAGGTGTCATTTGCTCCACTTGGTGGCATTGGCATGTAATCACATTTCTTTATGAATTCCTTAATCTGCTCCTTCATGCCCCTTCAGACTTCAGTAAAAGATTGCCTGGATTTAATGTCTTATGATAACCTCCATGTGTGCTGCCATGAAATTGGCGAATGATCTCCTTAATCAAAAGAGAGTTCTAGGAAATCTAGAATTTTTTTCTCAGGTAAAATAGAATTGAGTTCCTTAAGATTATGGAGATTGGGATTCACTTCTTCTTTGAGTGCCTGCATTTTCTTTCACTTGCTCTTATTCTTGACAAAGCATCTTCCACTGCGTGCAACTCTTGTATTCTATAATACGAAGTCATACCCTATGAGCTTGTGTAACCATCTTTGCTATGCAATGGTTGAGATTTTTAGAGATCAGAAGTATCTAAGACTTCTCAGATTTAGGACTTGCAGAACCTCCAAGAAACCCCATATCTAAATATTTTTTCTTCGTCTTTGGACAAAGGCTAGGAATCTTCCTCTCTCATTTCTCTCATTGTCTTTGGAATATTTTGTCTATGTCATGCCGCATGCCTGAAGGAAAAGCATTGCATAAATCACAGGATGGTTAATGTTGTCTTGACCCTTTGACGTGTTATCTTTTACGAGTTATAAAATACAAGGCCATACCCACATCCATTCTACAAATGGAATGCTCTTGCGTTGTTAACATGCCCACAAAACACATGCGGTCCTCTTCTTCCTTTCTCAGATTTCTGCTTGTGTTCTCTCTCGTATCTCTCAATGGTACGTACAATAGTTTCTTTGCTTGCAGCTTTATGTAGAATACTACAACATATGTAATAGCATACATTGGCCCTTCTGCTCAATCATATTTAAATATATATTATATGAACCAGCAATTCAAACCGTTGTACTTTCAGTTGTGGAGTAACAAGAATTAAGGATATATGTTGTTAGAATGTTAACAATTTCTCTGTTTTATTCTATTCAATGTTTCCTATCTTATTAGTAGTAGTTAATATTTGTATATTTTTAGATAAAATATGTAAAAAAGCAAGGATCAAACCAGTCATGATGCATGTGTATATTGCTTCGAAAATTTTAGCTTAAAAGCATCCAGGTTCAATACTAATGCTAGGATTTGACCCCAAAGCCATTGAATTTGACAAAAAATAAAAAGAAATAATTAATGGATGCCTTAAAGATTTATGAACTACTTTTAAAAATTGTTTATGGGAAAAGAAAAGATAAAAGTAACAAACTTTTTTTTATTACTTTTTATATTTTCAACATAAGTGGTATTAAAACTTTTCTAAAATAATTCATTAACAAATGGCTTGAGGGTACTCGTGAATTGGACCAAAAAAAATTTATGTAAAAGATATTTATTTATTATTTAATTTTCAAAAGTTAAATTGTTTTGACCAAAATTTATACATTCATGATAGAACTTATTTTGAATATTTGGATGGGCATGCTTGAGCCTGTCCTTCACTGTACATATATTTTTTAATAAAAATCTATCTTGATGCCTTTGTAATTAAGGCCATCGCGTTTACAGTTTGTAATATCAAAGATGACAAAAGGTAAATTTCCAGGTTATTCTGGAGGGAAATGTTCTTTACGTGCTTTTGAGAATACTTCAGTTAAATTTTGAGCCAAGACATGGAAATCAAATTTAATATTACATTGGAAATGAAAAAGAACCTTAAAAAAAAAATGCTTTCTCCCTTGCAATGTTATATTAAATATGATTTCCATGCCTTGGCTCAAAATTTAACTAAAGTATTCTCAAAAGCACTTTAAGAACATTTTCCCCCCAGAATAACATAGAAATTTACCTTGAAACTGGAAGGCAAAAAGTTCATTAGTCTGAATTTTAAATCTAATCATTTTTTTTTTGTTCCTGATATTGGTTAATGCAGTTTTGACAGGACAAGCATTTACAGGAACTTATGGGGTAAACTATGGCAGGATAGCTGACAATCTACCTCCACCGGGTAGTGTGGTGACCCTTCTGAAGGCAGCAAAGATAAAAAACATTAGAATCTATGACGCAAATCCTGATGTTCTCACAGCCTTCAAAGGATCTGGAATTGAAATAATGGTTTGTTTGCCAAATGAACTTCTGATCGAGGTCAGTGTCGGCGAGCAACGTGCCATGGATTGGATAAAAGAAAATGTGCAGCCATACCTTCCTGGAACATCTATACGTGGAATTTCAATGGGGAATGAGATCTTGGGTGTTACTCCAGTTGAAATATGGGAGGCCTTGTTGCCTGCATCAAAGAACATTTACACTGCTCTTGATCGGTTGGGCTTGACAAAAGAGGTTCAGGTCTCAAGCCCACATTCAGAGGCTGTTTTCGCCAATTCATTTCCGCCATCCTCATGTACTTTCAGAGATGATATTCTTCCATACATGAAGCCACTTTTGCAGTTCTTCTCGCAGATTGGTTCTCCTTTTTATATAAATGCTTATCCATTTCTGGCTTATAAGAGTGACCCTGAGCATATTGATATTAACTATGCCCTCTTCAAATCAAATAAAGGAATTTATGATGCAAAGACTAAATTACACTATGATAACATGTTTGATGCCCAGGTTGATGCAGCTTATGCTGCTTTAGAAAAGGTTGGGTTTGGTAAGATGGAGGTCATTGTTTCTGAAACTGGTTGGGCTTCTAAAGGAGACGATAATGAAGCAGGCGCTACAGTGGAAAATGCAAGGACATATAATAAAAACTTGCGAAAACGGCTACTCAAAAAGAAGGGTACCCCCTACAAGCCAAAGAAAGCTGTGAAGGCTTATATTTTTGCTTTGTTCAATGAGAACTTAAAATTTGGGCCAACTTCCGAGAGGAACTTTGGGTTGTTTAAAGCTGATGGGAGCATTTCATATGATATTGGATTCACAGGGCTTGTCCCTTCTTCAGCAACCTCATCTTTTATCTCTTTCAAGGTATGGGATTCCAAATCACTTGGTTCATTTTAATTTCGTGATTGGCTGTGGAAGTACTGTTTATTGCTTTCTTGATGAAAAATCTATGCTGTTGTCAGGAGTAAACCTTAGCTTTGTTGAGAGAGTAGAGCATCCTGTCTACTTAGATTAGAGCCACTAAATATAACTTGCATTCACATCATATGGAAAAAGCCAATAAATCAAATTCTTGTTTAGGCGAAGGAAATACGGATATCATAACATCAATGATCGATTTAGAAAGGGAATATTTTGCAAAATTTGTTTTTGGCAAGTAACCAAAGATCTTGGGGCAATTTCTTCTGCTATCATCTCCTCTTCATGATATTGTTATTTTTCTAGTTGCTTTGCTAAGTCTACTGAAATTCTTTGTTTGACAATTTGTGATACGACAAAGTTCAATTCACAATTACATTACAACTTCAGCCATATGGAACCTCTTCCATCATAATGACAATGATCTAATTTAACCAAATTCTGCTACACAATGGACAGTCTGAATCTCCGGATCTAGTTAAGACTCTTGTCTGGTGCTTGGCTGAAACATTTGGGCAGCATTATATTGATATGGATATTCGATAAGAATTTAGGAATTCTTTATAAGTAGCCTTTTTAGTAGGTATTTTATCTAGGGGAAGTTCTTATGTAGCTAGATTCTTTCAAAGAAAATAGAACCAAAGACCAACCTTAATCCCTCTCTCCCACCTCATTACTTGTGCTAAGACCCTGCCCTGTATGCATGTCTAGAAGATGTTATCCTCTAGTAGTAGATTGTTAGCTAATTAACTTAATTTTCTACCAATTCAAGGACTAAGCAATAAGAATACAATTCATTGTCACGTTTCTATGATCTCTTGCATTAAAATTGAATCAGAGTTGTAGCAGTTATAGTTCTTTTTTTTTGCTAAACTTGTAGCATTTATAGTTGTTGTAATTAAGCTTATATTATTTCATTTTCTAATGTTTTGGCTTACAGGGGATTGGATTATCAAACTCGCTGATTTTTACTAGTGCTACACTGCTGCTACTGGTATTAACATTGTAATTAGTCAAAAGGTCAGGGCCTCACTATGTTCTTCGAGATGGTCAGCCAGCTCAGGGAAGAAATTCAAGGTCTTGGATTCATAATTGTTGTAACATTCCTTGTATAGACAATTCAATTTATTCTTGTATTAACACACATTCTTGAAATAGTTGACGACTCCAATATTGCCAATGGCCATTTTCATATTTCAGCAAAGTACAATAGTCATTCTTTCTTTTCCCCTATTCATTCTTCAATTAAAAAAAAAAAATTATCCTTGTTGAAATTCTTTCATTTTATGGGCTTCAAAGCAAACTGGTTTATTGAATTCATTTGACATTTTAGTACCCAATTAAAAAGCAACCATGCAAAATAAAGATATATGACACGGGTGAATTAAGGTTAGTTTATGAGGTTCTTAATGTTGGCAAAACAATAAAAATGACTGCATTTGAGGGTTAAATGAAGGAAATTCCTCTTTCCTCTTTCCGAGAGAGAGAGAGAGAGAGAGAGAGAGAGGCTTTGAATAGAATTTAAAAGACATCCAATGTTTTGTTATTCTAAGTTAGGAATGTGGAATCCATATCGGAGACTGTGACGATTTCATAATTTTTATAGGGTGGTCATTAAGAAACTTAAATTATACAAAAAAAAGAACTTCATAAATTGATAACAAAAAATAAAATAAAATAAACATGCGTATGTACATATAAGTCTTACAATTTCCTTCTTATTTTGTGATTCTCAATTTTTTTTTCTTATCTTGAAACCGTTGCATGATAGTCTCATTCTACATCTCTTTCAAAATTTAGTTACATAAAATTTTTCTTGGGCTTATTTTATTATTATTTTTTGTTAGGACCTAATATATTGTTAAGGGGACCACAGATTAAGGACAAAGTTTGGTTTCAAATTTCACTATACAAATTAACATAACTACATATTTTGAAAATTGAACAATTGAATTGCATGTTTTTTATGTTCTTAAAACACATGTCAATTTTCATACTAATCAGATGTTATTTATTATTTGTAGGAGCCTTTTATACCTTTAGGTCGAGGCTATTTGTTGAGGGTAGGAGAGTTGGGCCTGACTCTTTTTTCGCAGAATTTGTCCAGAACCGGTCTGTGTTATAGACAAGAACTACAAGAAAAGGGAAACAAGCAATAAATATATATATATGGAATAGTAGAAAAGAATGTCAATCCAAATGATTTGTCAGTAGTTAGACATAGTTACAGTGGTAGATTGTAATGTAAATAAAAGTGAATCTCTGTAGAAAGTAGGCTAAAAAGAGCTTGTTGGGGTAGGTTTTGCGACAAAGGCTGAAATTGTAGAATGAGCCCAAAAACTCCCAATGGATTCGTTAAATTTGTCTGTTATTAGAAAGTCAAGCCCAAAATTCGCAATGCGGAGTACACAAAGGCTAACGGTGCTTTATGGAAAGAAAAGCTAAAACAAAGTGAAACACAAGAAAATGTAGGAATATATATATATATATATAAGTCTGAAATTTCAACCTACAGTCAGCAAGAGGGGAAAATTAAGAGAGGTCCTGAGTAAGAAAAGGAGAGTTCCCCTGTACCATTATTTCCCACTTCAGGCTTCCGAATCGTCTAAACACTTGGTAGCTGACTGGTCTTTTGTATCAAAGTTTTGGGTTTTGTAGGGAAAACGTTCTTCCCTCTCTTGTGGACTAGTGATGAATATTTATATCAAGTTTGGAGGGATGCTTGTGACCAGTTTTTTGTTGGGAGGAAGGCCTTGGACCTTTTAGATGCTATTTTTATGATTTGGTGTATTATGTTTTATGTTTAGGAGAGGGTTTAGTTGCTTTTTACATGATTTTGGAAACAAAGTTGCTTCCTCTGCGTGGCTACTGTTTCTGGTCTTTGCAGGCCTTGGAAAACTACATTTAGGTGGTTGAATGGGCTAGGCTATTCAGCTTTTTTAGGGTCAGCTATGCTTTGGTGTGGAAAATGGAGTTGGGCCAAAAATTAGGGGCACAGTTAGCCAGAGCATGGAGACAATTCTAGGGTAGAAATTTCTAATACTAAACCTTCTTCATGGGCCCTAAGTGCCCCAGCGTCCTTAGCCTGTTTTATGGCACATATGGACTGGGCTCATGGAAAGGGTTCGATAGGAATTAACCCAAACCCACTAAACCATTCATATTCAATTTTCCAATTGTTTGCATGGGCTTGAGCCATGCAACAAAGCAAAATACAATTGATAAGATACATTGATCGGGTCTACTAAGCAATTGAGCTTAGTTGTTTTGTCAAACCATAAAATTTGTCACGAAAATGACTATCAACAGAGTCCAAACCTCAACTGATACAACCTTTTTACCTTATCAGATCATAGAGTTATACACTTTGGAGGATAGGTTAGAATAGCTACTCTGCCCAATGAGATCACAAGGAGTGGGTTTGTTATGTGCGGGAGGGAAAAGATTTGCCTAGTGATGCATATTGTTTCTACCGTAATCACTCTTCTCTCTTTTCTATGTCTCACTTCATCTTTCCCTTTTTTTTTTCTCTTCTTTTACTTTCAATTTCCTATTTAGATTGCCTAGGTCACTATTGTTGTCCCCTTATGGGTATTGTTCCTATTTATGTGCCAAATCAAACTCATGTCATTTTTCCTTTTTACCACTAATGTTCACCAACCATTTTGTTTGCTGCTAAAACTCTTCAGGAGTGCCCACTGCCCTCTGGCCATACGGGCTCAACCTCCACTAAACCTTGACCATGGACAGTACTTTTTCTCTTCCACTACCTATTTCATGACAAATTCTCTTTTACACGTTCTGCCATGTATGCCTTTCTATCTCTTTTTCTCCCTCTAAATAGTAAAACATTGAGTCTCTTTTTATCTTTTCCCTCTAGCACGCATCAAGTGGTCTCAGCCGGTCTATTACCTATTTTGGTTAAAGATGCGTTCCTAACAGAGTATTCTCCAAAAGAGGTCAAGGCAGGATACCAAAACTAGGCTCTTTTCCCTTCTCCACCAAACCATACATTCTGTAATCCCTTTAGCTGTGGGCCCACCTTTCCTGCATTAGCTGGGTTATAGGTTGGTGGTACTCTGGCCATTACATCATTGTCTTCTTCTTCTTCATGCTTTGTCTTTTCTTTCTCCATGCGTTTTTGGCCCTTGTTGCTTGGTTTTGTCTCATTGTCTTCCATTCTCTTGGCATTTGGTGCTTCTCATCTGTGTTCCTGGTATAGGAGCAACATGGGCCACGTTTCATTTTGTTGGGTTGGGCCCATTGGTTCTTTACCTCATTCTTTCTCATTTCCTGTCAGTTTCTGCTAGGTGGACCTATTGGGCTCTTGCCCTATTCTTTCTTTCTCGGGCCTTTCTAAGGCCCATTCTCATTCTATGAAGAGGGTCATCTCATCGTGGCTGACTTCCCTACATTGCCCATACCCTAAGGTGGGCTAATGAGTTCTATTTCTTGTCTCTTATGGGTATTTTCTCTCTTCAGGCCTTTGCTTGGGCTGTGCTTATTTACTTTCTAGGCCTTTGGGGCAAACCCAATTGCTTTACTTTTTCCACTCCTTAGTACATTTTTGGGTTAATTTGGGTTTTTTTCTACCATTGGGCCTTCGTGTCCATATTATCAAAAATGAGTATCAACACTATTTGTTCCATAAATTTATTTTTTATGTATAATTTTAGACAATAAAAACTCAAAATTCAAACATTTGGTTGATGACATAGCAGTTGATCTTTAATTTTCTTGAAATTTTTTAAGATTGAAGGATATAAGAAGAAGATCTAATCCAAAGGTGAATTTGTCAAAATTCACATCTTAGTTTTAGTCTACAACCAATTTTTTGCCAAACTTTAATTATGTTGGCCCTAAAAAAATTTGTAAATTTTTTTTAAGGTGGTAACAAAATTCTTTTTAAAGATAAAAAATCATAATTTTTTTAAAATTTATATATAATAATATATATATATATATATATTTATATATATATTTTTTAGGTCAGGTGTCTTTTGACCAATTCTATGTGAAGCACCCTTGATTGGAGAATGTGCCTAATGTCGATGTCCTTTAGGACTGTCTAATTCTCTGAACAAAAGTGGAGAAGGCAATGCCCATCCCCTACATTGCCCATACCCTAAGGTGGGCTAATGGGTTCTATTTCTTGTCTCTTATGGGTATTTTCTCTCTTTGGGTTTTTGCTTCGGCCGTACTTATTTACTTTCTAGGCTTTTGGGGCACAACCCAATTGCCTTATTTTTTCCACTTCTTAGTCCATTTTTGGGTTAATTTGGGCTTTTTTCTGCCATTGGGCCTTCGGTTCTATATTATAAAAAATGAGTATCAACACTATTTGTTCCATAAATTTATTTTTTATGTATAATTTTAGACAACTAAAATTCAAACATTTGATTGATAACATAACAGTTGATCTTTAATTTTCTTGAAATTTATCAAGATTGGAGGATATTAGAAGAAGATCTAATTCAAAGGTAAATTTATCAAAATTTACATCTTAGTTTTAGTCTACAACCAATTTGTTGCTAAAATTTAATTATGTTGACCCTAAAAAAATTTGTAAAATTTTTTTAAGGTAGTAACAAAATTCTTTTTAAAGATACAAAATTATAAAATTTTTACAATTTACATATAATATATATATATATATATATATATATATATTTTTAGGTCAGGTGTCTTTTGACCAATTCTATGTGAAACACCCCTTATTGGAGAATGTGCCTAATGCCAATGTCTTTAGGACTATCTAATTTTCTCTACAAAAGTGGAGAAGGCAAAATAAAACCTATAGACTCTACTACAACTCTACAAGTACCAAAGCAAGAAAAAAAGGAACAAAAAGAATGAAAGAGAGAAGATAGGAAAAGGCTTGAAGGGAAGAAGAACCTGAAAAGTGAAAAGCACAAATTGTGATTGAGAAGGATTTCTAAAGATAGGTATCGTGCCCCCCATGTCCCTAGTAAAATGGGTTGTTGCCAATCGAATCTGGCCTGCTTTTCTTTGAAAGCGACTAGTTCTCTCTTACTAGCCCAAATCAGGCAAGCCCACACTACTAGTACTATAAATGGACCTTGAAGGATGTGAAACTCAACTCTTTTGAGTCTCTCTCCCACTAGTTGTTTTAAACAAATGGGTAGTTTTATAATCATTATGATTTCATCACAATTTAAACCTTATACACCATATGTGTTCCATTTTCTAGAATCCATGTGATCTACTAAGTCATGTCACGACAGGATGATCAAACTTGATTTAATCACAAAAAAGTTTTGTCATGTAATTTGCAAAGTAAATACCCTCCACAAGGAGCAAGGCCCATGATGAAGGCAAGATATCTACTCACATTACTGTAAACTTGACAATGAAAGTCAAAAGAGATGACAATTTTGTCTCGCTCCGCATAGGTGATAGGGTGGGGATGTGATGAGTTTAGACATTTTAGCCCCTCTCTGCACCATCCCCACCTTGCCTAGCATTGATATATTAAGGACTATAATTATAAATTTCTCATACTCTACATCCTTACTATTTAAAGTTTAAACAAACAAATCAAGACTAGCTTATTTAAATGCATGGATATCAATATTTTTTGTTTTTGTTGCAATATTTTCATGTTAAACACTTGGATAATATTATTCAGTTCTTGCTAAAAATTAGTTTGATTTGATATGATATAATCAGTTGTAATTTCAAGTTTCATTAAAAAAATTGTAATAATTGTGGGGAAAATTTCAACTCTTAAATCCAACTCTCCTAATTGTTATTTTGAAAAAAATAATGGTTTTCTTAAAATTTATTATGATCTTATCACAATTCACAATGTTGACCTTGCACTTTAATTATGATTTTAAATATTTAAGAATTCTAATCTCATAAGAATTACTAATTAAATGGAAAGTTGTAGGTTCCAGTTACCTCAACTGGTGGTTGAATAAGAGAGCTGAGGTTTAATCCTCGCTTACACCAAAAACTGATTGGTATCTTGATTTAATGATAAAGAAGACAATCATCAGAAGTGGACTTCATAGGTTGAAACTCTATTAAAAAAAAAAAAAAATTAAACGGAAAGTCCTAGGATTACTTATTCTAATTAATCAAAAGATTTAGTTACTCCAGAACTATATCCTTATTTGACCTGACTAGAAATCTTAAGCATTCAAGAATTCTAATTATCTCATTATTTTATATATATATATAATCAAAACTTTTGACTTTTTATTGACCTCTCTAGAGCTTGCCACATCATTATCATTATTTTATATAAAATTATTTTTGTTTAGTTTAAACTTAATAAGGAGTGAAACTCTATCTCTATAACAAGCCTAACTTAAACTCAAACTCATCATTATCATTTTTTAAATAAAATAATTTTTGTTTAGTTCAAATTGAACAAGGAGTGAAATTCAATTTCTCTAACAAGTCAAACTTAAACTCAAAAGTTGACAATTTATATCCAAAATTTACGAGGTATAAAGAGAGAAGATAACAATTTGGTTTGTTAATGTGCTTGCGAGTACATAACTACACATCTGATATCCTCCAATAACTAAAGCATCTCATTTTTAGTTTTTAAACAATGGTCTAGTCTCCCGTCTTCCCTTCATAATATGATAAAGAAAAAGGCCACATTACATGACAAGATTTGAGGTCTGTTTGGATACAGCTAAAAACTGAAAACTGAAAATACTGTAGCAAAATAATTTTTAAATGTGTGAATAGTGCCGTGAGACCCATTTTTAATATATATATATATATATATATATATTCTGAATAAAGTGGTTGTGGGTCCCGTGAACAGTGTTAAACAGTGCGTGAACAGTAAATTTTGTCCCCTCTTTGCGTTTCAGCTGAGATTTTTTGCGCGTTTACTTCCTGCCACTGTAGTCGTGGGTCCCACACCCATCAAAACGCAAACGTGAAACGCTGAAGGAAACGCCAGGTCCAAACAATCACTTGATTGTCTGCAATGTATATGATCTATGCATAAGCGCTCATCCAAGTAGATAAGCTCCAGTGCCTTCCACCTAATGATTGCTATATAAAATTTTCTAGATGGTAATTAGAATCATTGTGATGTGGAGAGAATATGGTGTATGTATGTTAATTTTTTGGGTAGAAAACTTATATACGATATATTAGGAGGACGTATGACTTTCATTATTTCAACATGGGCTCCTGCTTAACATTTTTAAGCATAGACCACATCCTAATAAAGTTCGTTTAAAGTTTAGACCCGTTAAAATTTAAAACTTATTGCTTTATGGGTTCATGTACTTTTTTCTTTTCTTATATTTCTCCTTTGAATAGTCATATATATTTTTGAATTGTTTCAATATCTTATTCTTTAATTATATATCTTTTTTGGCATTTTGGAAGTTTTAACATCTGAATTTGTGTAGTCACACACACACACACACACACATATACATTTTATCTCTAATTTATAGGCTCTGAATCTTTTGAAAGGAATCAAAAGAAACCCTGAGAACAAAACCTTAACCTCATTAGGCGGGTTTTTCTTTTGATGGATTTCAATTAAGGCTTTATATAAACCTAAAATTTTATTTGATTTTTGTTATTTTCTTTTTTATGAAAACAATCAATCAAAAGTTTAAACATCAAACAAGTCATGTTATCAAGATCAAACAAAAACATGTTATCAAACAAGTATTCAAAACATCAACTTCTTTACATGTTTTATATTTGAATATTAAAGAAAACATATAAAACATGTTACCGCATCAAATCATGCATTGATCGTAAACCTTAATATGTTTCTATAGATAAAATGCTTAAATTCAAGATTATGCACAAAATCTTATTGCATAATTTAAACATCAAGAAAACATCTTTCTTTGATTATTAAACTCAAAAAGCATGTGAAAAAAGAAAGATAAAGAAGTAGGAATCGATACTATAGTTGTAGGAAAATCATGCGCATCTCATTTACATCATACACAACGTAATGAAAAACCAAGATATGCATCAAACCAAAGACACTACTTGTACTATAAGTTAATTAACCATGGTTTGTACAAGTAGTATTCTTGGTTAGCACATCAAGGATTGAGCTTGAGTCTAGACTATGATTGTGTTCAATACCTCCAACAATATGTATTTTACATTTGAATAAAGACAGCATGTTTCATTTTAGGAAATTCCAAAAGCCCAAACACATGTTGCTTCTAAACATAATTTGTACATTGTCTGTACTTGTTAATTATTGCTCAAGTGATCTAAATTGCTCCCTTAGAGGTCCGAGAGGAACTCATTTACAGTAAGAAAACAGGTAATATCACATATGTTAAATCAAACAAGAAATGTCAAAGAAGCAAGATTAATGTTGGGGCATTGAGGTCTTTCACGGGCGTGGAGAAGAGAAGGAGTCCTCGGAGGCAGAGGAAAGCTTCAAACTCCTAGAATTTTGGGAGTTCTTGAACTTTAAATTCATTAATGTCAAGGAGCCATGATATTTTTCCAAGTCTTGGTTTGGATTTAATGGCTCGTTTCACCTTTGAATTCACACATCTAAATATACTCAAAACTTGTTAGTCAATTAATGGGAAATAAAATCTTCCTTGTGGGCTTCTTGGTTTCTTCAGTGTAAACTAAAACCTACGGTCAATTGTTCTAAGAAAAGTAAAGAGAAACTAGTTTTAAATATAAAAAATGCCAAAAGAAAAAGGGAAAAAAAAACCTGAGTCCATTAGTTTGAACTTTGAACTAAAAATAATGAATGAATGCGAGTGTAACCTTGCTTAACTAAAGGGTGCTAGTAATCTAATTACAGTTTTTAGGGTAAATTATTTACTTGGTTTCTAAAATTTACATTTTATTCATGTTTCAAATGTATCAGTTTAATATCTAACTTTTTAATATTGTGTCAAAACAGATTTTACGAGATAGAAAAGAATTATATGATAATTTATGACATTAAAATACTATTTTCTCTTTTCAATTGAGCTGTCACATCAACAATAATGCGTCCTTATTTATTTATTTTTAAAAATATGACTTTTTTTCCCCAAATTTAAAGCCTCTCCATCACATTCTTTTCCGTTGGACATCACCTTCATCCTCTCCTGCCCAATGCCGTCCAATTTCAGGAGGTTTCAGATTTTTGGGGAAGAAAAGCCAAAGTCTTTTATTTATTTTTTAATTAAGGATATGTGGTGGTTAATGTGGCAGCTTCAATTGAGAAAAAAAAAATTACCATTAGCCATCAGTATTGTTTATCTACTACTTAACAAAATGGACTATTTTAACACAATACCAACTTTCAACTGCAAAGTTAACAATATATGAAAAAAAAAGTAAACCAATTAAGACTTTTTTGTTTTGTTTTAATTTTTGAAATCTTTTTTTTTTTTTGGGTGAAATAATTGTTGAAATCTTGAATTTTGTCACGTTACTTTGAACAGAGACTTAATGCATTGTCAATTAGATCCTTCTATTGTATGCAATATTGAAAGATTGATTTTTTATTATTATTATAATATATATATATTATATTATTTTTTTTTGAGAATTTAATTTTGTAAGACTTCGTCTCTTGTGAGAATAACATTGAAAGACCTTTTTATTTTTTTGGAGAATCAACATCGAAAGACTAAATATTAATAGGCTATAATATAGCCTATTAAGTCATTCAATGTTATTAATGCTATATTAAGATATGAATGATGTGAGCTAGTTTCAATGAATATTATTATGAACTTGCACGTCAACAAAAAAAAAAAAAGGGCTTGTGTCTCACATCGGTGCGTGAGTGTAGTTTTTAGTGTTTATTATAGAGTTTCGCGTCTCCAACTGTTACTAGTAGTTTTGTGAGATGGCGTGTTTTGTTGATAAAAAAAAATGAACTTGCGCGTGATTTGGTAGGACGTGGTCCAAGTGTCCAACTAAAGAGAAACTCTAGCCTTATTGAATTTTCTGTATGGTCCAAAGAAATGTAAGACTTTTCAAATCAAATCTGCAGACTTTCTACTTTGGTTTGAGGTCAAGAGATGGATTCATAAATGTACGTACATAATGGACCTATGACCAAGTAATAAAATGAACAAAAGGGACCGGCATTTAAATTATGAATTATCTTAGAGTCTAATTAATCGGTGCTTGGTCGATCATGCTTCCCCGTCAAGGCCGTGTCTAAGTCCTAGATGAGCTCTTCCTCATCATTTTTGCGTCACTATATATAGTCTACATGCAACTTCACATTGTCATCGAAGACATATACAATAATACATATTGATAACTTAGATTGTATCAAAGGAAAACAGCATATACATATTGACATATATTGTTTAGAGAGATAGAGAAAGAGAGAATGGAAAAGCTTATGAGTGTTGTGGTTGTTCTTGGTGTTGTTGCTGCAGTGCTTTTACAATGCACGACAGCACAAACAGTGCATGTTGTGGGAGATAACATTGGTTGGACCATTCCCCAAGGTGGTGCCCAGGCATATCAGACTTGGGCTGCTAGTAAGCAGTTCGTGGTTGGTGATATTTTAAGTATGATTTTCTGTCTTTTCTCTCACACTTTTTCATTTTTCTTTGCTCTTAAATTTTTTTCTATTCTTTTTCATCATCGCTACCAACTTCTTTTTTTCAAAGGGACATTTATTCTTCAAATAACATTAATGTCTTCTACTTAAGATGTACTTTTGTGTTGGAACCTAGTCCAAGCTTCCAACCATACATATTAGATATGCTCTTTGCTATGTTTATCTGTAACAATATCACCAACAAATGGGTGATTAATCACATACCCAAGAGATTAATTAGGTGCCCTATGAGCCTTGGAAACTGTCCCACATAAAAAAAAAAAAGTGATTAACTGAAAATCAAGTAGTTATAAATGTGTTTGTATACAATTAATATGCAAAAAACAACTACAGAATGTAGATCCTCGAATTTTATTTCTCTAATAATATTACATACACTAAAACATAACAAATCAATATATGTGCATCCTCCTCCTATCAGGAACTCTATTAATTTAAGTATTATATCAATATCTAATGCATTTTCCATCATAATAATTAATTATCATGTGTTGCAGCGTTCAACTTCACCACCAACGAGCACGATGTCCTTAATGTAACAAAAGAATCCTACGACGCTTGCAGCACTGCCAACCCTATTGGCAACGCCATCAAAACTGGCCCTGCTAATGTGACTCTCGAGGCTGCTGGCAGTCACTACTACATATGCACCGTCGGCAGGCACTGCCTAGCAGGTCAGAAGCTAGCCATCACTGTAAAACCCCACATAATATTTTTTATTTTAGAGTTTTCTTTAAAATATAATTGTTGGGCTATAGGCTTTCTTTTAATTGTTATTGCAGCCCACTACCCACTAAGCCCACATCTTATAATACAAGCTACAGAATAGAGGAAGAGATAGTCAGGGTTTTATCTAAGAGGCTAAGAAGTGTTTTCCTTGGAGTTAGTACACGTACAATTGAAGAGACACTCAGATTGTTCAAGGTAAGATTTCTCTCAATTAGAAACAAGAAAAAAATTAGAATTTTATTAGGTTATTTAGAAATTTGATTTTGATCCTAAAATTTATATTCTAATGTTTAGGTTTTCCATTGGATTAGATATTAGATTTGAGCCCGTGGGATTTCACGAATCAATATTTTTTTGTTTAAGTCTTCCATTGGATCTGTACATATAATCCTAGATTGAAGTCAAATAATTCGGCCCTCCTTCTTTCATTGAATTGGTATATATATGTATATATTTATATAATGGTTAAAGAAGGTGAAAGAAGAAGTCAAAGAAGGGCTACGGTGGATTTGTGTATATATATATAAAGGTTAAAGAAGAAGTCAAAGAAAGTGGCTTGTTCTTCTTGAATTTTTATATATATATATATATATATATATATATATATATATATATATATATATATATTGGTTGAAGAAGTCAAAGAAGGTGGCTGTTGATCTTTAGTTGGATTTATATATATATATATATATATATATATATATATATATATATATATATATATAATGAATAGAAGAAGTCAAATATTTCGGCTGTGGTTTCTTTGCCTCTGGACTTATGCTATGCCGTGCTGTATATATATATATATATATATACATATTAGGATATTAGGTTAGTTGTAAAGTTTTCTATGGTAAATATATATATATATATATATATATATATATATATATATATATATATAATATGGCTTGGTTGGGGTTATGTATATTAACTTAAACTCTAAAACTTTAGCTGCTGCCTCTAGGTTCTGATAAATTACTTTGCATTAGTGCTATCATTAGTTCAGCAAAGTATTTTACTAGTGAGTCAATTCTTATAGTTTAGTAAAATTTATATTTCGTAGAGGATATTGAGTAATTTTCATAATTGATTATAGGTCCGATTTAAGAGTGTCTTGAGGCTCTTTGGAGATTATTTTGGCTGGACTTTCAGAGTGATTTGAGTGCGGTAAGTAATTATGCATAATATGCACAAGTTTTGCTCTTTAGGTTCTTAGAAGTTAAAGATTTTCAAAGTTATATTTTTAAGCTTACATTTTTTTAAAAAGTTTATCAAAAAGCATTTTTACACTATTGAAAGAGAAATTTTAATTGGCTTTTAAATAATGTTTTAAAAGAAATTTCGAATTTTGAATAACGTTTTGAATGTCTAAATCCCATTTAAAAGATGATTTTTAACTAAACTATTTTCTGAAAATAATTGAGTTTCAAAGTAAGTTTTCTAAAAAGATTTTTGTTCTTTAAATTGTTTCAAACCAAGTGATTTCAAAATCATATTCTTGTTTTTCAAATGGTATTTAAGACGTTCCTTTTAGCAAACTGGATTTTCAAACTTATTCAAGAATTGTAAAAATATTTATATAAACTCTTCAGTTCCTATTCGTTCCCTAAGAGAGTCAAGCATCTTTTGATTTATGTTTCAATTTGATATTGTGATATTTAATATATCTTTATTGTTGGAACAATTGTTAATATTGAGAAAATTATTATATGTTGTATAAACTTTATTGTTTGAGATATGTGACTCAAAATGAGTGTTTTTAGAATTGATCAGATATATATGTGTAAATCCGCTCACAGGATTGTATGTGAGAATATGTGTTGATCCCTCACCAGCAGGGGTTAGATGTTGGTATCCGCTCACAGGATTGTATGTGAGAATATGTGATGTGTATATGTGACACTGTGCTCTGATCAATTATTTGTATGTGTTTCCAAAAGACTTTAAGATATGATTATATGTGTATTAAGTGATTCTTTACATGTTTTGAAAACTATATTGGATATTTTGAGTGAAATTGTGAAATCAAACTCGTGCTTTGTTTGACTCTATTCCGTTGTGTATTCTGTATAATTACTTACTAGATGTGTGGCTCACCCCATCAATTAATATTTTCAGATTAAAGTATAGTTGAGAATTAGAACCTTTGGACCGCTTGTGAGGTGCAAGGTAGAGCGTGGAAGTTGTAGGCGGCTTCAGTGTTACTCGAAGACTCATTAAATTTTAGTTACCTTTGTTTTGTAGTTCACATTTTATATAGTGGAGTTTATTTTCAATTTGTGGAGTTTTGAAAAGATTAATAGTTATTATTATTCTTATTTTCTCGCTTAGACTTCACAATATTTTGGAGATTATTTTATATTGTTGTTTTTAGTTATTATAAGAGGTTTATCGAAGCATTGTTTATTTGGAGTTTTATTGAATTAAGTTTAAATAAATTGTGTTTATTGAGCTAAGTAAGGTTAGCAAGTTAGTCGAGTGTCTAAATTCATGTTTCATGGATTTGGGTCCTGACAGTGTTGGTATCGAGCCAGGTTATGATTACGTAGACGGTTAGGACTTACGATATTTTTATAAGATGTGGAGGAGTAGGCTTGAATTATTATTCATAGGCAAAAGGTAGTTTTGGGAGTTTGATAATTGTTAGAAGCTATATGCTTATATGCTTAGAATATTATAATAGTAGAAGGTTTAGTATATCTTGTATATCATGACTTTGCTTGTGATTTATTTGACTTTAAGGTGTTGTTTATTTGGTTATAGGAAAATGCCACCCCGCAATTCTACCCCTTCTGGTCTTGAACCAAAGTCTGAGAGCCTTGAGGGTGTTTTAAGTGCTATTAAAAGTCTTGCTGAAGTGGTGGAGAAGCATGTTAGTACTAGTGGAATAGTTAAGCCCAAAGATACGGAGGTTGAAGGATGTACCATTGAGCAATTCGGGAAATTGGGTCCTCCTTCATTTTTGGGCAACCCCGATCCTACAGAAGCGAGAATCTTGGATAATGCAAATGGAGAAAATTTTTGATGTGATTGGTTGTGCTTGAAGTGCAAAAAGTCTCATTTGCTTCCTTTATGCGAAAGGGAAGCAGAGCATTGGTGGAGATCTACCAAAAAGACCTTGCCACTTGAGGAAGATGAGATACTAACTTGGAGTATTTTCCTTGAGGCCTTTTATGAAAAGTATTTTCCGGAAAGTGTACGGGATGAGAAAGAAGTGGAGTTTATGGAGCTCATTCAAGGGAATAAGACGGTGTTACGGTATGAGGCTAAATTTGCGAGTTGTCTCGATTTGCCCCTCACATGGTGGGCGATGATGTTAGGAAGGCTAAGAAATTTCGAGGGGACTACGACCAAGTATCGAACTAGGATGGCGGCCTTACGATTGAAGTCTTATTCGAGGTCGTGGAGACCGCAAAGGTTGTTGAGAAGGAGTGTGAAGACTATCGAGAGGATTAGGAGTCGGAATAACAAAAGGCCTAAGGCGAAGGGTTTCATAAAGGGAATGAACACAATAAGCCATTTAAGAAGAAGACTACGGCGAGAACCGAGAGACTAAAATGGTGCAACGGGTAGTAGAGGTTTGTCGAAGTGTGGTAAAAAGCATAAGGGTGTTTGCTATCGTGAAAGTGGGGCTTGTTTTAAGTGTGGTCGGATGGGTCATCGTATCAAAGATTGCCCGGCCATGAAGAGTGAGTTGGTGGCTAAGCCTGTGATGTGAAGCAAAGGCCAAAAGTCCAAGGACGCGTGTTTGCTATTGCGAGCAAGATGCTAAGGCATCCAAGTCGATAGTAACGGTACCATTCCCATATTTTCTCATACGCACGAGTTCTTATTGATCCTGGTTCTACTCATTCCTTTGTATCTTGTGCTTATATGAAATATGCTGATTGTGTGCCTGAATTGTTGGACTTTGAACTTTGTTTCTACTCCTTTGGGTGAAACTATGGTTGCCGAGTTTATATGTAAGTCTTGTGTGATTAAGATTGGAGAAAATGAGTTGTTGGCTGATTTGATTCTCTTAGAAATTCAAGAATTTGATGTAATCTTAGGCATGGATTGGTTAGCAGCTTATCATGCTAATGTTGACTGTTACAAGAAGGAAGTGGTGTTTTGTATTCCAAGTCGACCTGAATTTGTATTTCATGGGTCTAGAGAAAGCCTCGTGTCTAATGTTATTTCTGCCATTCATGCTAATAAGTTACTTAGAAAAAGTTGTAAAGGTTATCTTGCATATGTGGTGGATAATGAGAAGGAAGGGATTAAGATTGATGACATTCCTGTTGTGAGGGACTTTGTTGATGTATTTCCTGAGGATCTCCCTGGGTTACCGTTTGATAGAGAGATAGAATTTGCCATTGATTTAGTGCCGAAGCGCACCTATTTCTATGGCACCATATCGTATGGCACCTGCGAGTTGAAGGAGCTTAAATTGCAATTGCAAGAGCTTTTAGAAAAGGGATTTATCAGACCTAGTGTATCTCCTTGGGGTGCTCCTGTTCTTTTTGTAAAGAAAAAGGATGGGTCTATGAGATTATGCATTGACTATAGGCAGTTGAATAAGGTCACGGTGAGGAATAAATATCCCTTACCTAGGATTGATGATTTGTTTGATCAATTGCAAGGTGCTAAAGTCTTTTCGAAGATTGACCTTAGATCAGGTTATCATCAACTCAAGGTTAAGCAAGAAGATATACCTAAGACTGCCTTCCGTACTCGCTATGGACACTACGAGTTTCTAGTGATGCCATTTGGATTGACTAATGCCCCTGCTGCCTTTATGGATTTAATGAACCGTGTGTTCAAGCCTTATTTGGATCGGTTTGTTATTGTTTTTATTGATGATATTTTAGTATATTCTAAAACTCGGGAGGAGCATGTAGAACACTTGAGGATGGTGTTGCGAGGTCTTGAGGGAGCGAAGTTATATGCCAAGTTTAAGAAGTGTGAGTTTTGGTTAGACGAGGTAAAGTTTTTGGGGCATGTAATATCTAAGGATGGCATTTTTGTGGATCCTAAAAAGGTGGAAGCTGTGGTAAATTGGCCTAGACCAACAAATGTATCTGAAGTTCGTAGTTTCTTGGGTCTTGCGAGTTACTATAGGAGGTTTGTTGAAGGTTTTTCAAGTATAGCAAGTCCCTTGACTAGGTTGACTCAAAAGAATGCTAAATTCTTGTGGAAAGATGATTGTGAAAAGAGCTTCCAAGAATTGAAAGACCGGTTGGTTTCCGCTCCGGTTTGACATTGCCAACGGGTTCGGGAGGGTTTGTAATTTACGGTGATGCTTCACGAAAGGTCTTGGTTGTGTGCTTATGCAGCATGGAAAGGTGATAGCATATGCTTCTAGGCGGCTAAAAAGGTATGAACAGAATTACCCTACTCATGACTTAGAGTTAGCGGCGAGTGGTCTTTGCATTAAAGATATGGAGGCACTACTTATATGGGGAGACGTGTGAGATTTACACCGACCATAAAAGTTTGAAGTATTTGTTCTCTCAAAAAGAATTGAATATGCGGCAAAGGAGATGGATTGAGTTGTTGAAAGACTATGACTGTACAATACATTATCACCCTGGTAAAGCAAATGTGGTGGGCGATGCCTTGAGTAGAAAATCCTCTAGTAGGGTGGCAAGTATAATTTCGAGGAAAAGACCTTTCTTTGAAGAGTTGAAGGAGATTAATGTGGAGCTCCAATTTAATGAGTCAAGGGTACTTGTTGCTCATTTTCGAGTGCAACCTACTTTAGTTGGAAAGGTGACGAGCGCTCAAGGTTCGATCCTAATTTGGTAAAGATTATGGAAGAGGTAAAGGAAGGTAATCGAGCTGAGTTTGAAGTTCAAGGAGATGGTGTTTTACGATTTAGAAATCGATTATGTGTTCCCAATAATGCTGAATTAAAAAGGGAAATTATGGAGGAGGCTCATAAATCTGCATACACTGTTCACCCAGGTAGCACCAAAATGTATCGAGATCTTAGAGAGGTGTATTGGTGGAATAATATGAAAAGGGAGATTGCAGATTTTGTATCTCGGTGTTTAATTTGTCAGCAAGTTAAGGTTGAGCATCAAAGGCCTGCTGGGTTACTTCAACCTCTCAGTATTCCAGAGTGGAAGTGGGAACATATCTCTATGGACTTTGTGACTGGATTGCCTAAGTCAGTTAAGGGTCATGATGCTATATGGGTAATAGTGGATAGACTGACCAAGTCTTCCCATTTTCTACCAATCAAAACTACGTTTTCATTGGATAGATTGGCTCAATTATATGTTATGGAAATAGTGAGATTACATGGAGTTCCTGTCTCTATAGTTTCTGATAGAGACCCTCGTTTCACCTCTAAGTTTTGGAACAGTTTACACAAGGCTATGGGAACCAAGTTAGATTTTAGTACAGCTTTTCATCCTCAAACGGATGGGCAATCAGAAAGAACTATACAGACACTTGAAGACATGCTAAGAGCCTGTGTGTTAGACTTGAAAGGTAGTTGGGAGACTCACTTGCCTTTAATTGAATTTGCTTATAATAACAGTTACCATTCCAGCATAGAGATGGCTCCTTTTGAGGCATTGTATGGCCGGAAGTGTAGGTCACCTATTTGTTGGAATGAAGTGGGTGAAAGGAAGTTGCTTGGTCCAGAACTAGTTCAAGTGACTACGAAAAGATTCGATTGATTCGTGAAAGACTTCTAGCTGCTCAAAGTAGGCAAAAGAGTTATGCGAGATAATAGAAGGCGAGACTTAGAATTTCAAGTTGGGGATCATGTATTCTTAAAGGTGTCTCCATCGAAGGGTGTGATGAGGTTTGGGAAGAAAGGCAAGTTAAGTCAGAGGTATATTGGTCCTTTTGAGATCTTGGATAGAGTGGGCAACGTATCTTACGGGTTGGCATTGCCACCGGCTTTGTCACATATTCATAACGTATTCCATGTATCGGTGTTACGAAAGTACATGCACGATCCATCACATGTTTTGGAGTATGAGCCGATCAATGTTAGAGAGGACTTGTCTTATGAAGAGCAACCAGTGCAGATTCTTGATAGGAAGGAGCAAGTGCTACGTTCAAGGAATATATCCTTAGTGAAGGTGTTGTGGAGAAATCATACAGTTCAAGAAGCGACATGGGAAAAAGAGGAAGACATGAAAGAAAAATACCCCTATCTATTTTCTAATTGAGGTACGTCAAGTTTAGGGGACTAAACTTATTTTTAAGAGGGGAAGAGTGTAAAACCCCACATAATATTTTTTATTTTAGAGTTTTCTTTAAAATATAATTGTTGGGCTATAGGCTTTCTTTTAATTGTTATTGCAACTACCCACTAAGCCCACATCTTATAATACAAGCTACAGAATAGAGGAAGAGATAGTCGGGGTTTTATCTAAGAGGCTAAGAAGTGTTTTCCTTGGAGTTAGTACACGTACAATTGAAGAGACACTCAGTTGTTCAAGGTAAGATTTCTCTCAATTAGAAACAAGAAAAAAATTAGAATTTTATTAGGTTATTTAGAAATTTGATTTTGATCCTAAAATTTATATTCTAATGTTTAGGTTTTCCATTGGATTAGATATTAGATTTGAGCCCGTGGGATTTCACGAATCAATATTTTTTTGTTTAAGTCTTCCATTGGATCTGTACATATAATCCTAGATTGAAGTCAAATAATTCGGCCCTCCTTCTTTCATTGAATTGGTATATATATGTATATATTTATATAATGGTTAAAGAAGGTGAAAGAAGAAGTCAAAGAAGGGCTACGGTGGATTTGTGTATATATATATAAAGGTTAAAGAAGAAGTCAAAGAAAGTGGCTTGTTCTTCTTGAATTTTTATATATATATATATATATATATATATATATATATATATATATATATATTGGTTGAAGAAGTCAAAGAAGGGGTCTGTTTATATTTAGTTGTATATATATATATATATATATATATATATATATATATATATATATATATATATATATATATAATGAATAGAAGAAGTCAAATATTTCGGCTGTGGTTTCTTTGCCTCTGGACTTATGCTATGCCGTGCTGTATATATATATATATATATATACATATTAGGATATTAGGTTAGTTGTAAAGTTTTCTATGGTAAATATATATATATATATATATATATATATATATATATATAATATGGCTTGGTTGGGGTTATGTATATTAACTTAAACTCTAAAACTTTAGCTGCTGCCTCTAGGTTCTGATAAATTACTTTGCATTAGTGCTATCATTAGTTCAGCAAAGTATTTTACTAGTGAGTCAATTCTTATAGTTTAGTAAAATTTATATTTCGTAGAGGATATTGAGTAATTTTCATAATTGATTATAGGTCCGATTTAAGAGTGTCTTGAGGCTCTTTGGAGATTATTTTGGCTGGACTTTCAGAGTGATTTGAGTGCGGTAAGTAATTATGCATAATATGCACAAGTTTTGCTCTTTAGGTTCTTAGAAGTTAAAGATTTTCAAAGTTATATTTTTAAGCTTACATTTTTTTAAAAAGTTTATCAAAAAGCATTTTTACACTATTGAAAGAGAAATTTTAATTGGCTTTTAAATAATGTTTTAAAAGAAATTTCGAATTTTGAATAACGTTTTGAATGTCTAAATCCCATTTAAAAGATGATTTTTAACTAAACTATTTTCTGAAAATAATTGAGTTTCAAAGTAAGTTTTCTAAAAAGATTTTTGTTCTTTAAATTGTTTCAAACCAAGTGATTTCAAAATCATATTCTTGTTTTTCAAATGGTATTTAAGACGTTCCTTTTAGCAAACTGGATTTTCAAACTTATTCAAGAATTGTAAAAATATTTATATAAACTCTTCAGTTCCTATTCGTTCCCTAAGAGAGTCAAGCATCTTTTGATTTATGTTTCAATTTGATATTGTGATATTTAATATATCTTTATTGTTGGAACAATTGTTAATATTGAGAAAATTATTATATGTTGTATAAACTTTATTGTTTGAGATATGTGACTCAAAATGAGTGTTTTTAGAATTGATCAGATATATATGTGTAAATCCGCTCACAGGATTGTATGTGAGAATATGTGTTGATCCCTCACCAAGGGTTAGATGTTGGTATCCGCTCACGGGATTGTATGTGAGAATATGTGATGTGTATATGTGACACCGTGCTCGATCAATTATTTGTATGTGTTTCCAAAAGACTTTAAGATATGATTATATGTGTATTAAGTGATTCTTTACATGTTTTGAAAACTATATTGGATATTTTGAGTGAATTTGTGAAATCAAACTCGTGCTTTGCTTGACTCTATTCCGTTGTGTATTCTGTATAATTACTTACTAGATGTGTGGCTCACCCCATCAATTAATATTTTCAGATTAAAGTATAGTTGAGAATTAGAACCTTTGGACCGCTTGTGAGGTGCAAGGTAGAGCGTGGAAGTTGTAGGCGGCTTCAGTGTTACTCGAAGACTCATTAAATTTTAGTTACCTTTGTTTTGTAGTTCACATTTTATATAGTGGAGTTTATTTTCAATTTGTGGAGTTTTGAAAAGATTAATAGTTATTATTATTCTTATTTTCTGCTTAGACTTCACAATATTTTGGAGATTATTATAAATTGTGGATTTTAGTTATTATAAGAGGTTTATCAGAAGCATTGTTTATTTGGAGTTTTATTGAATTAAGTTTAAATAAATTGTGTTTATTGAGCTAAGTAAGGTTAGCAAGTTAGTCAGGTGTCTAAATTCATGTTTCATGGATTTGGGTCCTGACAATCACTGTCTCGAGCTCTCCGGGCGCCACTCCACCCTCCACCAACACTCCTACTACTCCCACGACCCCTACTCCCACATCAACTACCCCTGCTGATTGCAGCCCATCTCCTACGTCATCTCCTGATAAGGTTGAAGGTCCATCCACTATGGCTGCACCGCCTCCTACTACTTCTTCATCATTTGGGGTCTTTGCTAGTTTCTTTGTCTCTTTAATGTCCATTGCTATTGCTTTTCTTTTTTAAGGAAGAAGAGACAGCCGGATAGGCGTTACATACACTTTGAGTTACGGCTTTCCCTCATTATGTTGTTGTTTTGTTTTTCTTTTTTTATTGGATTTTGTATTGGAACTAGATATTGTGTTATTTGAGGACGTGATTAATTAAGGGATTTTTACAAATAAAAACAGGAAGAAAATGTCCTTTGTAATCCTAAAGACTTCCATACTGTTCCATTTTTATAATTTGGGAATTATTGTCAACGGTTACTATGTGATAGATAAAACATATGAGTTATTATATTCTTTGTATATGGTTAGGCTAGGCCTTAAACTACAGCTTAACTCTCAGACTTAGTTAGGCTAATGATGCAGGCCAATTAGGTTAGGCCTTAAACTACAGCTTAACTCTCAGACTGAGTTAAGCTAACGATGCAGGCATTGTCATCAGATACTCTCTCCCTCTCTCTCATGATGTTTCTTTCTAGTCATTGGGTGCATGCTTTAATTGGTGCTTTCATCTCTTCACCTAAATTGCACGGGTGCAAATACAGGAGCGATATTCCTTAAAAAATTAGGGTATGACATGGTAATTAATCAATGTTCTTTTTAGGAATATTTTAAATATTTTATGGACATAATATGTTTATTTTTTGTTTTAAAATTAAGTAACAACATATTTAAAATTAATTTAAGGCAATAGCAAATAGCAAAGAAGTACAATGATGTCCATAAATTGTTGTTTAAAGTACAAATAAATAGTTCAAATAAACAAAATGCTTAATTTGTATGGAAAAATACACCATACGTCAGGTGCACGACTCCTCTCTCTCACATGAGGATGTAGTCCACAAGTGTAGGACTCACCTTTGTGTAAGAGGGAGGAAAACTAATGCACCCGATGCATGATACACCTTCTCAAGTTGCACGAATAACACAATGGGTATGGGTACTTGCCCATTTTAGTCGTGTTCGTGCAGCATAGGTCTTCACATTCCCTTGTATATATCATTACTATTTACTAGCAAAGATTTTTTTTATATATATATATATATATATATATATTATCTGTTTCTTAATTAGTAAGCATCTTACTCCCTAAACCAGCCGAATTAGTAATTAATTATGACTCGTTGGACATACACTGCGTGGGTGAGATGATTTTGACCATCATGGGCCATTTTAGAGTTTTGATCTTAAATCACGGAGATGGTTGAAAGAATTTAAGGACGATGCTTTCAATTTATTTTAACTAGTCGCTAATTCGTGCTATGCAGGGAAATCTACCTATTTGTGAAGTAGACTAAAATAATTTTATAAAATTTTAAATTGATTAAGAAACTACACCACTGTATGATTTGCTCTTGTATGATGTTAATTTGTGTTACAATTTGATGAAGGGGTCATTGCTTGAACGTGCAATGACTTATAAAAATTCAGATATCAAAACTTCTAAAAGTCCAAAAAATTCAAACTAAAATCAGATGATTCACTGCTTAGAAATTATTGAAAGAAAACAAAATATATATGACTAAACAATAAAGAAATATAAGAGAAAGATTGCTTACATTCAAAAGAATAATTTCAATTATTGCAAACTTTTTTATCTTATAAAAAACGACTAAAGAGAGTTTGATGGTTCATGTAAGAAAATTACTTTTTAAAAAATATACAAAAAAATATAAAATAATTTTTTTTTAACAAAGTGGAGGAGAAGAAAATAACATAAGAAGAGCTCATTCTTCTACTCAACTTTTTTTTTTTTTTTTTTTTTAAATATTGGGGGTTAGCATTGCTTTTATAGTGTTCATGATTAATCCTGCAAATTTGGAGATAAATTTTTAATGTTTGAGTTTGAGTTTAAGTTGGACTTGTTAGAGAAATAAAGTTTCACTCATTGTTAAGTTTGGATTAAACAAAAATAATTTTGTTTTAAAAAAATAATAATGATGAGTTTGAGTTTAAGTTGGACTTGTTAGAGAGATAGAGTTTCACTCCTCGTTAAGTTTAGACCAAACAAAAATAATTTTATGAATTTCACTCCTTGTTAAGTTTGAATTAAACAAAAATAATTTTGTTTTAAAAAAATGATAATTTTAAGTTGGATTTGTTAGGGAGATAGAGTTTCACTCCTTATTAAGTTTAAATCAAACAAAGATAATTTTATCAGTTTCACTCATTATTAAGTATGGATTAAACAAAAATAATTTTGTTTAAAAAAATGATAATGATGAATTTGAGTTTAAGTTGGACTTGTTAGAGAGATAGAGTTTCACTCCTTGTTAAGTTTAGACTAAACAAAAATAGTTTTATTTAAATAGAATGATAATTTTATTTAAATATTGTGCTGACTTAAAATGTGAGAGCATCAGAGGATTTAGTTAATAATAATAATAATAATAATAATAATAAAATTCTAGACATTATAATTATATAATTAATATAATAAGGTCTATAAGTAAATACCAATGTACTCCATTAGATCTTCGTATTTTCAAGAAATAAACAATCTATTAGGTTCAACAATTATACAGTTACATTCAACTTGGTTATTCCATCCACTTTTTTTCAATGCATATTTGATACACATGATAATAAAAAAGATGATGTAAACAACACATGGACATGTCAACGAGCAGCAGTATGAATCTCGATTCTCTCCAATTCATTTTGAAATGGAGAGGGTCTAGTTCAAGGCTAGGATCTAAATTAAAGAAATCAAGGGTTTGAAATATGCCACGTTATTTAAAGCTAACAACCTGACCCTAACAGTAATTTAACCTAGGTTAACGAAACTAAAGACGAATTATGTGTTCTGCAAGGAAAGGGGGGTAGAGCTGATGAAGACATCAGTACTGGAGGCTGATCGTGGCAGTCATCACAGTTTTGGAAGAATGTGATGGGTAGAGGTGATGTGGATTTAGTGTGTAAGGTGTTTGAAAAAAAATGCTTAAGGTTTATACAAATTGTATACCCAATAAGAAAGGCTGTAGATTTTATTTTTGGACATGGTTTTGAGCTGGGAATCACGGGTGCAGCGTTTGGGCCGCCGCTGCCTGCGCGTCCGTGCCGCGTCGGGCATTAAAAAAATAATATTTTCAGCGCGATTCGCGCTAATACGGCACCGATTCGGGCCGACGCGCGAGAAATCGGGCCGATTCGCGCCGATTCGGCCTGAATCGGTCCGTATCGGGCGCAACACCGATACCGGCGAAATCGGCCGATTCGGCCGAAATTTAAAAAAAAAAAAGAAAAAAAAAAGGGCAAACGGTGCGTTTGGAAGAAAAATCAGAAACCCTTATATGCTTATAGCCCTCACAGATCACTCTCAGCCAAAACTCTCTTCAATTTTTTTTCAAGTCCGGTTCTGCTCTCAAGTCTCAGCCGACCCAGCCTTGCCTCTTCATTGCGCCTCTCTCCCACTCTCTACCTTCACTCTTCAGCTAGCTCTCTCCCATTCTCTACCTTCACTCTTCAGCACATCTCATTTTTCAGTGCTCCACTTCGTCTCCCTTGCTCTCCGTCTCCCCTCACTGTCAAGTATCATAGCTCTCACATTCACACTCTTAGTTAATTGTTAATAGATAATTTTTTATTTAGTTAATAGTTATTATGTTTTGTGATTGTGTTGTGAATCTGTGATGAGCTGATTTTTTTTATTTATTTTTATTTTATTTTTTGTGAGTCTTTTGACACAATGGTTTAATTTTTTATTTAGTTAATATTTATTATTACTCAGATTTGTGATTGTGTTGTGAATCTGTGATGATCTTATTTTTTTATTTATTTTTATTTTTATTTTTTTTGAGTCTTGTGACACTGGGGTTTGATTTTTTATTTAGTTAATAGTTATTATATATTTGGAAATTATTTGTAGGTTAAATTGAATCTGTTGAATTTGCAATGGATGAAGCTACTAGCACAAAAAGTTCACCTTCATCTAATGAAGGAGTGCCAAATGATGAAGCTCCTCTTTGGCAGTATGTGACTAAAATAGAAAAACCATCTGGTTCAACTGTTAAATTAGGTGGAAACACACACTTTAAGTGCAACTATTGTGGTAATATTTATTTGGGATCCTATTCTAGGGTTAAGGCTCATTTATTAAGAATTGTTAATAAATGTATTAAAGTATGCCCTAGTGTGACACCGAGCCATAGGTTGGAAATGCAGCGAATGCATGATCAGGTTGAGAATGATAAGTTGGAAAGAGAACGGAGAAAACAAATTCCCTTACCCCCACCTCCCCCAAGTCGTGGGCCTATTGGGAGTAGTCCCCCATTTCGGACACAAGAAGAGAGTGATAGTACAAATCCCTTTGATGGTAATAAGAAGAGGAAGGTTGTGAATCCTACAGTGGAGAAATTATTCCAGAATAATGCTAGACATGAATTGGATAGTCAAATTGCTAGGATGTTTTACACCGGTGAGATTTCGTTTAACTTTGCAAGGAACCCATATTATCGTAGTTCCTATTCATATGCCGCTACTCATAGCATTTCAGGTTATGTTCCTCCTGGATACAATGCCTTGAGAACAACACTTTTGCAAAGAGAAAAAGCTCATGTTGATAGACTTTTGAAACCAATTAAGGACTTTTGGGTTGAAAATGGTGTAAGTATAGTTTCTAATGGATGGTCAGATCCATAAAGGAGGCCTCTTATTAATATTATGGCTGTATCAGATGGGGGTCCAGTGTTTATTAAGGCAATTGATGGGTCAGGTGAGTTCAAACACAAACATTATATTGTTGGGGTGTTGAGGGATGCTATAAAAGAGATTGGACATGAGAAAGTTGTCCAAGTCATCACTGATAATGCTAATGTGATGAAGTCTGCTAGAGCTCTTATTGAGAGTGAGTATCCTAAAATATTTTGGACACCCTGTGTTGTCCACACTCTCAATCTAGCTTTGAAGAATATTTGTGCAGCAGAAAACACTGAAAAGAATGAAGTTACATATGAGAAATGTAGTTGGATTACACGTATTGCTGATGATGCATCCTTCATACGTGTTTTTATCATGAACCATTCAATAAGGTTGGCAATGTTTAATGAATTTTGTCCATTAAAATTGCTCCAAGTTGCTGATACTAGATTTGCTTCGGTTGTTATAATGCTAAAAAGGTTGAAGTTGATAAAAAGATACCTTCAAGCCATGACTATTAGTGAGCAATGGGCTTCTTATAGGGAGGATGATGTTGGAAAAGCTCAAAAGGTGAAGAAGATGATTCTAAGTGATCTTTGGTGGGATAAGGTTGATTATATCCTTGAATTCACAGCACCTATTTATGATATGATACGAGTAGCTGACACAAATAAGCCTTGTCTTCATCTTGTGTGTGAGATGTGGGATTCAATGATAGAGAAGGTGAAGGTAGCAATATATTGGCATGAAGGCTTGGAAGATGATGAGTATAGCTCATTTTGGAGTGTGGTGTATGATATACTTATTGATCGTTGGACTAAAAATGTACTCCACTACACTGCTTGGCTCGTTCCTTAAATCCTAGGTAAGTACATTTATTTTCTATTTTCTTTAGTTCCCCCTTCTAGTAAAACACACGTTTCATTTATATTTATTTTTTAATCTTTAACTCTAGGTATTACTCCACTGAATGGCTTTTGGAGAATTCAAAACGCATCCCTCCACATCGAGATTATGAAATTTCTATAGAAAGGAGCAAGTGTTTGGATCGATTCTTTGAAGATGTGAATGAATTAAATGTGGTGAAGTCTGAGTTTGCTGCATTTTTAGGAGGGAGGTTTCCTTCACCAGCTGTCTTGACAGATAGGTGGGTCTTACAACCTTTGGTTTGGTGGCAATACCATAGCTCCGCATTTCCAACTCTTCAAACCCTTGCCCTTAAACTTCTTGGACAACCTTGTTCATCCTCATGTGTTGAGAGGAATTGGAGCACATACAAATTTATTCATTCCTTAAAAAGAAACAAAATGGCTCCTGCACGCGTTGATGATTTGGTATATGTGCATTCTAATCTTCGACTCTTGTCAAGGCGCAATGCGGAGTACATAAATAGAGATACAAAGATGTGGGATATTGCAGGAGACTCTTGGAATGAGAGCGACATACATGGAGGAGCTGGAATGCTTGAGAATGCAGCTCTTACACTTGATGAGCCAGGGTTGGAGGCCATGGTTATTGGAAATGTTAGCACTAGTGTTACTACTAGTGAAAGTGAAGTTCGAAGTGAAGTTATTGATCTTGATGATGATGAAGTTGGTGTTTGATTGTCTTGTTGATGTATCTTTTATTTTGTTTTAGTTTCAAACTTGTGAGTTGTATTTTAATTTTCGAACATCATGGAATGTTTATATAATGGAGTTGTATTCTAGTTATTATTTACTATTGTTCTTAAATTTGGTATATGTTTATATAATGTGAAAAAAGTATGTTTAGCAATATATTAAAAATATTTTTAATAATTTTTTAATCGCTGCACCCCGCCGCACTCGCACCCTACTTTTTCAGAAATTGCCGAGTCCCACACCAGCTCCCGCACCCGCACCCGAATCCCGAAACGCACTCGTGCTTCATAGGTTTTGAGTACGTACCAGATCAATTTACACTAAGTGCGCTTGTTTCGGCAGGTACAAAGCTAGAATTATTGGTTCTCGGGTAGTAACTGCATTCTTGGTTCATATGGCCATGGCCCCCCTAATGTTTTAAAATTTCCATTCATTTTCCCATATAATTGATAATAAAATTAAAATAAAAAATATTATATTTACCGCTCCCCTCAAATGTTAGAATTTACTCTCATAAACTTTAGAATTTAGCCCTCAAATTTTACATTAGTCTAGTACAAGTAGAAGTAAAAAAACAAAACAAAAACCCAAAAAAACAAGCTAAAAGGAATTAAATTCTCTCTCTCTCTCTCTCTCTCTCTCTCTCTCTCTCTCTCTATATATATATATATATATATATAAACTATTTGGCCCATTGCTCAGCCTGGCCCTCTATATCCTAAGAAACCCCAATTCTCCTTTTAACGGATTGCAAATTACCAATACACACACATATTGAAAAAAAAGGCTACTATGTATTGCCCCCATCGTGCCACTTGCCATGTCAGTCACTACATCGCTGGTCACCTTGCTGTGAGTTCATCATGCCATTTGTTGTTGGCAACTACGTACTAGTACATCTTTCTCTCTCTTTCGTTCTGTGACTATGTGTTCTCATTACAATAAAGCAATTTCCTTGATGTGGCATGTGGGCACAATCGCCCGCAATAAGTGGTTTCCTCATGTGAAGTACGCCTTGACTTGGAATGGATTGGATGAAGGGTGTAAATGGAGTCACCACTTAGATTTGGGTCTAGGAACATAAATATAGCGCCCTCTGTGAAGGACTAATCTTACTAGAGCATGTGTTCGAAATTTCAGTGTTGTAATGGGAAGGTGTTAAGAAGCATCATTGTATTCTAAATCTTATGCTATCAAATAGTCTTTTAATAGGCTATTTTATATACACGTACAAAAAAAAAAGAAGAAGCATCTAACATCCAAGCATGGCATATCGTCACATCATTCATGGTTCAAGGTCCTATCATTCATAATCAATTCATGCTTTAGATCCAAGGGTAGCATCGAAGCATGGCATACCTAAACATTCAAGCATACTATTAACTAAGCATATTCATCATGTTCATCAATCATCTCGCTTTAAACAACCCAATCAAATGCATGTTCATATGATTATGCATGATTTACCTCACTGCATCATAGTACCTATGCATCAATGCATGTTCATGTTCTATGCATGTTCATGATATTCCCAAAGCATGTAAACTCTAATCATTAATCTAACAATTAAACAAAAAAAAGCATGGTATTCTACTGATTCTAGACCTAGACATGTAAAAACTAAACTAACAGAGGCTAGACATGTGATTAAAACAAAGTAAAACAAATAAAATAGCAAAAACCCTAAATTTGGGTTTCGGGGCACGAACATGCATGTGCATACATGAGCTATGTGTACGCATGCCCTTAGTATGTGTATGCATGCATTAAGCATGCGTGAAGCATGCGTTTGCATATTCACTTAAAAACATGAATTTAGAATAAAATCCCATGTTCAAGTAGATTCGGATACTCATATATATCAATTCAACTTTTCATTCAAAACATGACAAGACACAACAAATTAAAAAAAAAATCATATCATATTTCTAAGCATGCATCAAATCTCATTTTAAACTGAGAACAACAAAACATAAATCAAAGCATCTTAATGTTCACACACACACACACACACACACACACACATATATCAACCAAAACATAAATCAAAGCATGTTCACATATGTATATCAACCTATTCATACATAGGACAAAATTAAACACAAAGAATTAAGACAAAACAGATCAAATATAATTTCTAAGCATGCATAACATATAGATCAAATTAAGAATAACAAATACACAAGTTATAAAAATCCAAATTAAGGAGGAACCATGGAGACAAGCCCATCTTGCTTTTGGTTCACAAATTTGTAGATATTTAACTGGCTATTTGGTACCTACACAACAAGATCGTATGAGATATTAAGGGAATCAAAGAATTCAATAGTCCTTAGTTATCACAACTCAAAATAAAATACAACTCTTGAAAAGATTGATTGAAAAAAAAAAAAGATTTTCATTTAAATCAAATCAACCCAGCCCACTATAAAAACGAACAAAAGAAGAAAAATTTGAAATAACTCAGACTTTACCCAGTAATTAAGACACCCATAAAACCTTCTGCCTGGATTGTTCTCCATCTAGGACACCACTAGAACTAGTTTAGCAGGGCTGGGGCAATAGCACATGCATGATGCTCTCCCCCTTAGGCTTACCGAGGATAATGGGCTTGATTCCATCTCTTCAATGTGGTTTTGATGAGTGGGTGAAGAAGAGGTAGCTTTGTAAGTGATTTAGAGTTCTTCGAGTGTGTTTGTCTAAGGGGTGGCTAAAGGTAGTTGATGAGTGAGGTCACATGGGGGCTAAGTGGGCGGGAAACTGACATGGCTAGGTCATGTGAGGGTCACGTGGGTGTAAGTGTTACACGTTGGATTTTTTAAACATTATTTCAATAATCGAATTTGACACTTTGGATCTTCATTTGCCACCTCAGATTTTTCTGTTACTGGATTGATGGTAATGACCAAAATAAAATCGATTTTCTAAAATCAGGGACTGACCTAAAAGCAAAATCAATTTAAGAACTAAATTGAGAATCGGCCCAAAATGTAAGGACCAGAAGTGTATTTTCGCCTAAATTTTATTCTTATATTTACTCTCTCTTTGACAATATATCCACCAAATTAATCTTGCCAAAAGGGAAAAAAAATGAAACAAAAGTGATATTTTTTTAAATTGATTCCTAGGCACAAATTATGTGAAAATAGTGGGTGGGGGTTCAAAAGGTTTTTTTTTTTTTAATTACTATAAAAATATGAGATTAAATGAATTTTTAAAATATAATTAATAATATCAATTCCCAATTATATCAAATAATATATAATGTGAAGTTTGTTATAAAAAATAAAAAAAAATTCTTGGAGGATCATTTTGAGCCTCAATAACAAATTTCATTGTTTACAATATATAGGATTGAAAATTGGTAATGTATTTAATAGGATTGAAAATTGGAGATATATTGATTCTACCATAGAAAACTACATAATTTAATGACAATCATAAAAAGTGGTAACACTTACTCGTTATTAATTTCTATTTTCTTTTATCAATACATTCTAGAAAGAATTTATGAAAGACCTTTTTTAGTTGCCAATTATTTTAGATCATCATTGCGTAAAAAAGATGTTATCAAGATTTATAAATTGAGGAAACTATGGCTCATTTTTAATCCAAGGCCTAGTTTCTTAAAAATTGAGGTCCTTTGTGCAAATTGTTACATAGGATCAAGATTTCTAGAGTTCTTAGGGTCTTCTACCATATATATATATTTCTTTTAATTTTAACATTTTCTTTATAAAATAAGGTTAAGATATTGTCATGTCATCATTCCATTAAAATAATTCAATTAAAAAAAAACTAAAAAAGGTCATCAATTTGACGTTTGAACTAAATGCAATCTCCAAAACCAAACAAAACAATCCAAGATTTCCATAGAAAGTTTAGTAATGTTTAAATAATGTTTAGTAATTCATTCAAGTGACAATTTGAGTGATAGAAAGTTTGACATCTAATCTTACATCTTCTACATGGTTTGCTCGAACCTTTAGAGCCTTCCAAGCTTCATTCACAAAGTTGAACGTTAATTCACTAGTGTCGATGCCTCATTGTGGTTCGACCACCCATCATGGCGACGCTTGCTCGCTTTTAAACAAGATAGGGAATATTCACAGTGCATATAAAGCTCGGATCTCGAGTGCTGTGAAGAAAGGTATATCTCTGGTGTGTGACTGGAAAATGAGTCAATTTTAAGGGAGTTACCAAAGGTAAGTGAAATCGCCACCAATCATTAGGTTTTTTTTTTTTTTTAAAGGCGTGATTGGTCACCTGACTTTATTTGATTTTATTACCAATCCTAGGCTAAGAAAAATGACATTTTTCATAATCTAATATGGATGGGAAAAAATCTTGATTCTTGAGTTCGGAAGTCTAGTTATGTGTGGAGAAGGTGTTAGGTATCCCACAACGCCTGTCTAAGGACATTCCTTTGTTTTGATAAAATCTTAATTTTCAGACATTAGCAACTAAAAATGAGCTATTGGCATTAGCTTTCGAGGTTTTAAATGAATAGGGATTTGAGGTTTGGTTTCGGAAAGGGTGTGGTCTTGATTGATGCTTTCTTAGTGCGTTTGGAATTGGTGCCAAATTTTTATGACGAAAATTCGGTAGCATTTTGTCATTTTTGTGGCGAAAATCCGACAGTGCTTCTCCTTAAGTGCATCATAGAACACAAAACACTATTCTCACCAAGCTTTTGCTATGAGAATACGGTAACGGAGGTGCCTTATTTCCATGACGAAAATTTGGCAGAGTTTTGCGTTTGGTGCGCTATGGCGCACCAGCAAGGTTTCACACTTGTGTATGCGGTGCGTGCCAACATGCTCATGTTACGACGAGCCGGAGCCCCTCAAAGCATCAAGCATATTGATGTGTGTCGCATACACTGAGGAAACCAATGTTGCTAAGGTGAAATGGATCGAGACAATCACACCGTGATGACCATGTACACAATATAGCATGAATATGCACCTATAACAATTGCCTTGAGTATATACCCACACGAGAACCTAATATAGATTCATTATTTGGTGGTTACTTGACAGTGGGTGTCTTGGGTGTAACAGCCTTAGAAGTGGAACCACTCCCTCGGTTAGAAACACGCTCTCGATTATAGGATCAAAAGTTACAGCTACGCCTTTCCTTTAGTCACGTCTCCACTTTAATTGCAAGTTTGCAAACATCATTGTAGGTTCAATAGGTTTGTTGTTGGACCACATCATTAATTTCAACATATAACCCACCAAGATAGCGGGCTATCATTTGCTCCTCTAGTTTTACAATATCACATTGAGTCATAAGATGATCAAACTCTGCTGTATACTCCTCCATAGAAAGCTCATTTTGTTTGAAATTATGAAATCTTAGAAAAGCATCTTGCTGGAAGTGATCAGGCAAGTATTTTTTCTTGAGCTCTCTTTTCATCTTTTCCCAGGTCACAATAAGATCTCTTCCTTCCCATTGTCGTTGCCTCTTAAGATGCTCCCACCAGATTGAAGCATGTTTTCTCGGCTTGATTGCAATAATCTTCACTTATTTGTTATTAATTTCTATTTTTTTAATCAATACAATCTAGAAAGAATTTATGAAAGACCTTTTTTTGGTTGCCAATTATTTTAGAACATCATTGCGTAAAAAATATGTTATCAAAATTCTTTTCTAATAATATTTGTATTTTGCATTGGAGTCACTAATAAGCTAAATCTATTTCAAGTCGAGAGTGTAAAAGATTGATCTATGATTAACTAGCGTGTTATGCATACGGGAGATATTACAATTTTTCCTTTTAAATTTTTATTTTTGTACCTATTAGTATCATGATTATATTAAAGATTTACAATATTGTTCTAAAAAAATATTTAAAATATCAATAAGAAACAAACAATTTGTTTTTGTTATTTCAACAACAATAAAAATATATAATAAAAAAACACCAACGATAACAATAACAAAAAATATAATAAATATAGATAGAACCTAGGTAAGGCAGGCGGTGGAGGGTTGATCTGAGATAGTGAAGGGAGATGGATTAGGGGGTATTCGAGGTCTATTGGGCACACGACAAGTGTGATGGCTGAATTATGGGCATTGAGAGATGGTTTAAATCTTGCTATTCAGTTGGGATTTGGATGTTTGGAAGTAAAGCTTGATGCTAAGGTATTGTGGAGATGTTAAAAAATACTAACAGCACTAATATTAAAGTTTCTCCATTGCTTTTTGATTGCAGATCCCTCATAGCAAGATTCACACAAGTTTGGGTAACTCATGTGTATAGAGAAGTGAATAGTGTGCTAATCTTTTGGCCAAGAATGGTTGCTGCATGAGGGAGGATTTTGTTATTTTTGAAGTTTCCCCCTCTGTTGAATTAGATAGACTTCTTATATCTGATGTTAATGGGTTGTACTATTATAGGCAGGTAGTCACTACTTTGGCCTCCGTGGCCAGTTTGTAAGTTTATTTTGTTGTTAATATATCTTGCATTCTAAACCAAAATAATAATAAATAATAAACATAATTTTTTTGTTGCGAAGCTCGTTCCAACTAAAATTGATGAGAATAATATAATAATTTGTACTAATAAATATAATAAACTGAGATATCACTATTGTAATTTGTTGCGATTTGAAAAAAGGGTTTCAGTAATTTTGTAGAAGTCAACAATAGCTAAAAATAGCAACTTTACGGGAGGATCATCAAGATTCTCTTTGTTGAAGTGAAGTTTGTTACAAACTAAAACTAAGCTTATTTACAACAATTACATTAGTTATAACTATCTCAAATGACGCCTAAGGCTTTGTAGCTGAATTAACACCTTCCCATTTACAAAGTGCTTGGGGGAGGGGTGAAAATGGTTCGAGCTGCGGAGTTAGCAGCACGTTGTAATTATCTCTAAAAAAAAATCTCAAATGACATTTATAAAATCTGCACATAGTGAAACGATAACTCTAGTACCAATTTGGATTTTTTTTTTTGTTGCAAATTTAAATAAATTGCATTACGAATTCATTTATATAATGTTATACTAGGTTGCATGGAGAATGAATTAAGCTAGCTTTTTCCTTATTTTATGTATTATTTATAGGTCTTACAATACTTTTTATTTCAAATCATCCAATAAAATTGGAAGCCCCTGCGCAAGGATGACGTGTATATATCGAGAAATGATCCAAATTTTTTCTCATAGAAAAAAAAAAGGCTATTTTTTTTTGTCTCACATTATGTAATTAAACTATTGAAAATATGCAGTTTTTAATAGGTGTGATACTACTTCCATGTTCCTTGTTGGAGTAAGGTCTTAGACTTACATTACTCTTGAAAATTAAAGACTAAAAAGAGGGATATAAAAAAGAAGGAAAAGAAATGCATGAATGGTGAGACTGATGTGGTGAATTGATACTGCTAGAACTTTATTCAGGTAAGTATTAATCGGGTCCAACCCGTCTGATCCACAAATACCCATCTAGATCAGACCCGTTCAACCCTGTTTGCCACCCCCACAGATCGGTTCAGTCAAAACCCAGCCCAAGTCCAATCTATAAACCCCACATAGATATACACATACTTGAGCCATCCACATTCACATTAAACTATTCAATTCACTACCTTAGCCTAACATCTTTTTTCCTTCAAAGCCCAAGTGGAAACCAAAATAAACTAAGCCCAAACTTTATTTTCTCTTAACCAAGCCCATCACTATTCTTAAAGGCCGAATAATCCATCAAGAGAAACTTTTGTTTAAAAATCCAAAGGCTCACTAGCACATTAACTTTCTTTAAATAACACTTAAAACCTCCAAGGCTCCAACACGGCAACACATAAAAGTTAGAATAATTACTCTTAAACCCCTAAAACTTATTTAAAAACCACTTTAGGCCAAGCACTTCTCACAAAGACACTTTTGCCCCTATTTTTTTTTCCATAATTACGCTTATGTTCCCTACGCTTCAGAAAAAATTACAACCCCAGTCTTTTGAAAAATGCATTAATGCTCAAAACTCTCCAAAAAATTCCTCCAATGCCCTTAAACTTCTTAAGATTACACAAATATGCCTAAAATTCTATAAATTTTAACAAAAGCCTCAAATCCCAAAAAGTTGCACTGAAACCCTCCCAACTTTTAAATTTTACATAAATTTTTATATTTATTATTACTTTTGATTTAAAAGTTAAAATAAAATCTTGCCTATTTTTGGGACATTTCCTAGAGACCATATGATTTGATTTTGTAATTTTTCCTTCTTTTTTTTTTTTTCTTTAAAATGATTTTTCCTGTTTTATAGGTGTTTAACAAGAATTAGGTTGTTTAAGCAACTGTCCTAGGAGTAATTATCAAAAAAGAATTGTCCTAGGAGTACTTTAGCATTTTTAAATGGTTGGCTCGAAGCTCTAAGGTTTCTTTTTCTATTTTATGCATTGTAGCCTCTAAGACAAATTTTTTTTTTCTTTAATAAAATTTTATAGAGTTTTCTCCTTTCTTTACGGAGGATTCCAAAATTCTAATATTATGTTTAATGAACCCCTTGTGGAGTCGAGCGTTATCAAGCATCAATAAACATAAGACTCAAGTCAAGGGAAATATGTAGAAGACACTCTTAAGTGTCAAAGTTGGAGTGGTCTTCAAGGTCATGAGATAAAGATTTCATTATATTTTCTTTGTGAGAGAAGAGAGATGAATTATCCAAGGGCATAAAACTTGAATAGGTTTTCATTTGTATTTATTTATTTTTAGGGAAATAACATTTTACCTCTCTAAACTATATCCCTTTTGTACATACTCTCCTAAACTACAAAAAAGCATGATCACTCCCCTAAACTCTTACGTGTGTAATACTTTGTACCATAGACGACAATCTTCAAGGCCCTAATACCTAATTCCCCAAACCATCAATGGCACCATGGTACAAAACTGGGTTCTAGCTCTCATTGTCATAAGGTACCACCGGCCTCGCAATTTAGTACGATATTATTTAAGGGTTACAAAAGGTGATGCTCTCTTATAATAGTAATGTCCTTTTAGCCAACCAGCCAAATTTACCCACGTAAAAATGACATAAACTCGGCCGCCCACAATCTGTAACTTGTTGCAATCCAACATGCAATATATAATATATTTCATGCCATATAAACAATTGATATAAAATCTTTGTCTATCAAACAAACAAAAAGGAAAGGTTATAAAAGTTCCATGCTTTGTCCTTTTCTTTTCTTTTCGATCTTGATTGATTACATTACATGGGCTAAGAATGTTTCTCATACTGTCAAACTTATATGATTCCGATTTTGCAACTTTTCAATATCTTTCTTTTTTTAAGCATTCTTTCCTCTTTCCTGTTGAATGCAATTGGGTTAAGATTTCTCTCACACACGTACAAGATTCCAACTAGAAATTTCAAAAAAGAAATCAAAGGTACAACTTTTTGTTTCTGAAAAAGAAAAGAGCTGTGCTTTTTGTCTGCAACAGTTGTTCTTCCTATTGCCGTGTTAGCATGACAGTTTGCCACTCATCTCCACAACGAAAATAAGGAGAAAAAAGAAAAAGAAAAGAATATGTATGAATTTTTTGACCACATCACAATTTTGGAAAATAAATAATAAACAGGAGAATCGCCTGGGTTAATCAAAATGCCCACAGGAAATAAAATAACTGCGTACCGACATTGACCTGGCTAAAGTTTTGCTCAATCATGGGGCAGGTCCAAGTTGCTCAAATTTGATTCTATTTATGATCAATTGCTCAACTTGAATTATATATTGAAGTTCTAAAGGTTCTTTTATATTCTTAATGTTTTTGAGTTTTGCACTTTTGCTTTCTTGATTTGCCAATTATATGATTACTGATCAATCATTTAGAAGCTTTTGAGTTTTTGCTTTCTTGCATTTGCAACAAATATGATTACTCATTTAGAAGCTTTGAGTTTTGCTTTCTTGATTTGCAAATAATATACGCAATTTTTAGTTTGTGTTAACGTGACTTGCGAAAGAAATTTAGTTTTCAGTTTTGTTCCATTTTTGCAATGATATCGCCAAAATTTGGGCAAACATGATTTTCTAAACTTTTGTTTTCTTCATTAATTTCACAGAAAGATTATATATTTTTCTTATGAGAAATCTATATTACTATAAAGAAACTAGCCAAATTATTTTTTTAAACGAAAAGTAGTAGCAGCCAAATTTTTCTCATATTTTAATTTGTCAAAAATAAACCCTCCCACATCTTTCTTTCTTTTTTTCCTTTTAATTTATAATTCAATATATGAGAGATAAATTATTTAAGCGCTAAACGTTTCATTATTGTAATTCAACAAATATAAGTAGAATTACAATACTCTTGAATATTGACTCATTCTTTCAAAACAAAAAATTGAACAACAAAGGTTAAAAGTTAAAAATCAACATTTTCTATTATATATTTGTCAAAACTTGCATCATATCGTGAATCAATTTTTTTTTTTTGTATCATATACCATAATAGACATAAACACCTAATAATTTAAATAAAAAAAAAAGATATACATATATAAAAGGTATACTCACTACAAATTTGAAACTTATTTAACTAATGACTAATTTATGTAATAATATTTAACAAATTGATTAAATTCAAAAGTGTTAATACATGACATATGAGCCAAAATTATAATTTATTTTTACTATCTTGCCAAATTAACTCTATCTAAGTTAATGTTATCATCATGCAAATATATATATCTCCACCGTCATTTTCTTCATATAATCATTAACATTAAATTACTATCTTCTTTATCTTTTATTTTAATATTTTTTTATTTATATTTCTTCTTGGCAATTTAGCTACTTAGTGCTATAACAATAATAACAAAATATTATATTATCATTTAATACCTTATTCATATTATAGAAAAAAATTGCAAATATAAAAAGTGAAGTGTTAAATGTGTAGCCAAAATTTTGTACGAGAAAGAGAAGAATAAAAATAAATTAAAAATTTTCATATATATATATATATCTTTGACATGTTATTTTATTGGACTCAATTAAGTAACCTAATAATTTTGTATTATAACAACTTTTTTTTTTTTGAAAATCAATCTAACAATTTGTTGGACTCAAATAAAAACACAATTTTTAACAAAAAACTCGTTACCTACATGCCTATATATTGTACAATACATACGATTTTATGAATTTTATATATATATATATATCTTTGATATGTTATTTTATTGGACTCAATTAAGTAACCTAATAATTTTGTATTATAACAACTTTTTTTTTTTTGAAAATCAATCTAACAACTTGTTGGACTCAAATAAAAACACAATTTTTAACAAAAAACTCGTTACCTACATGCCTATTTATTGTACAATACATACGATTTTGTGATATAATTCATATAATACGCACTTCTATATTGTATGATTCATGAGCACTTCCAATATGTTTTTACGTTATGAAACTTTTTTTGTAAATGATACAATAGGTATTGCATATCATATGATATTGACAAATGACAACTATGGACCCATATATTTAGGGGTGTCCACGAGTCGAGTTTATGCTTACCTTGCAATAGACCTGATCTCATCGATCCGAAGAAAATTAAACCCACTGTCCACCGAAAGTGAGGTTTGAATTGGGTGGTTCGATCTCGTATTGAATGGCGGACGGTTTAATCAGCACTAGAAATAGAGATGGGACAATATGAAAACGGCAAAAATCCAGTGAGATCTTATTAAATCCGTCAAAGATTTCACCAAATCTAATGAGATCTTGCCAAATCCGATGAAAATCTAGCAAAATCTAGCTGAGATATTGCCGGATATGGCCAAGGTCTCTTCAAATTTGGCAAGGATTTCACCAAACCTAATGACATCTTGCAAAATTCAATAGAAATCTCACCGGATCTAGTTAAGATCTTTTAGAATATGGCTGAGTTCTCATTGGATCTAGCAAATCTCGCTAGAAAACACTTGGTTCGTTAGTTGGTTTGGGTAGTTTGAATTTTGAGGAGGAGATCTATTATCTGACCTGCTGCCGTCTATTTTGAAGGAAGAAACCCACCACCAATAGCCAGAGTGGTCGGATCAAATGGTAGTTGGCTCTAGTCTAGTCGGATTGTTCAGGCAAGTTGGGTCTCTAGATCTGTTGGACAGCCCTACATGTGCTCAACTTCATAAATTCAACTTGCTAAAATGCACCTACCATAGTTATTCTTACAATATTCCAACAGAATAATAAACAATAAGGTTATAATAGTAAAACAACAAAAATTTTAAATTTCAAGAAGTTAGAAAACTACAAATCCTGGAACATGATGTGAATGTCGTCTTAAACAGTTCCAAAGAAGAGACAGCTACTGACATGGTTTTTTCAAAGCCCCCTTTTTTGGTTCCCCCACTGAAGCCCACACAGCCCATCAACTTTGATAAGCTAATTGATGAAATTGATGAGGACATCTGTTGCTTTAACAGAGTGGATCCAACGTGGAATAACTCAAATGACACTCACTCGGGCCGAAGCCCATCCCACAAAAATGGACCAAATAAACCCAAAGACTCACCTACGTACCAAAAGCCATCATGCCAAGCCCATTGACCCAAGCCCACTCAAAGATATTACCAATACCACCCCGGCCCAACTCCCTTTGATCCCAGCTAGTGATAGGAGATGGGTGCGGATGCAACGACCCATTCACATTTTATTCACATTTTAGATGAGACTAACCTTGAGTTTTCCTTAGGCAAGTGTGGTCCACTACCAACCCTAGAGAACTTAAACTCCTAGAAGGGAAGAGCAGTGCCAAGTGATGACTCCTCAACCCCCTCACCTCAAACGGCGGTGGCTAGCAAGTAGCCCCGCCGACCACGATGAGTTTGTTATTCTGGAACGTGTGCGGGCTTGGGAACCGGCGTGTCGTTCAAGAGCTCGAGAGATACAGTCGGGCACAAGATCCCACCGCCCTTTTCCTAGCCAAGACGTGGGCGGGCGAAGCTAGACTAACTAGTTTGTGCACAAAGCTAGGGTTTGATCAACACTGGGTTACTCCACAAGTCAACAGATTGGGGTGCCTAGCTCTGTTTTGGAAGAACTCAATAAAGATTGAAGTAGTCTCCTCATCGTCAAACCGTATTGATTCTGTTGTTGGGGATTCGACGAAAGGAAAGTGGCACCTCACTGGCATTTATGGGTTTACCGACCCGGCCAAAAAAGGTGACACATGGGCGCTGCTCTGACGGCTTCATTCAAGTTCCTCGATGGCGTGGCTGTGTGCTGGGGATTTCAACGAAATCCTCTGGTCCTATGAGAAGGGTAGTTTGGGCCCGAGAAGTGAAAATCATATGAAAACATTTCGTGACGTGTTGGACGAGGCTGGGTTAAAGGATTTGGGATTTGTAGGGAAGAAATTCACTTGGAAAGGTCACTGCCACGGTGGTTTGGTGCTTGAAAGACTGGACCAAGCGGTCACAAACAACCAATGGCTCTCCCAAAATCCAGGTATCACTCCTAAACCAAAGTGTACTTTCAAATTTGAACAAATGTGGCTTAAAGATGGCGGGAGTAGCGACACAGTCACTAGTGCCTGGGGTTCGCCTCTAATGGGGGCTACAACAGTGTTGTTAAAAGTGTTGAGCGCACCTAAGCGCAAAGGCCTCTTGGAGCCTAGGCGCGAAGCGCAAAGCCAAGCACTCGCCTGATTGATGTGAATCGCACATTTTAAAAAAATTTAATAAATTAAAAATAATTATTAATGATTAATGATTAATACAACAATCAAGTGATCAATTAATCATATAAATTACAATAAAATATTTTATATAATTTATATAACATTGTATAATTCTGTTGTGCTTTAAAAATATATGCAAGCATGATATTTGATGACTATGATTACAAAACATGGTTGAATCAAAATAGAAGTATAGAACCAACAAGGCAAAGGCTAAAAAGTACTAGAATGTTGAGTAATGTTATTTTTGTGAGTATCTGATTTAGTGTTTGTTTGTGTGGTTGTGGTTAAAAGTTCAAAAAAAATCTAAAGAGATAGGCTTAGGTGTATGGTAGCACACCACACTATTAGTTTTTATATATTAAATCAATGGCTTATATCAAACATATTTAGATCTAATGGCTAAGAATCACATTAGGATTTTTTTTTTCAAAAAAATTTACAAAAAGCTCAAAAAAACGCGCTTTTGTGAGGGCGTTCCGCTTTAGAGGGAAAAAGCCCCAAGAGCTTTGCGCTTTGCGCTTAAGCGCGCTTTTAACAACACTGGGCTACAATGCCGGAGGTCGCAGGGAGAATTCAAACATGTGGGAAAATACTTATGGAGTGGAGTAAAAATTCTTTTGGAAGTATTAGGAAGTTGCTTGAGGAGAAAAGGAAGCTTCTAGACAGAGCTGAGTTGGAAGCAGTGAAAGGAGGGGATCAAATGTTGGTGAATACTCTTCAAAAGGAAATTAATGTCCTTCTTGATAAGGAAAGTCAGATGTGGCAAAAGCGCTCACGAGTGCTTTTTTTTGAAATGTGGAGACAGAAATACCTCCTACTTCCACAGCAAGGCTTCCTAAAGATTTCGAAGAAATTGAATTCTCGGACTGAAGAATAGTTAGAATGTTTGGTAGACAGAGGAGAGCCCGATTAAGAGCATTGCCTTTGAGTATTACAAATCCCTATTCTCATCCTCCTCCCCATCAGATTTTGATGATGTCCTCCACAAGGTCCAGCCTTCAATAACTGATGACATCAATGCTGCTCTGGCAATTTAACAGGGAGGAAGTGGAAATGGCCATGAAACAAATGGAGCTTATCACAGTCTCGGGCCCCGATGGCATGACTCCTCTCTTCTACTAGTCTTTTTGGAGCACTGTGGGTGAGGATGTTTGCTCTGCTGTTCTTGACCACTTGCAAAATTGTAAGATACCAACCAATATAAATCGTACTCATATTGCTTTAATTCAAAAAGTTAAATCTCCGGTAAGAATTACTGAATATCGTCCGATAGGTTTATGTAGTGTGATTTATAAATTGGTGTCTAAGGTGTTAGCTAACAGGCTCAAAAGTATCCTCCCCTCAGTAATTCAAAAAAAAAAAGTGCTTTCTAGGCGGGTAGAGTTATCATGGATAACATTTTGATGGCTTTTGAAACATTGCACTATATGAAGCACCATCAAAAGGGCAGGTTGGGTTTCATGGCCTTGAAGCTCGACATGAGCAAGGCATACGACCGTGTTGAATGGAAGTATTTGGAGCTAGTGATGAAGGGAATGGGCTTTGCAAACAGATGGGTGACCTTAATGATGGAGTGTATTTCATCGGTTAGTTACTTGATCCTTATCAACTGCGAGACCTCACCAGTCATTCACCTATCCAGAGGCATCAGGCAAAGGGACCCTCTCTCCCCTTACTTGTTTCTTTTTAGTACAAAAGGCCTTCATAGCCTACTTTAGCATGCTGCGGATTCTGGCCAAATCAGAGAAGTCTCTATATGCAAGAAAGGTCCTCGGCTGACACACCTCTTCTTCGCTGACGACAGCTTGCTTTTCTACAGATCTTCCATTGCGGAATGCAACAAGATTCAAGATCTTTTGAGCAGCTATGAAAGAGCTTCTAGTCAACAGTTAAACAGGTCAAAACCTCCCTCTTTTTCAGCAAATCAACTTCAGCTGAATCCATTGATCAAATCACAAGTTTCCTTGGGATTCAAGAGGTCAAGCAATATAAAAAATACCTCAGCCTTCCTACTCTAGTTGAAGAATCAAAAAGGCCAGCCTCATGTTCATCAAAGAAAGGGTTTGGGCCAAGTTGCAAGCTTGGAAAAAACAACTTCTTTCCCATGCCGGGCGGGAGGTGTTGTTAAAGGTGGTGGTGCAAGCCATTCCAACCTTCGCCATGAGTCGTTTCAAACTTCTTGTCACTTTGTGCAACGACATAGAGTAGCTAATCGGGAAATTCTGGTGGGGCCAACAGGGGGACCAAAGGAAAATACATTGGTCAAAGTGGAGCACACTATGCCTCCCAAAGGACCTAGGTGGTATGAGGTTTAAGGAACTACAAAAATTTAATGATGCCATGTTGACAAAGCAAGTATGGAGACTATTAGAAGATAAAACATCTTTGTTCCACTGATTTTTCAAGGGAATTTTTTTTCCAAATGGGAATAGTTTCGCTGCAAAGGAAGGTAGTGAATCCTTTGCGTGGAGAAGTATCCTTAAAGATAGAGATGTCATAAAAAAGGGAGCCCAATAGAGAGTGGGAAGTGGCGAGAACATCCTCATATACCAGGATAAGTGGCTACCTGACCCCCAATACACTAGCATTCAATCCCTCCTATTTTTCTTTGGCTGTGATGCGCAAGTATTAGTGCTAATTGATAAGGAGAGGAGTTACTGGATTGATGGTGCAGTTGACAACAATTTCATGCCCATGAAGCTAAGATGATCAAATCAATCCCTTTATGCTTCATTAATGCAGAAGACAAGTTGTACTGGCTGAGCAAGGTGGATGGGGTTTATTCGGTCAAGGCAGGGTATAGACTATTGATTGAAGATGAGCTGATCTTAAATGTAGGACCTTTGATTGCCTCCCATCCGAAGAGCACATGGAAGGGTCTTTGGAAATTAAGGATTCCAAATAAAACTAAAACTTTGATGTGGCATGCAATTTCGGATGCTCTTCCAACTCGGGTCAACCTAGTAAAGAGGAAAGTCCTCACAGATGCTACCTGCCTGCTTTGTGGGTTAGAATAGGAGTCTACACGGCACGCACTTTGGCCCTGCCCAAAATTGAATGAGGTTTGGGTAGTGCATTTTGGCTCGCTAAGGGATGACGCAAAATAGTGCTCGACTTTCCTGGAAGTGTTTCGAGTATGCCTGGAGAAAGCCCATCCCACGGACATACTTGCCATGATAACATCTCAGATTTGGCTTAGAAGGAACAAACTAAGATTGGGAGAAACTGTGGCTAACCTGAGACTGCTAAACTCATTAGCGAGTGATGCTTTACTGGAATTTCAGGATGCTCATATCACAGAACCATCTCCTTCTCCTACCCGAAGTCAAATCAAATGGGAGCCTCTCTCCACTAATTGGTCAAAATCAACTTTGACGATGCCGTTTTTCAGGAGATTGGTGAAGCAGGCTTAGGAACCATCATTCGTGTTAACATGTATAATGTTGTGGGTTTTAGGCCCAACTAGTTTACTTGTATAACACTCTTATTTGTACTACACTCATATTTACTTGTACTGCACTCATATGCCTCTTATATAAAGGCACACATGTATATTCTTTCAATGAGAAATACAATACTATTGCATTCAGTATTTCTAACATGGTATCAGAGCCATTGCTCTGACCTTTTTTTTTTTTTTAGTAGTCTTGTCTTTTATTGGTGTTACTCCATTCTCAACATTGCTTTCGCCGTCACAACAACTGCTGCAGCCTTTCGCCGTTGAACCTTCGACGTCTTCCAGACATCATCCTTGGGTTTCGGACCTGTAGCAGCCATTGTTGAGGAGTTTCACACTGCAAAGACCACTGCCTCTTTCCGCACCGCTGCGACTCTTGCTCCGATCAGTTTTCTTCAGGTACCACTGAGATCGTCTTGCACCGATCTACACCTTAGTGGAAGCCGTGAAGCCATCGGAGCCCGCACGCGCCGCTCAAAGATCCTGCACTGAAGATCACACGCCCACGTGCTACCACGCGCTGACATCCTTCTTCACGCGCTGCCACGCGCCAGTCTGCACCTGGTGACGTCAGCCCTAGGTGACGTCATCACTGCCACGTCATCGCTGACATCATCGTCCATCTACGCTGCTGACGTCACCTGCCATGTCATCGTTGACCCGCGTTGACCTGCGTTGACTCGCGTTGACTTTGACTTTGACCGTTGACTTTTCTCCAGGGTTGACTTTTTTTTTTGCAGTCCAGGTGTTCTTTACCCAATTTTTCACGTAGATTTCATTTTTGCAATCCATTTTTGCATATTTTGCTTCTAAATGAAGAATAAGGACAGGTCTTCTTCCTTTTGCAACAATCATCGCCGACAATCCAACAAACGTTTTTGCAATTTTTGCAAACGTTTTGGCCATAATATTGAGACTTGTTATCAGCGCAATAAATCAGCTGTTTCAATTTCTGTTGCCACTATTGCTAACATTGAAAGTGTCCAACTAATGGCTTCCGTCTCTACACAGTCTAAGTCTTCAGGTCGCACTTTCACCATGTCAACAGATGACCTTAAAAACATCATCGCCAATGTCATTCGTATGGTTGGTAATGCATCTTATTCTTCTTCTCTCTCAGCTTTATCAGGTATGTCTCCTTCCTCTTGGCTTATGGATTCTGCTTGTTGCAATCACATGAAACCTCACTCGTCCTTATTTTCTGAACTTAAACCTGCACCACACCCTCTTACTATTCGCACAGCAAATGGTTTCACAATGTCTGGTCATAATATAAGTTCTGTTTCAACCTCCAACCTCTCAGTTTCTGGGGTCTTTAATGTTCCTGACCTTTCTTACAATTTGTTTTCTATGGGACAATTAGTTGAGTTGGGTTATCGAATTTTATTTGATTATTCTGGGTGTACTGTGCAGGATCTAAGGACGGGACAGGAGCTAGGGATTGATTCCAGAGTTGGGTGTATGTTTCCCGTGGACAACCTTCGTCTTCCACTCATTGCTCCTGTTTCTATTGCCGCAGCTGCTGCAGTTTCTTCTATTCCTTCCCTTGCACTTTGGCATGCTCGTCTTGGTCTATTCCTTCCCTTGCACTTTGGCATGCTCGTCTTGGTCACACATCTTCTTCTCGTGTACAACAATTGACTTCTAGAGGTTTGTTAGGTTTAGTGTCTATAGAAAATTTTGATTATGTTTCATGTCAGTTAGGAAAACAACTAGCTTTGCCTTTCAATACTAGTGAATCAATATCCATTGATATCTTTGACCTTATTTATTCTGATGTTTGGGGACCTTCCTCTGTTTCTAGTATTGGTGGATCTCGATATTTTGTTGTCTTTGTTGATGATTACTCTCGCTATAGCTGGATTTTTAATATGAAACATCATTCTGAATTATTGCAAGTATATTATAATTTTGCAAAAATGGTTGAAACTCAATTTTCCAAACGTATCAAAAATTTTCGATCTGATAATGCTCTTGAGTACACTCAATATGCTTTCCAAGCTGTTTTGCATTCCTATGACACTGTTCATCAACTAACTTGTCCAGGTACCTCTCAGCAAAATGGTAGAGCCGAACGAAAACTTCGTCATACTCTTGACACTGTTTGTGCTCTTCTTCTCTCTGCCAAAGTTCCTGCTCCTTTTTTGGGCGAAGCTGCTCTTCATGTTGTTCATGCTATTAATCGCATTCCCAGTCCTGTCATCCAAAATCAAACTCCATATGAGCGCCTTTTTGAGTCACCTCCAGACTATCACCACCTTCGCTCATTCGGATCTGCTTGTTTCGTTCTTCTTCAACCACATGAGCATAACAAACTTGAGCCTAGGTCAAGATTTTGTTGTTTTCTTGGCTATGGCGAAACTCAAAAGGGGTATCGGTGTTATGATCCTATTTCTCATCGTCTCCGTATCTCCCGCAATGTTGTCTTTTGGGAACATCGCCTCTTTGTCGAGCTCTCTCACTTCCGTGCTTCTCTATCTTCCTCTTTTGTCTTAGATCTATTTCCAGATGAGACATATATTCCTTTTGTAGCTGCTCCTGACCCTCCTATAGCTGATCCTGATCCTTCTGTAGCTGCTCTTGATTCTCCTATTGACTTCTTTGTCCAACCACTAGATATTCTTGATCCCTTTCCTAGTTCTCCCTTTAATGAACAAGTCGAAGATGAACAGGTCGAAGACGAGCTACCCAACCTTGATCTTGGGTCCCCTACTCCTGCTCCACCTGAAGATCATGCACAAGACATTCCACCTCGTCACTCAACTCGGGTAAGGTCCATTCCTGCACATTTACTTGACTATCATTGTTACACTGCCCTTGCTACACTGCACGAGCCTCACACCTATCGTGAGGCTTCCATTGACCCTTTATGGCAGATTGCAATGAAAGAGGAACTTGATGCATTATCTAAAAACCATACTTGAGACTTGGTCACTCTCCCCCTTGGGAAATCTGTAGTTGGTTGTAAGTGGATCTACAAGATTAAGACTCATTCTGATGGGTCCATTGAGTTCTACAAAACTCGTCTTGTTGCAAAAGGTTTTACACAGGAGTATGTGATTGATTATGAAGAGACCTTTACTCCGGTTGCTCGTATCTCATCTGTTCGTGCCCTCTTAGCTGTTGCTGCTGCCAGTAAATGGGATCTTTTCCAGATGGATGTCAAAAATGCATTCCTTAATGGGAATTTAAGTGAAGAAGTTTATATGCAACCTCCTCCTAGTCTCTCTATTGAATCAAACAAGGTTTGTCACCTTCGATGTGCACTTTATGGCCTTAAACAAGCTTCACGAGCTTAGTTTGCCAAATTTAGCTCTACCATCTCTCGCTTGGGTTACATAGCCAGTCATTATGATTCTGCCTTATTTCTTCATCGCACTGACAAATGCACTATTTTACTTCTCTTGTATGTGGATAATATAATCATAACTGGTGATGACCTCAGTAGCATTCAAGAACTTAAGGATTTTCTCAGTCAGCAGTTTGAGATGAAAGATCTTGAACATCTCAGCTACTTTTTGGGTCTTGAAATCACTCATTTTACAGATGGACTTTACATTACTCAAGCCAAGTATGCCTCTGAACTCTTGTCTAGAGCTGGACTCACTGATAGCAAGACTGTTGACACTCCAGTTGAGTTTAATGCGCATCTAACTCCCTCAGGGGGGAAACCATTGTCTAATCCCTCTCTTTATAGACGCTTAGTTGGCAGCCTAGTTTATTTCACTGTTACACGTCCAGACATTTCCTATGCTGTTCACCAGGTGAGCCAATATCTGTCTGCTCCACGATCAACTCACTATGCTGCTATTCTGCGCATTCTTCGGTACCTAAAGGGCACTCTCTTCCATGGTCTTTTCTACTCTGCTCAGTCTCCTCTTATTCTTCGTGCATTTTCTGATGCTGATTGGGCATGAGATTCCACTGATTGCAGGTCCACCACTGGTTATTGCTTTCTTCTTGGTTCTTCTTTGATTTCTTGGCAAAGCAAGAAACAAACTCATGTGGCCCGTTCCAGTACTGAAGCAGAATATCGTGCCCTTGCTGATACCACATTTGAGCTTCTTTGGCTACAATGGCTTCTCAAAGACTTAGGTGTGTCTACATCCTCTGCTACTCCTCTTTATTGTGATAACAAGAGTGCCATTTATATTGCTCACAATGATGTCTTCCATGAACGGACTAAACACGTCGAGATCAATTGTCATTTTATCCGTTATCATCTTGTCCATGGTGCTCTCAAGCTAATATCAGTCTCCTCTACAAATCAACTTGCTGATATCTTCACCAAGTCACATCCTACGGGACGCCTTCGTACTTTGGTTAACAACCTCAAGTTGGTCTCACATCCACCTTGAGTTTGAGGGGGGCTGTTAATGTATAATGTTGTGGGCTTTAGGCCCAACTAGTTTACTTGTATAGCACTCTTACTTGTACTACACTCATATTTACTTGTACTACACTCATATTTACTTGTACTGCACTCATATGCCTCCTATATAAAAGTACTCATGTATATTTTTTCAATGAGAAATACAATACTATTGCATTCAGTATTTCTAACAATTCGCAACGACCATGGTCTAGTTATGGTTGCATTAACACAAGTTATTCCATTACCCATTTCGGTGGAGATGGTGGAAGTGTTGGCAACGCGAAGGGCTCTCATCTTTGCAAAAGAGCTCGGTTTTGATTATATCATCTTGGAAGGTGACTCTGAAATTGCAATTCGAGCTATGAAGAGTGAAAGTTACACTGACGCAAGCTTTGGACACATCCTTTCCAAAATTTCAGGCAATTAGTTTTTAGGCATACACGTAGGCAGGGAAACAAAGCTGCTCATAGTCTAGTAAGAGCATCATGTAATTTTTATCCTTTCTGTACTTGGATTGAGGAAGTCCGTGTAGGTTCTGTTGTTGATTATCTTGCAGAAATTATTAATACTGCGTAAGCCCCTCCCCCTTTTCTAGGGTCGGTTTCTCAAAAAAAGAAAAAAAAAGAAAGAAATACATTACACATGGGAGGGATGTACACACGCATCATTAAAATGATTAAAACATTGAGAAATAAGTTGTGGGATAAGGATTAAAGTTGTTGTTTCACGCTGTATTGGCTAGCTATCATGTTTCCTGTCGGATCCTTTTTAGTGCACTAGACGTCAAATGCACTCCAGCCTAGTTGGTACGATTCAGCTGTTATTTTCATTAAAAATTTTCGAACAAGTCTTAGGTATAGACAGGTCGGCAAGAATGGATTTGTGGTTCATGGACAAGCAAACAACAAGGAATGCTAATTATTTCAACCTCTATAATGTAGTGGTTAATACAACACAAGAATTTCTATATGTGTGGTTGACTGAAGAGAGAGGGAAATGTTTCATTCTAACAAGTTGTGCGAGAGAGAAGAAAATTATTTGATTGTGGGAGGGAAGCAAGGACTAGTAAGTAAAAATTTGTAGGGAGTCCCACAATAATTAAATGTTAATAATTGCTAATTACACTCGAAGAAATCCAACTATTGAGATGAGAACGCTGACAAATTGATGAAGTGGTAAGTTTTTTAGTTCTAAACTAATTATGTTTGAATTACTTGAGACAAATTAGCTTCTTTAAGACAAATTAAGACGTTTAGTTGAAATTAGATTATATATATATATATATAACGATTAAGCCGTTAAAACTAGAGATTTTTTAGAAAAAAAAAAATACAGAACTACATAGTCTTATTTGAACTATCCGATTTTTTAATATTCAGTTATTTTAATCAAATAATCATGCTTTCCATTACATTTTATTTATGGGAGTTTAGATCATTTTCTTTTAAATTTGAATTAAGTAGTCAAAAGATCAATTCAAGTGTCCTAATTTTAGTTTTTTAATACATATATTATAAGATAAAAAATAAAATTTTAGATGAGAATAAATTTTCCTAACAATAATATATATATCTATTAATTCCAATCTTTCTTATACGTATGTATTAATGTTTAAATTGATACCGTCTCATATTTATATTTTATCTTTGATTTTTATGTGTTATTTAATTTAATATATATTGTAAAATAAAATAAATTATTAGAATATTAGTCTAACTATTAAATTATTTATCCAACAATTGAACTAGTGAACCATCACATTGCTTCCTTGAAGGTTCATTTGATATGGTTCTGATAAGTGATAACTATGCCCACCACTATAATCATTTTAATTAGTTCCCATTAATCATAACCCAGTATGATTCTCAAAAGAAATTCATAACACAATATAATCACTTTTAGTTCCCAATGTTCCCATTAATCATAACGAGCTGTGAAAATGTTATTTCCATTTATTTATTCGGTCTTACTTTGTAGGTAGTTTGTAATTGTATAACTTGTATTTCATAATTTTTATTATCTACTCTTATGATAAATGGAAAAGAATTAAAATTTGAAATCTAAAATTCATAAATAAATAAATAAACTCCGCATCCTACTTATTTAAAAAATATTAAATTAAAGAAAACCTCTATCTCCCATATTTGCGGTATAATATTGAATTTTTAGAATGTCCCATACTATTTGTTCTTGTTCAAAATGAAAATATAAAAATTCATTCCCTTTCCATTAATACCATTCATATTGCATTAATATCAATTTAAATCCAATTTTTTTCTCTCTTTTTACAACAAAAATAAAAAAGAGGAATTAATATTGAAACACCCAATTTTTATGGTCCGTCTCATTATTTTTTTCCCGTTGTCTTATATCCTCAGGTTACAAATTAATTGTCTAGACACAATCAAATTCAATAGACAATATTCTCAAAAAAAAAAATGATAGACAATAATAGAATTTTAAATTTCAGTTTCAAAGGAAAATTTTAGGAAAGTGATTATCATGAAAGATAGTGTGACACATGTAACTATAGATAAAATAGGATTTGGAAAATGATGGCTCTTTTTTATTAAAAAACTTTTGTAGGTGGAATTAGCCATTAGGTTCTTTATTAGAAAATAAAAAGACTTACCAAGATATTTGGAACCCTTCAATGTCTGATTGTTATCATGAAAATAACAAAGAAACAGTTTTTGGATTAATATAAATATATAATATTTTTTTAGTAGGGTTTGGATGTTGATTGCCAGGTTGGATCTGACAAGAAATTAGATTTACAAAGTGTTGTTGGAAATTCGGTTACAGACTTACAGGGTAGAATCTTTTTAGGTTTTCTGGTAGTATTCAGTCATAGTGAATCAATATGTGGCATAACCAGAGTGGGTAATGCGTGAGGTCACATTCAAAACAAAATTTCGTGTCACCAATACATATTGCGAAAGTGTAACACGTGCTTTCTCTATATGAGATTGCAGCCATGGAAACGCTATACTTTTTCTAGAAGACAAGATATCTTTCATTCTCATCTTAGGTGAAACAATCCTCTTTTTCGTACTATTGTAAATTTGTCATTCTAGTCTAATAAATAAATTGAGAAAATGTTTAGATAGTGTTTATTTTATTGAAAATTAAAAATTTATTGTTCAAAATATTGTAGTAAAATTATTTTTAAAGTTAAAAATACTGTATAACACTTATTGTTGCATTTTTTTTTGGTGGCTGGTCCATAAACAGTACCGTGAGATCCGAACCCCAAAATGCAAATTAATCTCTACCCAAGCCAACGCTAAGCGGAAAAATAATTTAGGTAAGAATAGATAGAGTCTAACTCATAAAGAAATATTATATTATATTATATTATATGCGTACCTAACAGAGATTGAGAAATTATTTTCTAAAGTAGATATTTGCAAGGAGGAATGCAATATAGGTGCTTGTGGACATGACCAAATGGTGTAAGAATTTCAGCCGGATAAGTTCTGAATTAATTGGGTGTTCTTAAATAAGAACTTGACCCACTTGAGAACCAGCATGAATTTATTACTATTATTTTTTCGGAAACTCAAATTATGCTAAAATGCAAAAACACGCTCTAGAATAATCACTCCATCACATTTTTTGTCAAATGTAACTAACAAAAAGTAGTAATTAGCATTGCATGTGATCACTTTGAAAAGAAATTATTATTATTTTAAATTATAGTTTAATAAAATAAATTCAATTTAAAGAAAAATATGAGTCTCTCTCTCTCTCTCTCTCTCAAAAATAGTCATCACTTATTTCTTGTAGTGGTGAAAGGAATCGTTGCGCTCCAACCTTGGGTTTTATAAGTGGCCAACAGAATTTTACCATCAATGACCTCTAATCTGTGACCCTCCTCACTAGTGCCCCTTGGACCTACCTTTGTCATCTTCGGGGCTTTGGGAGAAGCACATGGGAGGCGTCTTGGGAGGGTCATTGAGCTAAGATCAGAGTGGCCAGTTGAACGTTGTGAGTTGATTATGATCTCTTCATGGTTGTTGGCTTTGCGTTTGGGTTTGAGTTTTTGAGTCTTGGAAGCGAGGCTCGCAAATTAGAAAATTTGCATTTGGGTTTGTTTTGAATTTTTTTTTAGAGATAATTACCACATGCTGCTAACTCCGCAGTTCGAACTCTTTCCTCCCTAGACCCTCCAAGCACTTTGTACATGGGAATGTGCCAATTCAGTTACAAGGTCTTTGCCTTTGGCAGTTTGTTTTGGATTGATTAGTGAGAAATTGCATATTTGGTTGGTGAAGAAGTGTAAGAAAGATAAATTAAATCTTGCTTTGTTTTAGTAAGTTGTATATATTTGGTTGATGAGTTGTATATCTCAAAATAACATAATTGGCAAATTACACCAATTAAGTTTCACGAAATGACTTTTATAAAAAAATATATAAAAAAAAGTTTTACAAAATGATACTTCCCTGTGCGTTCAAGTAAATAACGCTCTATCCTATAAATGCAAAGAATAAATTCTTTCCTCCCTAGACTTCCAAGCACTTTGTACATGAGAATATGCCAATTCAGTTACAAGGTCTTTGCCTTTGGCAGTTTGTTTTGGATTGATTAGTGAGAAATTGCATATTTGGTTGGTGAAGAAGTGTAAGAAAGATAAATTAAATCTTGCTTTGTTTTAGTAAGTTGTATATATTTGGTTGATGAGTTGTATATCTCAAAATAACATAATTGGCAAATTACACCAATTAAGTTTCACGAAATGACTTTTATAAATAAAAAAAAAAAGTTTCACCAAAATGATACTTCCCTGTGCGTTCAAGTAAATAACGCTCTATCCCATAAATGCAAAGAATAAGTTCTTTCAATAAATATTTTAAAAAAAATTCATGCAGAACAAAATTTTGATACAGTACTTTAAGTTTTGTTCTTTAAGTTTTCTACTTAAAATTCAGTCATCTGACTATTAATTAAAAAAAACACTTTTATCCTATGAAAAAAAAAATTCACATAACATACTTAAAGAACAACACCTAAATAATGTACCTAAGTTTTATCCTACTTTAAATAATGAAATATTTCATTAGGGATTACCAATTTGAAAGATATGGACTTATTTTTTATTTTATTTTATTTTTAAGTTTAATTTCTTAAAATGTCTAGGAGAAAGTGTCATTTTGTACAAACTAAGAAAGGTGGGTATAATTTGCCAGTAAAATAAATTATAGAAGGAAAACAAAACAAAGTTACCAAAAATAAAACAAAAAAAAGAAGGGGTAACAGAACAAGAGTTCAGTTTCCAAAATCAAGCAGCCATTGGGAAGTGCTAAAAACTAGCCCACACCACATGGTATAATTTGATTCGATCTCTTTTTAAATTAGCAACATGTAAATAAAATAGCAACAAAGATCTAGAACCAAGACAAAGAGTTCCCTACCAAAAGACAGTCCATAAATTATAAAATACTACTACTACTACTACTAGTCTACTAGTACTTTAAAAAAAAAAAAAAAAAAGTTAAAACAAATTCAAAGGTAAAAAAAAAAAAAAAGTATTAATCCTCTGTGATGGGTTTTACTTGTACTCCCTCAGTAATAGTCTCATCACCGTTGATCTGATCAAGAACAAGCACCAAACCCATAGCAAAAGCTCCATCAAAACCAGGTTTTAGGCAGATAGAGAAAACGTCTTTCCCAAGCACCACATTGGTGGAAGCATCAACTTTGCGTCTAATCTCAGCCACTGTTTCTTTCCCAGCGTTGAAGATTGTGCAACACCGTTGTGCAAAGCTTCCTTCGATCTGGTACTCCTCTCCTGGATTGTTGTACACTTCCACACTCACGCTCGACCGTCCGATTATCGATGATCTCCTCACGCTGAAGATCGGTTTTTGGCCGTCTGATCTTTCACCCTCGAACCCTTCCCACCGTTGATGCAGACTCGGCCTCTGTGAAAACCATAAAAAAGTGGTTTGAGTTAACTCAGCCTGTTGACTCGGTGTACCATTCAACAAATTGTTTTAGTGAAGAATATCCTTTCTTTTCTTTTCTTTTTCTTTTTTATTTAAATTCATTTATTTGATATCTGAAAAATAAGGTGCCAAAGTTAATACTACCAATTAAGGGGCATTGAAAAATTTAATTATGAACCATTTTTAACAATAATGATGATCTTGTTGGACGAGTTGACTCGGCATGAGTAATAAATACTTCGAGTCAACTCAGATCAAATCGGTACCCATTAAAAAAATATGAAAAAAATAAAGACAACCCATTTAAGATTCATTTCTTGTTTGTACATTCTCTAAACAGAATTCAGCAAAATAGTGGATTGGATCAACGACTTGCCGAGTTGACTCAGAAAATTTTGAAGGTTAATGAATTAATTACCAGTGTAGCACAAGGAAAAACGGGATTCAAATCTGTACCCACTAATGCAAGTGAGAAACTGAACAAACCCTTTTTTCTGGAAATTTCAATTTCTCCCCCAAACTAGACTCAGTGAGTCAACTCGTCCCCAGTAAAAAAAAGAAAGAAGAAAATGACTGCGAAAAGCTGGAGCAAGTCCATACCTTTCGGCGAACAGTGAGGAGGCACTTTCCATGAGCGTCCATGAGAACGATTTCACCTTTGTCACGAGTATCGGGACCGTACGAGTCGACTCGGAAGACCAACTGACCCTTGCAGTCATACACACTGTAACCATCATTGGCAAAGAAAAGAGAGGTCTTCAGAACGGTGAGAAGGGTCTCTTGTTTATATACATACCCACCTTCAGCAATCATGGTTTCCTTCATTGTTTTGTTTTGGGACTTGATTGTAGAAGACTTTGATGCAAAATTAATGCAACTGTCTCTTAGCCTAAAGGGTAGCGTTTGTTTGGTTTGTATATATGGGGAGAGCTTTGAAGAAATGCAAACGGTGGAGGATGATATATATATATGGTTGGACAAAGCGAGATGTAACACGGTGAGAACTCGGAGCTCAGTCCTTTTGACATGTGGGATATGGCATTAAAAGTTAAAACTTTTTGTTTTTGTTTTTTTTAATTATATGGTAAATAGTAATATTTTAAATTTATATATATATATATATATATATATATATATATATATATATAAAATGATAATATCTTCTTAGGAATGGACCGACTGGACACTCTTTCTCTTTCTTAAGGCAAGGGTCATGACTTTTCACATGCCCCAGAGTACGTTGATGTTTGGACCACCCCCAAAGAATATGGAGGTAGATTGATGGTGGCACTAGTGTACTAGGCTCTATGATGAACCTAATTACCTAAGGTTGAGGGTGTAACTCGAATACATATGACTCGGTTGCTTTTGGCTTGTAAATTGATTTAATGGTATCTTGTACGATTTAGAACTTCAGGGAAGGGGAACTTTTACTCCTTTTTTGTTTTTTAGTAAAGACTTGAAGGTATTGCAAGTTTTCATTTCCCATTCAAGTTAGAACTTCAGGAAGGGTAACTTTTTGTTTTAGTAAAGACTTAAGGAGTGCAAGTTTCCATTTTCAAATTTAGGAAATCAAAGGGTGTTGAGTAGGGTATTTTGAGATGAGATTTTTATAATTTTTAAAAATATGTGTAGGTAAAAAAGTGTGTGAAAATATAAATTTAAAATTACTCACCAAAGAGGCTCTAAAGGATTGCAAGTTTTCATTTTCAAATTCAGGAAATCAAGGGATGGAGACATTGCAAATGTGTAGAAGGATGTTTTTGAGGAAATGATTAAGTTCTACAACCCTCAATAATGCTAGCTTAGTGATCATCCTTCCATTCATGCGTTATAATTAGATTCTAGTCACAAACCTAGTCATAGAGTTTAAAAAGAAAATAACTCTTTCCCTTCACCTTTCATTTTTGTCATCGCCATTAATTCCACAACTATCATCATCCATTACCCAACTCTGATGCCAACAATAAAGGGTCGACCCCTTTCTCAATTCCACGTAAATCTTTGTATCATCTCTCTCTTTTTCTTTCTAATTAAGAACTTTGATGGTATTTGAGCCCAATCAAATATGAGTTATTTTTTACTTTGTTTGGAAAGGAAATGCAGCCAAATAGGGCCTTAAAGATCCATTCAAGTGGATTTTTTCATTTTCCTTTTATGCTTATTATTGTTTTCCCATTTTTGAATAAAATAGTAATTCAAACCTCATTGGTTGGAATTTGTATAATAAATGTCTTAATTCTTTTTGTTAGGTTAAAATAATTGGAAAGTGGAGGATGACAAAGGACCACCAATGCTATTGGTACTGGAATTGGAGTTGGAGATGGTGGTTGTGCCAGTAGCAATGACGAAAAGGTGAAGGGAATTGTTATATATAATGGTTGAGTTGGAGACTAGAATAGCTGGATCTAATTTAATAAATTATATTACATGAACAATATTATTAAATGGGAGAATTACTAGATATTGATGATGTGGCCCTTCGAGGGGATTGAATATTGCTCAATATTTTGTTTTCAATTATATTCTTACATTTGAGATATTTCATATTTCATTAGCCTTAAGCGTTTAACTTGAAAGTGAGATCTTTAATTAAAATAAAATTGATTTTCCCCCTTGTTTGAACACTTGCAAGTCATTTAAATGTGAAATGGCAGGAGACACGTACGATGACAATTATGAAATGATTTTTTTTTTGAGACATTAAAATTAATGGAATGATTTTCGACTGCATTTTTGAGTCACAAGTCTAACAAGCTTGGTTATTGGGAGAAATTATGCTTTGGTCTTCTAGTAAATGGTGCCCTTTGTCGGAGTGCTTTAATACAAACCAATATATATATATGTATGTGTGTGTGTGTGTGTGTGTGTAAATCTAATTATTGAGAATAGAGGAATGTCGTTTTAAGGGGAATTCCGTTCACTTTTTGGATAATGAAAAGAACAAATTAAAAGGGGGGTGGGGGGGGGGGGGGGAAGACTTGGTCATTAGGTATAGAATTTTTATTTCTCTCTTAAGTCTTAACAAAAACATGACATAAAAAAAGTAAACAAATCGTAACTCAAATTATTGTAGCATAAATTAGTGAATTATTAGTACTCAAAAGAACATAAATGCCCATAACCAATTCATATACCTTAAATTATGAGTAATCGTATAAATCAATCAACTTACAAATTAACTTTGGTATTGTTCTTTTTTTTTGCTATTCCTTAACTATAATTCTTTTCACGTTGAGTTGATTTTGCTCTTACGAGCTGATAATATGAAAAGAGATTAAATTTTATAAGGATGTAGTTTAAAACTCAAATTTTTATCCTTTCAATCTCAACATGTTACATTATTATATTACATATTAAAGAATAAGTACAACCACACGCAATCAATTTTAATACACATTTGAAAATCCAACTTAATTGTGAATTTATTGAGATATTATTATGTGTAGTAGAATCTATTGAGTTTTTAGTGAAAAGCTGATGTGACAATCTTTATTTGATTGATGTAAAACGTGAGTTTTACACCCCATCATTACCGAACTTGGACTTATACAACAACACAATATGCTTAAGGATTTTTAAAAACCCTTTTTTAGTCACAAGGCGAACGAGTTAGAATTATTGGGAAAAATTATGCTTTGGTCTTCTAAATGGTGCCCATGTCGGTGTGCTTTGTACAACTCAAAATACATGATAAATTAATAAATGTAATCTTATTATTGACAGTAGACGGATGTCGTTGGCCGGGGAATCCTTTTCACTTTTTGTATAATGAAAAGAACAAAAAGGAGAAAAAAAAAAAAGTTTTGGTCATTACGTATGGAATATTGAATTCTCCCTAAACAAAAACATGACACAAAAAAGAGTAAACAAATTGCGTCTCCAATTATTGTGAATCAAAATATTGAAGCATATTTGTTAGTGCTTTGTATTCAAAAGAACATTCCATTGAAAAAATAAATAAAAACATGAAAGAAAAGAAGAATCAATAGAGAATCAATGTTGTTAATTTTATTATGGTAACGGTTTTGACCTGTCTATTAAAATGAAATATTTCAATATGCATATTGTTTAAAATAGAATATATATATATATACACACAAGATAAATATACATTAAGTTTTCTTTTTTCTTTTTACAAGTATATTGTAGGGATAAAGGGTCCAGAAAGGGATATTGGGCCGTGAGCCGTGTCCGAGAACATTAATTAAGTCGTCCGAGGACAGGTAGACATTAACGAAGATGTACAAATTAGTAAGCTATGGAAGGAGTATGGTTGTAAAGGGTTAGGAGTGTAGTCCGAGGAGAAATACCTCATCGGCTAAGTAGAGTAGAGGTCAAATGTTCGACCTTTCATCAAAAACAACATACCAGACAATCATACTGGTAAGGATAAGCATCAGAAAGGAATAAGACAAAAGAAAGTTGGGAAATATCTATGAGAAATCTGCTACCACCTCATTGAACGCTCTACAGCTAACTTTTTGACCGAATTAATGTGGAGGTGATATCTGAACAGAAATTTACAGCCTTATAGCTACTCACAAAAACTTCAGGAAGGTGCTGATGAGAAATTGATCAACACCAGCAATTTGATCTACACGTAGAGGGCTAAGATGAAGTAAAAGAGGGAAAGATAAAGAAGAGAAACCCTATTATAGGGGGATCAGATAATCTAGAGAGAAAAATTACTGTATACTCAAGAACTGTAGTTATGTTTAAGTCTGAGAGAAATATATAAGAACTACCATTTTCGGACTTTGCCGAGGAGGATTTTCTTTGCATTAAACTATTTATTTATGCTTTTAAATATAATTTAGTCTACTGTGATTACTGGCCAACATCTTGAACTTCAGTTTCTAGTTCACTCTTTACAAAGTCATTGTTTTGGATTCTTTGGGCCTGAGTCTTTTTCACCTTTGGGCTTTCCAAGCCAACGTGCCCTTACATATATAATTTTCATTCAGCAAAAAAAAAAAAAAGTATATATAACTTTCATGACATAATTTTATACCGTATCGAATTATCAATTTTAAAACTAGAAATTACAAATTCTTAAGCTCACAATTGCATAACACCTATAAAAAAAAATTAAAAAGGAGATTTATAATATCTTATAAAATAACAGGGGCACATTAATTTAAAATGAATCAATAGGACCAAATTTAAAAATCAAATAAAGAAAAAACTTATAATGAATTAGCTCAAATTGCTCAAATTTCTCTCGGTAAAAACATTAAATTGAAACAATCAAATTTAAATTTATTATTTTAGGAAGTACATAAAAAAAAATGGACCAAGAAAAAAATGTTAATTTTTATTCACGTACTCAAATCACCATATTGCCCGAATTTTAAAATGAGGCGAAATTTAGGTGATGTGGAACATATGGATGAAATGAAATCGAGAACTTTAAAAGAAAATTTGGTTATTTTGTGTAGAATATTTAATCATCTTTAAATAAAAACATGGTATAACAAGAGACAATTAATTTTGACTTAAATTATTGTAGCATGTGTTAGTGACATAGACATTTATTAGAGCTTGTTTAAATGAAACATTTTAAAATCTCACTTTTTCACAATTTAGTTTCTTAAAACTTTACTTTCTTCTACGTGCAATTTAAAATTAGCTATATCAAATAGGTAATTAGTGTTATTTGTCTTCATTAAACATAATTCTCACACTAACTTAATTATTCATATCCTCAGTTCCACACCTCTTTGTTTCAAATTACGGAATCAAATACTCACCTTCTAGGGTTTCAGTTATCAACTAGAAATATTTATAGTTGAATAAGAGATCTGAGATTTTATCTTGTCTCTGATAAAAGATACTATCAAGAGTGGACACCATAGGTTGAAACTCTCTCCAAAAAAAAAAAAAAAAAACTCACCTTCCAAGTAACTTGAACAACCAAGGTTACATATGCCACTATAAATTATATTTCCCATATTATAAGTAAAGATTCATAGATTATGCTGAGCTTTTGGGAAAATATGACTTCTTACAAAAGAAAATGAGAGAGAAAAGAAATGAAATAGAAGTTAAATATATATAATATAATAAATTAAGTGGTTCCAATTAATCCAACCGCATTAAAGTCTTCTCACGAATAAAAGATTTGAAAATGAATTTTTCTTATAAAAAATATACACCTATTGATGCCTTTACTTGGTTATAACGACAAAAGGGAAACTAGCATCTACTGATGTTATAAATTTAAATCATATTGTAATTGTATTGACCTTAAATAAAAACAAAAAAAAAGTTATAAAAAAAAAAAAGAAGAAGAAAAGAAAAACAAAGAGGAATAATAGAAAAAACAACATATCTACCCACAAGAAATTCTTATATTTTAAATCATGAGCTATCGTATAGATCAAACAACCTACAAACTTTGGTGTTGTTCTATTTTCTTTTTCATCCTTAAACTATGTATATATCTTCTTTTCACGTTGAGCTTATGTAGCTCTTACAAATAGAACAATACCAAACTACCACTTATAGAGTACACACCAAAAAAAAAAGAAAAGGAAAAAAAAAAGGATGAACTAACTTGTAGATGGTGACTGATACATAATTATAATGTAAAATACGTCGAAGATTAAGATTCCATTTATTTGCAAAAAGAACAAGGACATGTGACAAAGCAACGAGTTATCCCGAGTCAACTCGGTAGCGTATACTGTGCCCTACTAATCTGAAAGAGTCAGTAATTCTGAAAGTTCTTAGGGAACATGCATGGTCCCAGGCTTCCACCAACACTAAACGTCACCATCAGTGAAATGCAAACTAATATTCAAATGCTTAGAAAATAATGGAATATGAATAAATGCAGAGAGTATAAAATCAAAACCACCGGCACACAATGTTTAGGTTTTCCTTTTAGCAACCCCAAAAAGTGGGGCAGTAAGTTCGATGATCAGTTGAGCTGTTAATTGAGGACTTTTTGATCATCTTGAACCAATTTCTGTCTCTTTACGTGTTGAACATTTTCCATGCTTGACTGTAATATATGTGAGGTTTAAGATTCAAAACAACCACCCCCATTGACTTAATTTTATAAAGTTTGATTCTCTGTTATCTTTATATTAATTGCACGTATGAAGCTTGTTGCACATGGTGGAGTTAATCCATATGTAAAGCCCAGATTATATGGAGAGTTGGTCCTATGAAAGTGTGGTCACTGGTTAGTTAAATCGGATTGAAGTTTTAAATGGACTTCTGGAGCGTAGCTAGCTAAAGCTTATCAATAACTTGTGGTTGAAAAATATTGCTTTTCTTGGGGATTAGAAATGATAAGCTCTGTCTAGCTCTAGCCTATAAAATCATGGGCTCAAAGTGACCATTCCAACGAGATAGAAACTAAACAAGAGAGACGTCCCCACCACGGACCTTGGAAAAGTTGACTCCATCTAGATGATCACAACGTATCAATTATAGGGTAGTAGAGCGGCCGATATCTCACAAGCATGTAAAATCTCACAAATTTGAGATCCACATTTTATTGAGAGGCCCATAAAGTCGGAATAGAAGATAATTTCTCTTAGAGAGGATAAGGGAGCGAAATTTTCATATGCGCTCATTTTATGCAACGTAAGTGAGATTGGCATGTGAACCCACATAGGAGCAAAGGGAGGGGAGGCTAGGGGGAGTCATGGCTCTCCTTGACTTTTCTAGAATCCTCCATTCCTTTTGTATTTTTAGTGTAAAAAAAAAAAAATTTGGACATAAATTTAGGGACAGTTTAATTACAACTTCTATTCAAAAATTATTATAGTTACATATTTTGAAAATCTAACCATTAGATTTCATATTCTTTATATTCTTAAAACACATGTCAAAATTTTGAGTTAATCAGATATTATTTACTTTTCAATCGATAAACTTATTTTTAATGCACAATTTTAGACCATGAAAACTTAAAATTTTAAAAATTGATTAATGATATAGTTATTCATCTTTTGACCTTCTGATAATTTTGCAAACATGAAGAATATAAAAAGAAAATGTAATTTAATAGTAGATTTATCAAAATTCACATTTAATAAAAAAAATATATTAAGTGGAGATGCAGTCATTGACTATAACCAAGTTTATAGCCAAATGTTGTCATAAATTTAATTAATGTCCAATCCCCTTCTAGACTTTTACTAAAAACATGTAATGCATTTATATAGTTGACTAATGCATTTTTTTTCTTTAATTACTCTTATATCATATCTAGCTCATTAAATCGAAATGTATTTAATGTATACTATATGTAATTTAATTATGTTTTATTTTTATTGAATTGATTTGTTTACTTTTAGCCGTGTCAAAACTTACACTCTTTTTTTTTGGCAAAGATGTAAAGAATTACTTTTTTTTTTAAGAAGAATTCAAAGTAAATTTTTTTATTTACTTAAAAAAATTATATGTTAAATCAAAATTACAAACATTTTTTTTATGTGTAAGCAATAAAAAAAATATAATATATAGTTTGTGTTATCCTTTGGATTTAATAAATATATATATTTAGAGAGAGAGAGAGAGAGAGAGAGAGAGAGAGAGAGAGAGAGAGAGAGAGAGAGAGAGAGCTTGGGCCCCTCTAAAAATATTTCTCTAGCTCCGCCACTAAACCCACACTTGTAAGACCCACATGTCAATCTCATATACGTCACATGAGACCAATATAGGAAGATACCATCTTGTAAGGAGGAGGGCCTTGAAGGCATGCCCCTAATTTTTGAAAATTTCCTCTTCCACATACATTCTTTTAATAAAATAATAAATACTTATAAAAAAAAATACAATATAAACTAAGAATTTTCCATTTTATAAGATAATAAATACTTACATATAAATTTAACTAATGACATTAAATTTTTTTTGAAATGAATTCTACTTCATTTATATAAAAATGAATAACTAATGGATCATATTTTTCCCTTGTTACTCTTATACGATGGATAGCTCATTAAACTAAAATATATTCAAGATATATATTGTAGGGGCATTGGGCCTAGTAATTTACCAAGGATGGCCCAACGAAGTCTTTTGGGCTAGAAACCCAAATCCGAAGACATCAAAATGATCTTGGAGTATCTGAATGTATCTCATAAAAAAATGCCAAGTAAAGATATGATAAACGAATGACCAATTACGTCCGAGGAGTAGATTTGTCCTCGGATTATTAAGCCGAGGACATAGGAAGAGAGGTTTAGTGTCCCCGGGCTATGTTATAAAGAATCCTATGACTACGGGAATACACAGTACACGTGGAGGACAATAGAAAGAGCGGTGGAATATCTAAAGGTAAAGCTGCTACCACCGCCCATTCATTAAAAGCTTTGTAATTGATATACTGACTGCATAGATGGAAAGATGGGACCTGAGCATGAGGTTTGGAACTTGGACCCTGACCCCAGCGGACTTTAGGGAAAAATTGATGGGACAAGTATCCTAAACCAGCATTGCAACCATGAGGTGGAAGATGATGAAGAGAAGAAGAGGAAGTATAAATAAAGGGGAAGACCTACGAAGAGGGAGGAGGCTTTTTCAGTAAGAAAAAGGGCCAATAGTATATGATAATCAATAATTGTATCCAACCTTAGGAAATACTATTATAAACTATCCTCGGATTGTGTCCGAGGAGGAACTTTCAGTCTTACTCTTGCAAATAACTCTTTATTTCGTGCCATTGGGCCCAAAGCCCGTTCTTTTCCGTGTTATCTAAACCATCCTTAAAATCTAGATTACAAACCCATCCTCTACAAATTTATTGTAAAAAAGGCTTTTCAAGCCCATTTCCTTCCAGTCGTAGATTGGGAATTTGAATTGTGTCCTTACAATTGGCGCCGTCTGTGGGAATTTAGTCTTTAAGGAAGTTTAGAACATCATGGTAGGATCAGGACCACAACGCAGCGCGGAGTCCGTAGGCTCCCAGCGTGAGGATCACTCCTTGCATCCTGATCACGGAGAGAACCGGGAAGGTAGTGTACATACTACGCACACCATCAAAAGTGCGAGCCATTCACAAGGAGGAAGCAGAGTTCCTTATGAGAGGAATGCCAGGGCCATGCAAAAGGAGATCGACGGCCTAAAAAGAAAATTGCGTCACGAAAGGCGAAGGCGAACTCCTTCGGTCTCTGACCCCTCTTCGGAAGGATCCGAGGATGACAATTACGGGCAGAGATCCAGGACTCCCCCGGGTGAATCTTTTTCTTCCGAAGAGGACAATCTGCATGGGAGGCGTGGCAGAGACTACTCCTCTAGGGGCTTGGGAAATGACGCAATGGGTAGGGCGTTGCACCAAATCTCCAGGTCACCCTTCACGCGCAGGTTGGAGGAAGGGAGGTTACCTCGGTGCTTCACACAACCGACCTTCACTATTTACAATGGTCGGATGGATCCTGTGGAGCACGTGAGCCATTTCAGCCAAAGAATGGCAATGCATTCCAAGAATGAGACCTTGATATGCAAGATCTTCCCCTCTAGCTTGGGGCCCGTCGCCATGAGATGGTTTGATGGCTTGAGGGCAGGCTCCATTAGTTCTTTCAAAGAGCTTACTAGAGCATTTGGTTCTCGCTTTATCACGTGCAGTAGAGTTCCTCGGCCATTGGATTCTTTATAATCCATGGCCATGAGGGAAGGGGAAACCCTGAGAACGTATTCGGACAGGTATTGGGAAATGTTCAACGAGATTGACGGAGACTTCGATGGTGTAGCAATAAGGACCTTCAAGGTCGGCCTACCGACGGAGCATGACTTGAGGAAGTCCTCGACGAAGAAACCTGTCAAAAGCGTGCGTCGACTGATGGATCGCATCGACGAGTACAAAAGGGTTGAGGAAGATCAGCAGCAGGGAAAAGGCAAAGCGAAGGTTATCCCACAAGAAATGAGGGATTTCAGGTCGGACAGATACAACAACAATAGGGCTGCAAGGGATTTTTCCAGGCAGGCTGGTCACATACCCCTACAGGTGGTCAACACCATCTTCAGAGAACTAGTGTAGCAGCTATTGGAAAAAATAAGGCATAAGCCTTTCTTCAAATGGCCAAATAAAATTGCAGGGGACCCTTTGAGACGCAACCAAAATCTCCATTGCCATTATCACCAGGAGAGGGGTCATACCACCGAGGATTGTCGCACTTTGTGGAATCATTTGGAAAAATTGGTTAAGGAGGGAAAGCTGAAGCAGTTCCTGTACCAACCTAATGGGCGAGGAAACCAATCAGGAGTGGCAAACCATGACGGCCCTTCGTCGAGACCTCCTCTAGGTGCAATCAATGTGATTTTTGCGGCACCTGGAAGGACTGGCTCAGCTCTTTTCAGGGTAATGTCTGTGGCTCGAACATTGGCCGAAGAGTCACGGGATCAGCCGAAGAGAATTAAGGCGAGCATCCTACTAGTTCTAAGTTTCTCTGAAGAGGACAAGATGGGGACTATCTAGCCTCATGATGATGCCTTGGTGGTAACCTTGAGAATAGGGGACTATGATGTAAAGAGGGTAATGGTTGATCAAGGCAGTGGCGCAAATATCATGTACCCTGACCTATTTAAAGGATTGAAATTAAGAGTTGAAGATCTTACGGCATATGACTCACCCTTGATAAGCTTCGAAGGAAGAGCTGTCATTCCAAAGGGACAAATTAGACTGCCTGTACAATCAGGCCCAGAGGTGGTAGACGTAGATTTCATCGTGATCAATGCCTATTCTCCCTATACGGCTATTGTAGCGAGACCTTGGCTGCATGCGTTAGGAGCTGTTTCCTCAACCTTGCATGTCAAGATTAAATTTCATTCTGGAGACCAGGTGGTGGAGTTACTTAGGAGTCATTCTGTGGCTCGACAGTGTGTCACGGCTGCAATTCTGCATCGACCTGAGCCAGAGTCCTCGGCCTCGGCTGACGGAGAAGCATAGCAATCAAAGTCTTTTGCCGCAGCCAAGATAGATGAAGCGGCATGTGAAGAATTGGAGAAAATTCTCATAGACGATGACCCTGAGAAGTTCTTTCAGGTAGGAGTTCAATTGCCACAGGAAGAGAAAGCGGAGCTGATTTTATTTTTAAGGAAAAATATGGATGTATTTGCGTGGAATGCGTATGAAGCCCTTGGGGTTGATCCGAGCTTCATATGTCATCATTTAAAGGTCAATCCAGCTGTAGTACCGAGGAGGCAACCACCTCGGAGGTCCTCCAAGGAACATTTCGAAGCTGTAAAAGAGGAAGTGCTTAAACTCAAAAAGGCAGGTGCTATCAAAGAAGTGTTTTATCCTGAATTATTAGCCCATACAGTGGTGGTGAAAAAAAAGAATGGGAAGTGGAGAGTTTGTGTGGACTTCACAGATTTAAACAAGGCTTGCCCGAAGGACTCATTCCCACTGCCTCGGATTGATCAATTGGTTGACGCTACTGTTGGACATCCTCGGATGAGTTTTCTTGACGCTTTCCAAGGTTATCACCAGATACCTTTGGCCGTAGAGGACCAGGAGAAGACTGCATTCGTTACTCCTACAGAAAATTATCATTATAAGGTAATGCCTTTTCGTTTGAAAAACGCAGGGGCTACCTACCAAAGGATGATGACGAGAATGTTTGAGGCACAACTGGGAAAAACTATTGAGGTATATGTGGACGATATGGTGGTAAAGAGTAAAGAAGTTTCTGCGCATCTGGAAGATCTGGGCAACACTTTTCAAAAGCTAAGAGAGTATAAATTGCGGCTCAATGCCTCTAAATGCTCTTTTGGTGTGGGATCGGGCAAGTTTCTAGGTTATATGGTGACTCATCGGGGAATTGAAGTGAATCTTGCTCAGGTTAAGGTAATAAACAGCTTACACCCACCTCGGAATCCTAAAGAAGTGCAGAGGCTAACAGGTATGACCGCTGCTCTCAACCGATTTATATCTCGGTCCGCGGACAGATGCAGACCTTTCTTTCAATTGTTGAATAAATGGAAGGGCTTTGAATGGACCGAGGAGTGCGCGGTGGCTTTCCAACAGCTTAAAGAGTATCTCTCGCGACCGTCTGTTATGTCTCGACCAGAAGTTAATGAAATTCTGTTGACATATATTGCAGTGGCTAACCATGCAGTTAGTTTGTTTCTTATCCAAGATGATAATAATATTCAGAGACCGGTTTATTATGTAAGCAAATCTCTGCATGAGGCCGAGCTGAGTTATTTGCCACTGGAGAAAGCTATATTGGCGGTGGTACATGCTACACGAAGACTTCCCCATTACTTCCAATCTCATACGGTTGTTGTCCTTACAAAACTCCCTCTTAAATTGATTCTGCGAAGTGCGGATTTTATGGGAAGAATTGCCAAATGGGGAACTGTCCTAGGAGCTTTCGACATCAAATATATGCCTCACACCTCTATAAAGGGGCAGGTCATCGCGGATCTTGTGGCGGAATTTGCTGAGCCTTCGTTAGAAGACTATGATGAAGGATCAAGCATGGGTAAAAAATCAGTAGGCATGATTTCATGCAAAGAGCCTCCATTATGGAAAGTGCATGTTGATGGAGCATCAAATCAGAGGGGATCTAGTATAGGGTTAGTTTTGATATCCCCGGAGGGAATTATTTTTAAGAAATCTTTGAGATTGGGATTCTCGGCCACCAACAACGAAGCAGAGTATGAGGCCGTCCTCGCAGGGATGAACATGGTTCATAGAATGGGAGGGAAGACGGTGCAAATGTTCTCAGATTCACTATTGGTGGTAGGCCAAGTAGAAGGGAAGCTAGAAGCAAGAGATTCCAGAATGCAAGGATACCTAACCCAAGTCAGGTGTATGCAATCTAAATTTAAGTCTTTTTCACTATTACATGTATCCAGATGTGGCAATACCCATGCCGACTCATTAGCCACACTCGCAATGTCCTCGGCACAAAGTCTACCACGAGTTATCCTTGTTGAAGATCTGTTGAAACCCACTGGGACGGATGGTAACTCCACTCGAATTCTTCAAATTAGGACAGGGCCTAGTTGGATGGATCAGATAGTAACATTTCTCAAAAATGACATCCTGCCTGGAGAAAAAGCCGAAGCAGACAAAGTTCGCAGAAAGGCCACTCGTTTCTGGTTATCTGAGGACCAGAAATTGTACAAACGCTCCTTTTCGGGACCATATTTGTTATGTATGCACCCCGAGGCAACGGAGCTACTTTTGGAAGAGTTACACGAAGGGATTTGCGGAAGTCACACAGGGGGAAGGTCTTTAGCTCACAGAGCCCTTGCTCAGGGCTATTGGTGGCCAAATATGCAGAGGGAGGCGCAGGATTATGCGAAGAAGTGTGACCAATGTCAAAGATTCGCTCCAAATATACATCAACCAGGGGGAGTCCTTAATCCTCTATCTAGCCCTTGGCCTTTTGCTCAATAGGGCTTAGACATTGTTGGACCCTTCCCCAAAGCAACAGGAAACAGGCGATGGCTCCTCGTCGGAACGGAATATTTCACCAAATGGGTTGAAACCGAACCATTATCAAATATCAGAGACATGGAAGCAAAAAAGTTTGTATGGAAAAATATCGTTACTAGGTTCGGCATCCCTCATACTCTCATTTCAGATAATGGTTTACAATTTGATAGCAAAGCCTTTCGGAAATACTTTTGTGATCTGGGCATCACGAATAGATATTCCACTCCGGCTTATCCTCAAGGAAATGGGCAAGCCGAGGCTGTCAACAAAGTAATAGTGAGTGGACTAAAAAAAAGGTTGGGTGACGCTAAGGGGAGGTGGGTGGAAGAACTGCCACATGTCTTATGGACGTATCCAACTACACCACGAAGATCCACAGGTGAAACACCCTTCTCTATGACTTATGGAGCCGAGGCAGTAATACCCTTAGAAACTGGGTTCCCAACCCTGAACAAAAGCTCCTTCGTTCCAGATAGCAATGATGATCTATTGAGGAGAAATTTAGACTTAGTTGAGGAACGACGAGAGAACGTCATGGTTCAACTAGCTTATTATCAACATAAGCTCAAGCAGGGGTATGATTCCCATGTAAAACTTTGACCTCTTGGACCTGGCAACTTAGTATTAAGGAAAGTTTTGGGCACAACGAAGAACCCTGCGTGGGGAAAATTGGGGCCCAACTGGGAAGGACCTTATCGTATTACTTCGGTCGTAGGAATAGGGGCTTACAATCTGGAAGATTTGGATGAACGTGTTGTACAACGTCCCTGGAATGTAAATAATCTACAAAAGTACTATTATTAAATAAAAGGCACTTCGGCCGTTTTTTGTTAAAACTACATTGCGTTCATTGTCTTCGTTCATTTAAGTATCAAACTGAAGCTTGGTATGCTTGGATCCTCGGACCACATACCTCGTCTAAATTGATATTTTTTACCAAGTGTTAAACAGAACCTTAGTTATGTCTGGTCCTCGGATCATCTACTTTGGGAAAATTAACATTTCAATTGTTTCATTTAAGTATCAAACTGAAGCTTGGTGTGCCTGGATCCTCGGACCACATACCTCGTCTAAATTGATATTCTTTACCAAGTGTTAAATAGAACCTTAGTTATGCCTGGTCCTCGAATCATCTACTTTGGGAAAATTAACATTTCAATTATTTCATTTAAGTATTAAACTGAAGCTTGGTGTGCTTGGATCCTCGGACCACATACCTCGTCTAAATTGATATTCTTTACCAAGTGTTAAATAAAACCTTAGTTATGTCTGGTCCTTGGATCTACTTTGGGAAAATTAACATTTCAATTGTTTCATTTAAGTATCAAACTGAAGCTTGGTGTGCCTGGATCCTCGGATCACATACCTCGTCTAAATTGATATTCTTTACCAAGTGTTAAACAGAACCTTAGTTATGTCTGGTCCTCGGATCATCTACTTTGGGAAAATTAACCTTTCAATTGTTTCATTTAAGTATCAAACTGAAGCTTGGTGTGCCTGTATCCTCGGACCACATACCTCGTCTAAATTGATATTCTTTACCAAGTGTTAAACAGAACCTTAGTTATGCCTGGTCCTCGGATCATTTACTTTGGGAAAACTAACATTTCTTTTCTTTTTGTTAAAGTATCAAAGCTTTGCATGCCTAGGTCAATAGACCATATGCCTTATTTCATATATTTGACATAGTTCAACTAGAAGTCCAAAATGAAGAATCAATTACTTAAAGTCTCTTTGACATAATGATAAACGGATAAGAAATCCATGAGCATCACTTAATGCAGTTCCTGGCATATTAAGCCTGCCTAGAGTATCAATTTCGATCCAGGTTATGGCTTTAACTTTAGTAAGAGGAAAAAGATAGTACTTTTGGAGTGATATGATCAAAACAAAACAAAAAGTGAGGGCGATCTAACAAGGAAAGTAGCATTCGCGCTTATATTAGATTCAAATAGTACTTTTGCAATTACAAAAAACTTGCGAAATTACACTTAAAAATAAAAAATAAAACAAAAAAAAAAGCAACAACAAAAACTATGGAGAAGTAGTCACTGTTTCAGCTTAATCTTCAGAGGGCCTTTAGGGTCTTGAGGAGGTGGAAGCTGCACCAAGGACTCATCGGCAATTCCTTTGCCTTTGGGATCATCCTTCAAAGTTATTGGATTAGCTTGATCACCCAGCTCATCCTTTGAAGATTCCTGAAGGTCACTTAAAGGCTGTATGTCTTCTAGTGCCTTTTCTTGTACTGGATTAACTTGTTTGAGGGTATCTTCAGGAAGAGTTAAGTCTTCAGCCAAATCGCCTCTCTTATCTTCAGATGATACCTGGGCAGCTTCATGGGCAGTTTCAGGAATGGTAGAAGCTCGAATTGCAGGAGGATAGTAGACACTCTCTGCTTTCCAAAGAGTGGAAGAGGCATTAACCCAGCTTGGGAAAGTGCCTCATTCCACACTTGGAGGCAGTAATGCCTACATACCTTGGGAACCTGAGCCTTGAAGGTTTCCGTGATCTCCTTCACACCTATATCGTAACCTTTTTGTTCAGCTCGGTCCCTTGAGATCTCGGCCTCTTCTTTTGCTTTTTCAGCTCTTTTCTTCTCTTCAAGGGCTTCCTCTTTGCCCTTGATGGCCTCCTCTTTGACCCTCTCAGACTCGTTCAGATCTTTCTTGAGATCCTCAATAAGCCTTCGTGCTGCAGAGAGGTTATCGTCGGCTTGTCGGAGCATTAGGCGCTGATCCTCGGCCTGTTTAGTCGTTGTTTTCAGATCAGCCTCTAAGCCTGCCTTATCACTCTCTGCCTTAGCCAACTTGGCTGAGACCTCCTGCAGCTTCTTCTTCTGAAGGTCCAAAATCTTTTGGGCGGTTTCACGCCTTGATTCCTCGGCCCTCAGAGATTTATAGGAGCTGATGGCAATCTCTTCTGCCCTATGGGCAGATTGAACGGCCTGTGAACGAAAAATATAAAACTTATACATATATGTATTTAAAAGCAAAAAAAAAAAAAAAAAATAATAATAATAGCCAAAGTTTAGAAGAAAAAACTCACCATTGCAAGCTCCTTCTTCAAAATCATAAAAACGTTATGGTCCCTTTTCTTTCTAAGCTCACCCATGTCCTCAGGGAGCAACAGCGCCTGCTCCAATGCATCTGCGACACATGCAGCTGTCCCCTTATCGGAGTTTCTGATGGACGCGTCCACGGTGATAGCCTGGTCGTCCATGGACATGTCAGGAAGCCATAAAGGGGCGCGCACGGCCACCTACTGTTCGGTTCTTTTTTCCGACCTGGTCTGCACGGTGCGGGCCTGCTTACCACCCTTTTCAATCTCGGGCTCCTTAGGAAGAGAGCCCTTTCCTACCTCCATCACTTCCTTTCCTTTCGGCTGATCCCTTTTCCTTTTAAGGTCAGCTGTGTTGGTGCGTTGAGTTTGGGAAGGAGGGGGAGGAGGAGGGAGCCTAGTCTCAGGGCCTTTGTCAGCACCCTTTTCTTGGGTCCGAGGGCGCACCTATTTAGTTGGTTCTTGGGCTCTAAGGCCTTTGTCAGCACCCTCAAGTACATCTTTTAAGCTGGGCTTGATCTTACGTTGAATGCCCATGTTATTAGGCTGTTGAGTAGTGGCTTGCAAAACTTGTGTGGAGGTGCCGAGGATGGGAATTGAATCTTCCGGAGAGTGGGGTTGATTAAAAACCTCGAACTCGTCCTCGGAATCAGATACCTCAACTATTTCTTCGTCTTCCTTTACGGTAGGGTGGAAAGACGTAACTTCACCAGGGATGGATTGTGTAGGAAAAGGGACTATGGGAATCCCAACTGGAATAGGTTGTGGTGGTTGGATTGGTTGGGTGACCAAAGTACCTTGAGGAATAGGAGTCCCCTCCGGTAGCAAGAAACCTTCAACGGCAACGCTAATCCGAGGAAGGCGAGGGTCGTGGGCTTTGATCACGCACTTCGGCGCCTAAAAAACTTTGGAAATCGGAGTGTAGCCGAGGATCAGATGAGCCGCTCGGAGTTGGCCGTCAGTATGCACAAAAACCTCGGCTTGTAGGATCCTGTCCAACTGTCCGAAATCGACAAGATTAGGATGACGATCCGTTGCATGTGGATCTGTAGAGTTATCCAAACAGAAAAGGGTAAGAATAAGTAAAAAGACAAAAAAATAAATAGTATGTATATAATAATATAATGGTTTTAAGGGTTCTATATAGAAGCCAAAAAACTTCACCTGGAGTCCCTTCCCTTGTCGGACAGGGGAGGCCGTCGTGCCAATTTCCTGATACGATCAGGAAGTCGTTTTTTAGGCCCTTATTAGATTCAGGCAGACATTGAATTAGCCTAACTTCTGGGTATCTAGATTTTAGGTAATATTCGTCTTTCTTTCTTAGGTAATGGAGGTTATAAACCCAGTTCACATCGTGGTGAGTGAGCCCTAGGTTCATCTTCTCATTTAAGGCATCTATGGAACCTAGGATCCTAAAGACATTTGGGGCGCACTGGGTGGGAGCTAATCTAAAAGCCCTAAGATAGTCCCTAGTCACGGTTCCCATGGGGATTTTCATTCCCCCTTCGATGAACGCAATCATCGGGATTACAACCTCCCCCGTTTTTCTTTTTACATAATATTCCTCCTCGTTACAGTACCTAATAGATATGTCCGAGGGGATTTTGTACTTAACCTTGAACTGCTCTATTTTTTCGTTTGAATCCACCAGGGACGCAAATCTACCTATCTTTGAAAAAGGGGGGGGGTGTGTGAAGAAAACTAAAAAAGAACTACGCCGAGGATGAAAGATACAGAGAAAAAGAAAAAAATGGGGAGGGAAAGAAACAAAAGAAACAAAGAGCTGATAAGGAGGGGAGAAAGTATTGAAGAACTTACTTTAAAAAAGAAGAAGGCACGGTCACCTCGGACAGGGTATTTGATAAAAAGAGAAGGTACGGGAAGATGGCAAATGTGGCAGGTACGTTATAAGGTTACTGTAGTGTGAAGAATTTTGAAGGAAGTTAGTACTTATATATCAAAAAGAGTTATGAAGCGGGCGAATTCCCGCCTCAACACAGGAATCGCTCTCAACCGTTGGATATGTGTCACATCTTTGAAACATGGGGGACATAGAGGCGCCAGTAATTAATTCGGGGGCGTTTCGCATACAGAAGCGTCGGGAACACGCGACGGGTAATTCAAAAGTTATTTTCCCGTCAGCAATATTGCCAAAATTTCGCAAGATAAAAAGGTGTTTTAAGTCGAGATCTTATTTTCCTCCCGAGGTGAAGAAATAAAGAATCTCGAGGGGCCATTGTAGGGGCATTGGGCCCAGTAATTTACCAAGGATGGCCCAACGAAGTCTTTTGGGCTAGAAACCCAAATCCGAAGACATCAAAATGATCTTGGAGTATCTGAATGTATCTCATAAAGAAATGCCAAGTAAAGATATGATAAACGAATGACCAATTACGTCTGAGGAGTAGATTTGTCCTCGGATTGTTAAGCTGAGGACATAGGAAGAGAGGTTTAGTGTCCCTGGGCTATGTTATAAAGAATCCTATGACTACGGGAATACACAGTACACGTGGAGGACAATAAAAAGAGCGGTAGAATATCTAAAGGTAAAGCTGCTACCACCGCCCATACATTAAAAACTCTGTAATTGATATACTGACTGCATAGATGGAAAGATGGGACCTGAGCATGAGGTTTGGAACTTGGACCCTGACCTCAGCGGACTTTAGGGAAAAATTGATGGGACAAGTATCCTAAACCAGCCTTGCAACCATGAGGTGGAAGATGATGAAGAGAAGAAGAGGAAGTATAAATAAAGGGGAAGACCTACGAAGAGGGAGGAGGCTTTTTCAGTAAGAAAAAGGGCCAATAGTATATGATAATCAATAATTGTATCCAACCTTAGGAAATACTATTATAAACTATCCTCGGATTGTGTCCGAGGAGGAACTTTCAGTCTTACTCTTGCAAATAACTCTTTATTTCATGCCATTGGGCCCAAAGCCTGTTCTTTTCCTTGTTATCTAAACCATCCTTGAAATCTAGATTACAAACCCATCCTCTACAAATTTATTGTAAAAAAGGCTTTTCAAGCCCATTTCCTTCCAGTCGTAGATTGAGAATTTGAATTGTGTCCTTACATATATTCTTAAAAATATAATAAACTTTGATAGAAGCATTCTTTATTTTTTAATTTGTTTTGCTTTTATTTTTCATTCGGAGATTAATTAGCAATATATTCTACATTTTTATTTATTTTATTTTTAGAAGAGAGGAAAAATGTGGATTTCATGGTTTTTTTGTTGTTGATACAAGATATAAATTTTACTCAAGCTTAATCTAAGTGAATATGTGTGTGAAACTTTCTCTTGAAAACTTGAACCCCGACCCTTACCCTTACACACTACAAGCACTTGTGGAGTGACCATTGCACAAGAGTGTGCGGTGGTGGATTTCATGGTTAAAAGTTAGAGATCCTTGTTACATTAATTTGTCATTTATAAAAAATAATATTTTTCTTTCATTGGTATTATATTTTTCTTATACTAGTGATTTGTAGGTATTTATAATTTTATACACGTAAAGTGACGTTTCTTATTTAAATTAATTAAAATTTTATATCTTTCATAATATTTTTTATACTATTAACACATAGAATGCTCGTTTATCCTTAAAAAAAAAACATAGGATGCTTTAACAATATGGCATTTTACAATGTTTTTTGAATGTTGAATACCTTAACTTTTCTTTTTGTCCTTTTACGTCTTATTCAACAGAATTGCCATATCCATGTTGAAAAGCTCTTCACAGTTCACACACACTGTATAACGTGAGAAATTCAGTGCATTATCGCATAGATCCATAAAAAAAGATACCTCCTCCTATCAGGATATTTTTCAAACTGGATTCTTGCAAAGTCACTTCAAAGTTCAAAGACCTAGATGAGCTGTGATTGCGTGTCCTAGCTAGCTAACTCAGAATTAATCCACGAGCGTATTATCTAATAAAAAGCTGCTTTTGGATTTTAATTAAGCACACGAAAACTTCCGAGTGGAATGATTAACAACGTTTTACCATAACCACTCTTTTGGCAAATCACCACCGACTAATGCGATATTCAGTGGATGGAAAATTGCCACATTTAAAGTTAATTACGAGGTGACATAACTAAGTTGAACAAAATCGTGTGTTTTGAGTAACTCGAACTTGTGTTAAAAGGTTGGTTGGTAGGTGATGGGTCTAGTTGCGGTTCTTTCAAACGATACAATCACAAGGGTTTTGATTCTCACATATCCAATATTTCACATCTCTACCAGTTCTCTTGACTCTTAAGTCTTAATGGCTTGAATACTTTTTTATTTTAAGTTTCAACTTATGGCGTTCGTTCTTGTGTTAAAAGGTTGGTTCGTAGGTGATGGGTCTAATTGCAATTCTTTCAAACGATACAATCACAAGGGTTTTGATTCTCACATATCCAATATTTCACATCTCTACCAGTTCTCTTGACTCTTAATGGCTTTAATACTTTTTTATTTTAAGTTTTAATTTATGGCGTCTGTTCTTGATAATAACATTTTTATTGTCAGACCAAAACACTAATCGGTTTTTGGTGTAGGCGGAAAATTCCTAATCTTTTATTCAACTATCAGAGACTTTACCAATTGAGTTAACTGGAACCCACTAATTGTTTGAATACTTATGATAACCATCAAGTCTTGGGATCAAGAGTCTCTTATTTTACATATATTTTTATGTGTTAAAATGTGGATATTCTAACATATATTATGGATGTGTGTGTGAAATAGTGGATGTCAATGAGTGTAATGTTCCACTTTTTGAAAAAGTTCCTCAATCATAAAAGTAGACATGTGGCAAGATTAAAAAAAAAAAAGAAAAAAAAAAGAAGAAGAACAAAAATTGAAAGTCAACCAAATGGCAAATATTGTTAAAGAATAATTGGAACAAGCCAATACAGGTTCCATGGGCAGCTCTGTTAATAAATTTGGGTCGAACAATAGGACAAAACCCATGGACTAGCAGACACTATAAGTATATATTCAGCATAGATTAGTACATAGTCCTAAATGCAATTCATGTAATTAGTGATAAGAATTTTAGGGGTCGATCAATTTTTGGCCTCAAACCTAATAAGAGTTTTATTGCCAAATTTTACTTGATAAAAGATTGGGATACCACTTCTTTATTTCAAATTTTATTTTGACAATTGAAAACCTACTTTCTACAAAATTCCATTTTAAGTTTTTTTAGCGAAAAAACAAAATGATTATCTATATAATAATAATATAAAATGAAAGAATTTAAATTGTTGTTCACTTTTTCTAATTTTAACACATGAACTTTAAAAAAAAAAGCAGTATTTTAATTTGATTTTTAGATTTACAAATAGTCCTAAACTAGTTATATTAGTTTAACTAATTAAAACTCACCACCTTTTTGTATAAAGTAAAGAGTACCAACAAATTCCGATTAGATTAGGTTTGATCTTATCTAAATAAGTTTTAACTAAATTAAATACGTTATTTTATACAAATTCTCTAATTTTTATTATTATTTAATACTAGTTATTATTAACTAAACATTTATTATCTATAAATTTTTTGTTGTTGAGCTTTTTAGTTAATTGCATTAGTTAAGAACCTGGTAATAGTACTTCAACCAACAATTGATATTCATAAGCCAAACACCCCACACCAAGTATTTATAGAGATATTTAAGTCACAAAAAACATGTTCGAAACATGTAAATATATGACATGTTGTTTGTCGTTATGGAATCTTAAAACCAAGGGATATTGGTGGTTGTGCTACTGTCGAAAATTCGCCGAAGTACTAGCAGTGGCTATCAAAATGTAAAGCATGTTGAGCATGATGAGCATGACAGACATAAAGGCTTGACAGAATCAAAACCAAGGCAAAACTGCAGAATTGAAGAAATAAAAGAGAAGCAAGTGTAAAACGACAAGTAGCTTAAGGTGTTAAAGCTGTATCTAGTTTAGTCTATATTTATCAATTGTAGATGTTAGTTGAGACAGGTGAGAATGTTAGTTACTCTGTAGATTCACACGTGTATAGTTGGTTAGTTAGTTTTTGGCAGTTACTCTTTATTCTGTTTTCATTTCCTTTAGATGCTTTGATAGTATATAAATCGTGTACAATTCATTGATTGATTAATACAATGGATAAAGTTTTCTTCCCTGTTTTCTGATACGGTATCAGAGCAATTTCCCAAATTTCTCTAGGGTTTGGGGTTTGCACTTTCTCACAATTTTCTCAAGAAAATTTCCTTCTTCTTGCTAAGAAAATTCCTTCTTGCTAAGAAAATTTCTTTTCGTCTTGTCAATAATGGCTTCCGCTGTTGCTACAAATGGTTCTACATCAGAGAGTGCACCTGTTTCTTCTTCGCAGGACTCACTAATGGATGATCCCCTGTTCTTGCACCATGCAGAGAATCCAAGCACAGTTCTTGTCACACAGCCCTTGAGTAGAGGAGAAAACTACTCAGCATGGGCTCGAGCTGTGAGGAAAGCTTTGCTTACCAAGAATAAATTGGGTTTCATTGATGGTACTCTTACTCTCTCTTCGCCATTAGTGTCTTCTCCCTCAGCTATGCAAGCTTGGATCAGATGTGATAACATGGTTGGCACTAGGCTAACTATAATTCAGTCTCACCTAAGCTTCAATCAACCATCATTTATAAAGACACTGCTCTGGAAATTCGGAATGATTTGAGGAATAGGTTTGCTCAAACAAATGGTCCAAGGGTCTTCAATCTTCAAATGGAGATTTCTGAGCTTCATCAAGGTGGGGTGACTATAACAGATTTCTTTACTCAGTTAAAAGCAGTTTGGGATCAATTACAGAATCTGAACCCTTAATGGGATTGAATGAAATCCAAGAAGAATGAAACATTTTCCCAAGTTAGGACCTAAGTTTTGCTAATGGATCCAATTCCCTCTCTTAATAAGGTTTACTCTTTGTTGATTCAAGAAGAAACACAAAGAGTAGTCACTAATCCATCCACTATTAAGGTTGATTCTACGGCTTTAGTTGCTAAAATGCCCAATCTTTGTAACAATCTTATTGGTAATGGTCCTAGTACTAAGGGTAAAGAGAAACCAATTTGTACTCATTGTGGGAAGACTGGTCACACAGCAGATAAATGCTATAGGTTGCATGGTTTTCCCCCTGGTTTCAAGTTCAAGAATAAGAAAGCAATGGCTCATCAAGTTTCAATCCCTCAACCACAAGAATTGGTCTTAAACACTACCACTAGCAACTCCATCTCAATGTTAACAGCTTCTAGCCTTGATTGCTCCCTTTTCTCCACTTGTTTCTGCAGTGCAAGGAAGAGAAACACCTCAGTCCAATGTAGCCACTATAGTATCTTCCAATACTATGACAGGTATCAATTTGTCTTCTCAGCCAAGGTAGTGAACAGAAGGGCTTTTAATTCAGATACTTGGGTCATAGATATTAGGGCTACTAACCACATTGTGTGTTCAGTGAGTGCATTGCCATCTATTATTGCTATTACTAATGCCATTGTTGAATTGCCTAATGGGGAAACTACTTCAGTCACACACATTGACACCATTGTTTTCTCATCTTCCCTCAATCTTAATAATGTTTCGTGTGTACCCTCTTTTACATTTAACCTTTTATCTGTTAGTACCATTACTAAGACACAACCATGCTGCCTTGTTTTTCTTTCTACTCTTTGTTTTGTTCAGGACCTTGCCTCTTGGAGAACAATTGGAGTAGGTCAACAAGTTGATGGATTATACTTGTTACAATCTGGTAATCTTCAACAGACATCACCAACTGCTCTAGCTAAATTTCTTACCAACCACAAGCTTAACTCAGCTTTCAATTCTATTTCAACTGCTACTGCTTCTCATTGTAACCTTTCCTCTCTTTGGCACTTCAAATTAGGTCACCCCTTAAATTCTAGGTTACATGTTTTGTCCCATGTTTTTCCTTTCTTGAAGAATTCACGTAATGCTACCCGTGATATCTGTCCTTTGGCTAAACAAAAACGCTTGCCATTTCCTTTTAATAATTACATGAGTAATTCAACATTTGATCTTTTACATATGGATGTTTGGGGTCCTTACTCCACACCTACCTTGGATGGTTGTAAATACTTCTTGACTATTGTTGATGATGTCACTAGAGCAACTTGGGTTTATTTGATGAAAACCAAGTCTGCAGTTCAGTCTCTCATTATCTCTTTTCATGCCATGATCACTACTCTATTTAATGTCAAAATCAAACAAATCAGGACTGATAATGCCTTAGAATTTAATATGCCTACCTTTTTTAGCTCTAATGGTATCATACATCAACAATCTTGTGCGTACACTCCACAATAGAATTCTGTTGTAGAGAGAAAGCATCAACATCTTCTCTCCATTGCTAGGGCTTTCTAGTTCTAATCCAATGTTCCTCTTCAATTTTGGGGAGAGTGTGTCTTAATTGCTGCATATTTGATAAACAGGTTGCCCTCTCCCTTGTTGAACAATACGACTCCTTTTGAACTCTGATTTCATAAACCACCTTCTTATGATCATTTAAGGGTTTTTTATTGTGAATGTTTTGCTTCTACTATTGCAGCAACTAGAAATAAATTTGATGTTAGGTCTAGGAGGTGTGTCTTCATTGGTTATCCCTTTAATGTCAAAGGGTATAGAGTCTTTGATTTAGCTTCTCATTCTGTTTTCATTTTAAGGGATGTTACCTTTCATGAATCTGTTCTTCCTTACAAATCTACCATTTCTAAGTCCACTCCATCTACTGTACCTACTGTTCCTTTGCCTTGTACTTCATCTCTTCCTTTTGATGATCTTCTTTCTCCCTCTTCCTCTCATTTTACCATTCCTACTTCTGTTTCTTCTACTCTAGATGATACCATTCTTTAGGTCCATCATGAACTTGATGATGATTTTCTTCATGATGTTCTTAATGAGCCTCTCGAGCCTCCTGAGCCTCTTGCTGATCCTATTCCCATTAGACAGTCCTCTAGAGCTCATAAGAAGCCTTCCAATCTTCAAGATTACCATTGTAACATGGTTACTTCATCTCCCACTGCTTCTGTTCTCCAATCAAGTACTTCTCACTCCTTATCTTCTTTCCTTTCCTATCAATCCTTATCTTCTTCCTATAAATCCTTTTGTTGTTCCATCTCATCTATTGTTGAACCTACTCACTATTATCAAGTAGTTACTGACCCTAAATGGTAGGAGGCAATGGCTGCTGAAATTGTAGCTCTAGAAACTAATAATACCTGGACCTTGACTACCCTACCTGTTGGCAAGAAGCTTATAGGATGTACGTGGGTCTATAGAGTCAAATACAAATCTGATGGCTCTATGGAAAGGTATAAGCACGGCTTGTTGCTAAAGGTTTTACTCAAAAAGAGGGTGTTGATTACACTGAAACTTTCTCACCAGTGGCCAAGATGATTTCTGTTAAATGTTTATTGGCAGTGACTGCTGCTAAGGGTTGGTTTTTTGCCCATCTTGTTGTCAACAATGCTTTCCTTCATGGGGATTTGTCTGAAGAAGTCTATATGGCTATTCCACCAGGTTTTCATAGCCACGGGGAGCAAGTTTGTAGGTTGAACAAGTCTCTTTATGGACTTAAGCAAGCCTCTAAGCAATGGTTTGCTAAGTACTCTACTACCCTGATTCAAGAGTTGGGTTTCATTCAATCTATAAGGTTGATTATTCATTGTTTACTAGGCAAACAAATCAGTCTTTCTTAATCCTATTGGTTTATGTAGATGATGTGTTAGTAGCCAATGACAACAAAGATGAGATTGCAAGGTTTAAGCTGTTACTAGATTAGAAGTTCAAACTAAAAGATTTGGGAGACTTGAAATATTTCCTTCGCCTTGAAGTTGCTAGATCAGACCAAGGAATAGCCTTATGCCAAAAAAGTATGTTCTTCAGCTGCTGAATGATGCAGGATATCTAGGGTGCAAGCCAACGAAGACACCAAATGCAAGATTCAAGCTATTACTAGATCAGAAGTTCAAATAGAAGGATTTGGGAGACTTGAAATAATTCCTTGGCCTTGAAGTTGCTAGATCAGACCAAGGAATAGCCTTATGTCAAAGGAAGTATGTTCTTCAGCTGTTGAATGATGCAGGATATCTAGGGTGCAAGCCAACAAAGACACCAATGGAGCAAAACCTCACGTTGAGTAAGTATGAGGGAGAGGAACTTATGGATCCTACTTTGCATAGAAGGATGATTGGCAGATTGTTGAATCTAACAATTACTAGGCCAGATATTACCTATGCAGTTCATAGGTTAAGTCAATACATGGCTAAGCCTAGAAAACCTCACTTAGATGTTGTATACAAGGTATTACAATATCCGAAGAGTGAACCAGGGAAAGGCATCTTGTTTTCTTCAAAATCAAAATTGCATGTGAAGGGATTTGCAGATTCTGACTGGGCTGCATGTCCTGACACAAGAAGGTCAATGACTGGCTATAGTGTATTCATTGGTGATTCATTGGTTTCATGGAAATCAAAGAAGCAGTGCACTATCTCAAGGTCTTCAGTAGAGGCAGAATATAGGGCCATGGCTGTGGCTACATGTGAGATAGTTTGGATGTTGTATTTTCTAAGAGATATTGGAGTTCAACACAACAAAGAGGCTTTATTGTTTTGTGATAGTCAAGCTACAGTGCACATTGGGTCAAATCCAGTGTTTCATGAAAGAACTAAGCATATAGAGATAGATTGTCATGTAGTGAGGGATAAGGTGCTTGAAAAGGTTATCAAATTGATTCATGTTAGAACACATTGTTAAATAGCTGATTTGCTGACCAAGGCACTCAATTTCAATCAATTTTCCAACTTGATTTGCAAAATGGGAATGATTAGTATTCATTCTGCAGTTTCCCTTGAGGGGGAGTATCAGAATGTAAAGCATGTTGAGCATGATGAGCATGACATACATAAAGGCTTGACAGAATCAGTACCAAGGCAAAACTGTAGAATTGAAGAAATAAAAGAGAAGCAAGTGTAAAACGACAAGTAGCTTAAGGTGTTAAAGCTGTATGTATTTTAGTCTATATTTATCAGTTGTAGATGTTAGTTGAGACACGTGAGAAAGTTAATTAGTTACTCTGTAGATTCAAACGTGTATAGTTGGTTAGTTAGTTTTTCGCAATTACTCTTTATTCTGTTTTCATTTCCTTTAGAGACTCTGATAGTATATAAATCGTGTACAATTCATTGATTGATTAATACATTTTCTTCCCTGTTTTCAAATAGTGGCGAAGGAAATAAAGTCCATTAATAGAAAAATAAATTTTAAAAATTAAAAACAAAAAATGGGTTCATGCCCCAAAAGCCATCTACTGGCTTGGAAAAAATGAGATAAAATGAGTATATACCTCTAGAACATTGTATACGATTTTGATCCATATGTCATAATCCATCTTGTCATAACCCAGATATATATTGCTAATGGTAGAAATTGTTACTAGAGCAAGGTATGCAAAATCCACGGCCTAAGAACTTTGCCACAGAGAACCTAAAGAGCATGAAAACTATGGAGAGGAAGAGTTCCTTCATCTCTTGAACTTTACGTTAGTAATACAAATGCATAAGTTACACACAAATTGGGTTATATATGCCACTTCTGTAATTCATTACCAGTTAACATGTTTGTTACATGGGAGTAAAACTCCATTACTAAGTAAGGTCAACTTGGCGGGCCAAGTCATTTACACTAATGAGAAACCCAAGTGGCTAAACTTGACCAAATTCTAACAACCATATTAATGGAAATTACTAAAACAAAATGACATCGTGTTCCCTGAGGTGAAATAATGTCTGTAAATAAGATTCTAAAAAAAAAAAATGATTGTGTATAACCACATGCCATTGTTTTGTTTGAGAATTTCATTAACGATGTCACTGCAAATAGGCATATGGTTTGCATTGCAACATTTTTCAAAGTGTAAGGTTTAATTTTAAACTTCTAAAGGTGTAGGATTTAATTTGAATCTTCTGGAAGTGTATGATCTAATTTGAAGTCCCCTCAAAACTATGGTATTCAAAATGTATTTAGCCCGAGTTTATTTATAGTAAAAGCATGATAACTTGCTAGATATTATCTAATACTCACATTAGTTTTTGCCTGAAACACCTCAATAAAAACAGTTTTAAAATTTTAATTCTACAACAATCTAAAATCTAGTAGAATCCTTGAATATTTTATTACAAACTCAAAAAACAAAATTTAAAATAAGTTATACTTGAAAATTTCCTTATAGCAAGTCTAGCTGTTCCATCATTGTCAAAAATTCCTCCAGATGAATCTGAAACTATAGCGTACTGGTAAACACGCAAATACAAAATAATGTGGAAGAACATGTTTGCATTATTAAAAAATGAGAGGCCGTATATATATATATATATATATATATATATATATATATATATATATATATATATATATATATGCTTTAGTGCATAAAAGGCTTGAAAGACCATATATATATAAAAGCCTACCACTAAAGCTTAAGCAACACTACAGAATACCCTTATAAGTAATAATATGTATCAAGAAGTTTTCCACTGGACCACTACACCCTTTAATGGAGATATATTTATTTACACAATCAAAAAGTATTTCAAAAATATCGTAAGGTCATATATTCTAGTTGAGTTGGATCAAATTGTCATAATAATATCCGATTGAGGTCCTCACATATCATTCCTCAGTTTTTCGTCAAGCTTGTAGTTAAGGATGTGATACATTGTATAATCTTTGTCCACCATAAACACAACTAAGGGATTGCTCTCTGTTAGGAACCCCTAGCAGCCTTGTGATTGATGCATTGACATGCAGCCTTGTTTGTCCTATGCTACCTAGCTTAAACCATGCATGCACTGCATCTTCAAGCTATTGGTGAAAGCTATGCAAGTGGGTATGAAGGAAATAGGGAAACTGGCTTTGGAGCAGCTAAGATTTTCATTGTTAGCATGGTTGTGAGTGCACGTGTGCTACAAGGTGTACAAGCTTGCACTTTATTACGCAGAATAATAACTGGAATTAATAAGCCATTTGTTTCTCTCTCCACCTCTCTTTTCTCTCAATTTTCTCTCAATCCCCCTCTTTCTTAAGAGGCTTGGGTACGTCGAATCAGTCATTTCACTATCCCATTTCCAGACACCAGGTTCTTAACAATGATATTCGAGTCAGTCAAGCCCAACATGGAAAGCTTGAGGCAGCAACCATTGAAGTGCATTCATACTTGCAGCAAATTCCAAAAGCTACCATAAACAGATTCTGCAAAACATTTTGGTGTAAGAACCATGGCTGTAGCTGCAAGATTCATACTCTTTGAACCTCTAAACATCGAGATTACCTTCTCTTCAATTCTTGCCCATCATTTAGCCCGCTTAATTTCACAAATCCAAATTGCAATTACCATATACCATACCTTGTTCACCGAGAAAAAAACCTCATTGACAAATCCTGCATAATCTATTATTTTATTCCTTTGTCAAAAATCCTTGTTTCATCGTTCTCATTTCAAAGCCCCAATTATAATTGCAAGAATCACTTTCCCCACACTTATAACACCCATTTTGTATACCTTATGATTAAGGTCCATTCCCTAAAGACAACATTCAAGGGACCTATTACTGATATGCCCTGGTTAAGCAAGAATCATGTGAACTTAATTATTTTCCAAAAATCCCTTAAAAACCTTAGCTTTGCACATACATGCTTTGTTACCTGTGCATGTATCCTTGATGCCGTGTGTGCAGTTTATTGATTTGTGGGGGAATCTAATCGAAATTCTCATTTTGTAATGGCTACCCATCTGTAGTGGCTGGGGTGCCCTTCAACCCAAGGACAAAGGAGCATGATGAAGATTGACTCTACGGTGGACAAACCGTTGTGTGTGTGTGTGTGCAGTTTATCAAACAATAGTTGATGGAGCTATTTATAGGAATTTTTCCTCAAGAACCTGAGGTGAAACTAATCCCACATTAATGGGAAATATTTTAGCACTCAAATTTCATCTATTAAAAGCCCATGCGCTAACTTTTCAAAACACAAGCGCCCATTCTTATAGAAATATGCACAATAGTCACTGGGAAAGTGGTTAGAGGGGGGGGGGGGGGGGGAGGTTGTGGTTTAGTTTTTTGAAAACTTCCTCAATTACTTTTTTTTCCTGCTTGACGTCCTAGGTCTTTGGCCCTTTAGTTAAAATTTACTAACATATTTGTTTATATGGTAGAATTGTTGCACAATCAACCGAGGGTAATGGTCAACAATTAAGCTTCAATCTGCTTCTCATTTTAATTAAGGTTAGGTTATTTTTTTAAGTAATTTTTAATTATTTAATTTCTTTATTTTTTTAATTATTTTTTTTGGTATTTGTATTTTTAAGTAGTGTATAGTTTAATTTAATTTGTGAGTAAATTGCAAATCACACCCTTTAATTTGAGGTCATTTTGGTTTTTTCCCCATAACGTTTAAAAGTTTTAATCCATCCCCTTAAGTTAATGTTTAGGGTTCTTTTTGCTTGGTAGATCCCTGGTTAATGTTATGTCGGTCAAATGTGTTTAGTTGGTCCAATGAAATCGTCAAACTTCATTTTCATTATTTTAAATCAATTAAATAGCTTAAAATTTTATCAAAAATTAAAATTAAATCTATAAAAATTTAAAACTTTAAAAATTAAAGAAAAAAAATAAAAACAACCTTCAATAGAATTTTATTTTTATTTTTATTTTAGATTCACCCTTGAACAGAAATAAACAAATAAAAATCCACAAAATCCTAACTTGGAACAGATCTAAAATTCCACTTTATTTTTATTTTAGATTCAACACAAAGGTGTTGAGTTCTCCTTTTCTCACTCTCTCTAACCCTCTCCAAGGCCATCAAAGATGATGTCAATGATGAAGACCTGAACTTCCTTGAAGAACTAGTGGAAGAAAATGTTGTCTCTCTCTGCTCAAATCCAGACCATTTCTTCGAAGATGGCTTTGTAGATCTTGAAAAATCAGTCTACCAACAAGGGCGTGGACATTGTAAGAAAATGCCACTGCCCTCCGCAGCTTACCATTTGTAGAAGCCTTGGACTTTGGTTGGAGGTGGCAAGATTCAAGGTTTAGCTAGTCACTATAGCACACTAGTGGATTTCAAATGGATCTTATTTGGGGCAAGGGTTTGGAGAATAAGATGAAAATCCAATGTTTGATTTTGAGGAATCTATGATTTGGGATATTTCAGATTTGTAAAGGTAGTTAGTGTTTGTATTGTGAGGGTTTTTAGCTTCGAGTAGTTTTGATTTTGGTATGAAGACTATGAAGTTTGAAGTCTGAACCAATATTATTAATTTTGTTCCATTCTATCCAGAATGACTGAAATATTTTGTGTTGGTATGTAATCCAGAATAGTAATACCCCCCGTTCCACCTTGGGCCAAATTACAATTTATTTCAGTTGTTCGGGTCAATTTAGGCCCATTTTGGGTAGAATGGGAATTTCAACTGGTACCAATTTTTGCCCTTAAAAAAAAAGTCCTAAACTACGTTGTTTTATTTGCTCCTAAAACCCTAATATCCTCTTTCATTTGTGCAATGTGATTTGTGCTATTTGAGCAGTGAATCCTTGATTTGTGGTTTGTTACTTTATTTATTCATTGTTGGGTAATTTTTTTTTAAAAAAAATTGTTTATAATTTATATAATTACATTATTGCTAGTTGCTAGTTTGCTACTTGCTATTGATTTAAAGTTTTATACAATTAAATGGTGTGATATTGTTGTTAAGACTTAAGACTAAATGATTTGTTTTATTTGATATTTACTTCTTTGAATTGATAATTTTATGTTATATATATATTAGGAATCCCAAAACACCTTAAAAAGGTATGCCAAAATAGATTGGTATCAAAATATTTTGTTCCACTAGACAAACCAAAATAGAGTCTGGAGCAGTATTCATAATATTGGTCTAAACCAATTTTTAGGACAAGAAATTAAATGCATCTGTTGCAATCGGAGGGAAGGATTTAGTCAAGGATGAAATTAGAGTAGATTTACAAAATTTTGAATTCTTTAAAAAATAGGGAAAAGGTGTCGAATGTTCTAAAGGTATTAGTTTAGTAATTATTTTTAGAAACTTTTTATAAGAAAAAAAAATTAACTAATTTTTTTTAACAATTTTTTTATATTTTTCATGAAAGTGATATTAAGACTTTTTTTAAATGATTCATTAACAAATTTCTAAAGCCATCCATTAACATGACATGCTTTTCTAGTATCAAATCTTGCTCCATTTTTTGTTGTTCATTCATGTGTTTAAGTAAGAAAAGAAAGATTTGGTTTTTTTTTTTTTTGGATTTGTTGGGTTTGATGGTGATGGTTTGTGGGTCTTGGTTCAAACCCAAAAATTAGCGAATATGGTCGGTTAGGTATCATTTAATAACTAATTAGGCATTTTTCTAGCATAGGGGCCACCAATCAAAAGGAAGCCCTAACATTAGGGAAGCGGATGGACCAAATTAAGGCTTTTTTGGTGGTTGTCTATAGGGCATCATTCAAAACTTTTGTCCAAGCCACATAAGGATTTAAGACCCCAAAAATACCAAAGGTGTAAGAGTCAATTGACCAAAATTCGGAGGGTATCAATTAATGTTCTGATTAAAGAATCACCAATGGTTCAAAAAATCTAAGGGATGTAGGAGTTCCGAGAACAATCAATGGTTCAAGGATTTGACTAGTTCAAAAATCGACGAGCAACCAAAGATTTTAACGACCCATAAGGACCATAAGGCTTCAATAGTCACAAAATCAAGTTTTCAGAAATCATGAAGGCCATGAGAACGAACAATGATTCAAGAACCAAGTCTCAGAAATTCTCAAACCCACAATCGAAGAACAAACCCACAATTCAAGAACCGATGAAACAAGTCTTGGAAACATTCAAGCCCACCACTGAAAAACTATCAAAGATCAACGAACTTAATAGAATGGCAGAAGATTTAAAAAACAATGGAAGTGTGGTCAATTCCCAAGGGACAACAATCAAGTTCCAAGAATGACAGTTCTATGAAAAAAGTCATTTCTCATGAATCAAAGATAAGTATGCAAAAAATAGTTCATTGCCAAGGTAAACAAGCTGTCTTATTTATTGAAGTTGTTAGACAGTAAGAGGTTGTTAAGCCAACTGTAGTCAGTTTAGCAGTTAAAAATGGTCAGCCTTGGCCTTTTGTATGCTAACAAGGATTGTCTAAAAAGGGTTGCTAAACCTTTGTACTTCACTAAGGTGCTTGTCATTTCTATTTCTGTATAACAAATACATTCTTCTTTTTTCCAGAATCACACCAGAACTTTTTATCACAAAATTATTTAAACCATCATGGCAATAATATAAATATTCAAAGACAGCACATTTTACACACAAATTATCTTAAAACATTCGTAGTTAATTCATTAATAAAAGGCATAAAAATTCAATTAAGTAAATTCGGAATGTTGATGAAGTGAGAAACAATATTCCTTCCAAATAATTAAAACATTTTTTTTCTTTTAATTTCTCCCATATCATAGGTAGGAATATAGAAATGAGAATCGGATTTCTCATAGATATCAATTTATGAATGATTGAATTTATTTTTTACCAAGGAAAGAGAATCATGGAACATAGGGCATATTGAAAACACACCCAAAGTAGCCACACAACTCATTCATACCCTCATAACCAAAAAGCGAAGGGAAAAAAAAAAAGAAACAAAAAGAAATTTGAACTTACAATTTTAATTCCATCTTTTGAAAATTAACATTAAAAAAAAAAACCTTCGTACTTTGTATCTATATGAAATTGTGTTGAAAAACATGACATATAGAACACCAAAAAAATGAATAGACATCCTATATAATAAATTTACAATATTATTATATGTATCCTTTCCCTTTTACTCATGATTTTAAAGATTAAAAGGCAAAATTATAAAACTTAGATGGAACCATTGTATTGAAAATAAAAAGAGTAAATTACAAAGTTGGTCCCTATCATTTGCATCATATATCAACTTGGTCTTTGTTGAGGTACAAATTTTCGGGCCCTAATTTCATTAGCCTACTCCCTAAAAAAAATATCCACATAGGCCCATAAGCCATTCTGAGCCCACATAAATATTTCTCACATATTACCTAAATACTCTCTATATTATTACCCAACTTGGGCTGCCACAAATATTCCCTATATAAGCCCCATAAATTACCTTGAGCCCTCTCACAAATATTACCCATTATATCCCACATATTGTCCAACTTGGGTTTTCATAAAAATACTCATCACATTACTACCAAAATTGGGCTACAAAATTATACTTCCTCCACAAAAAAAAGCCCAAAATCACTTGAGGGCAAAACTTCAAAAGCCCAACAAAATTCCCTACAAAGCTCGTTGCTACACGGCACACCTCTAAAGTTCGTTATTACACGGCAATATTTTTACAAAATCTCAACCTATTTTACAAAACCCAAAAACTATTTTGGGGCCCATTTTACAAAGCTCAAAAACTATTTAGGCATATATTTTACAAAGTCCAAATACTATTTTGGTACTTATTTTATAAAGCCCAAATACTATTTTGGCATCTATTTTATAAAACTCAAATACTATTTTGGCATCTATTTTACAAAGCCCAATATTATTTTAGCAACTATTTCTAAAAGCTCAATATTATTTTGGCAATTACTCATAAAGCCCAATATCATTTTGACACATATTTATAAAGCCCAATTACTATTTTGGCAAAAATAATCACATTATGCTTAAAGTCCAAAATTATTCCTTGGTAAAAACATATTTTCATATGCAAAAATCCCTAACTCATGGGAAATACAATTACTCATTCTCAAAAATACTTCTCTTACAAAGTTTATTAAAGCCCATGTATATCACCCATAAAAAACTCTTCATTTTGTAGGGATAACCAAGCCCAAAGAAGCTCAATTACAAGGCCCAGCAAACCCAGTCCAGCTCACATACAAATCTCAGCAGCTGAAGCTCATGTGAACTACTAGCCAAATTTCAGCATAACCTGACAGTTGGAGCCCATTGCCATCAGCTCCAACTTGTCCAATCAAATCAAAAGTGGACACGTGTCCAGCAGGGGGTAAACCCATTTTTGACAAGCTGAATTCTCATCATTTCTCATGTGACACAAAGCTGAGGAGACATGATATAAAGCTGGGAAGCATTCAGCTAGCTATCTCTCCTTTCTTCTCCAACCTATTCAGTCAAGGGCTGAGGGTAACCATAACCAGACCATGAAGGCTCCTGCAACAACTTGAAAATGACTCATTATCTTGTCAAAAATGTGTACTTTCTAGTTTAAGGGCCAAGCACATGAACCCAAATGGGGAAACTTAGGGAAATGTGGTTTGGAGGGCACCAAAGGGATCCTAGCAGAGTTTCCAACAAAGAGCTCCAAGATTGACACCTAGCTTAGGGTGATACAATCTGCCCTAGGAAACTCTGATTCTAGTAGCAGCAAAACTAAGATCATTAGCCTAACCTATGCCTTAATCCCATAGGCTGAGGACAAATTAGTATTTAGTACCAAGTTAGAACCCCAACTGTTATTACCAAAAACAGCAAGAACATTCTAAAAGCTGAGCTTACCACTCTTGGTCCAAATCCTAGGAACGATTCTCTAAGAATTTTCTGAAAATTGAGGCTGATTTAGTAGAGATTATTTGCTAATCACTTCCTAAAAATCAACTATAAATAAAAGCTCTCCACCAACACTCCACAACACTAAGAGACACCAATAGGGAAGAATTCTCTGAAAACTTCTCTCTCCTTAATTCTTTAAAAGCTCTTAGTGAGATTCTGAGTTTCTGGGTTCTTAGTTTCAAACTTTGAAACTAAGTTCTTCAGCCAATAGCTCACAAATACTCCTCACATCTCTACTCATAAGCTTTTACCTGTCCCAAGCAGAAAGTCCCAACAGCTTCACTACACACTCTCTCTCACCACTCATACTACCTGAAATATCCCTCATTACTTACTATACATACTATATCCATGAGCATACCTTGGCACCATAATGATCTTGTTGCACTAGCTGGAATCTCTCTCTCTCCCTTCATCTCACACTAAGTTTTCCTCATTATTTGTTATAATGGACCCTATAATATTTATTTGCTCATTTACTATTGAAAGTTATGATGTAACTATTACTATAGAATTTTTCCCTCATATTATTGTATTAGAAGACTCTTCTCCAAAGCCAATAGATGATGAGTTTGAAAATGTAGATACTTTCCTTAATCTATGAAATAGCTAACAGCTGGAGGTTTATTTTGTTTTGTCTTATTTTACCGCTGGGACAGCTTACCGCTAGGACAGTTTATTTGGGATATTTTACCGCAGACACATTTTACGACTGGGCTATTTTCTGCAGAATGCTCTTTAATCATGCTAACATGTTTGCTGTAGGAATTATTTATGGACCATCCTTGTCAGTCTCAACCTAACCCCAAGGCATAATATTGGGTGAATTCTTTGGATCTTCATCGATAGCCTTTGGGCCGTGCTTTGAGTCCATCGTCAAGTTTCGGTTTAGGCCCCCAACACAACACAAATCTCATTTGTCGGAAGGAAAAACTTTTTCACCCCGACAATCTCTAACCTTTCAATTGTGTTAATTTGATCCCCAACCGTTTTAGTGTAGTGTCCAAGGGAGTCAATCTTATACCGAAAGCTGTACTGGTTTGGCCAAATGAACGATACATTTCGGTACCGGTGTATTATTTTGGATTTACCGCTAATATATATATATATATATATATATATATATATTAGATCAAATATATATACATGGGTTTAGCTCAAATTATACATGGGTTTAGACTTTAGCATCAACTAAAGACAAAAAATAAAAATAAAAAACACAAAATATAAAAAACAGAAAACTTAATCGTTCATTGCATACTAAGAAAACAAAATACAAAATTTTACCTAAGAGGGAAAGAGAGATCAAGAGGGACTGTGAGAGAAAGAAAAACCGAGAGACTAAGAGAGTGGTTTAGCATAAAATTAAAAAAGACCGAGAGACTGAGAGAGACAGCGTGAGATTGTGAGAAAGAGAGACAGAGAGAGCAGTTTGGCCCTTAAAAAAATTTAAAAATTACAAAACATTAAGAAAGAAAAAACTTTTTTCTTTTCAAGTTGGTATGCTCGGTACCAGCCAAAACACTCGAAATCTACTGGTACACCCGATACATGGCCAGTACGCCCAGTATTTATACCGGTATAAAAGGCTGACATTTCTGTACCAATGCACGCACTGGTATGATATATACCGACCGTATCGGCTGGTATGGTACAATATCCTCTTCCTTGGTATTATCAATTTAGTCTCTATCATTATCCTTTAAATGAAAAAAACTGATGTGTCAAACAAAACAATGAAAAATTATTTTTCATGTCATATCATCTGCCCACTATATCACCATGTCAATTAAAAAAAATCAAATTAAAATTGAGACGTGTGACCACCAAAATCCCTAAAATCCCTAACTCCCTCGCTCATTTGAAAGGCAAGATTGTGTCTCAGGTGAAGAAAGTGAAGAGAAAACATGACTCTAGAGAGAATTGATTGATCGAGTTTTTGCTATTCAATTTCATCAGGATATATGGCTTTATTGAGTTCGTTTTAATGTAGAAATGGAGAGCTTAACAAGACCATATGGTTTGTGTTATGCCCAGTTGAATTGAATTTTTATATCATCTCATTTGTCAACCAATCAAAGATTTAGATATTAGTCAAGTTTTCTACAAATTTTCTACAATTAAACAGAGCTTAGAGAAGCATTAGTTGTAAATTTTACATGATATCAATTTGCATCAAGTCCTTCTGTAATAACAATGTCTATGAATGTCTCTTTGAGATTAACCAAGTTAATATTATATTGGTGTTGGATTGGATGGAATTTTGATCTTAAGTTTTGTTATTTAGGTATGAGTGACCCTCAAAAGAACAATATTTATATCAATGTGGTGAGGAAGGCTTAAAAGATATGCCACCACTTGGCAGTGTTGGGTTCTCATATGGAATGGTTGTGGGGGGAATAGGTTTAACCTTAGGAATGTAGAGGGCATTTTTGTGGAATTCTTTGGAAGTAGCTTGTCTGGATTTAGTTCATCAGGACCTAGGAGGTCTATGAGGTTCTCATATGATGGTTCAAGTATTTTTGGTGGAGATGAGTTAGGGATTTTGTTTGTCACGTGTCTCACTTTTAATTTGTTTTTTAATTGACATGGCAGTATAATTGGTAGATGATGTGGCAAGAAAAATAATTGTTTTTATTATATCATTTGAGACATAAGTCTTTTCCATCCAAAGGATAAGGCATAGACTGAATTAACATGACACTAAAAATGTTGTGGACCAAATTGACATAATTGAGAGGTTAGGGACCAATTTAAGATATGGTGTAAAGAATAGGAACCAACTTTGTAATTTACCCAAATAAAAATAAATAAATCAAAGCTACACAACTTAATTTGTGAAGTAGATAAAAATGATAAGAGAAGAAAAAAATGAAAGAAGGTGTGGTGCTTGAGAGGAGTGGAATAGTCTCTACTTGGGCCTACAGCCCAAGAAGTTACTAGTCTACGGGAAAGTAGTTGGGCCTGGCCTTTGTGCAGAGAGGAAAGCTCAAAGGGTGATAATCCATGAAAGAGCTGAAAGCTAGATCATCCTAGATGTTAAGGACAAAGTTTAGTACCACAATCATCCTGTTCCCATGGAAAAAGGGAGAGCACTAGCTTATCCAAGGCATGAAGCACGGATAATCAATGTATGACCTCCAGAAGACACTGGTAACCACGGGAAACTTCTGAAATGTGCAAAAAGCAAGAAGTTTTTTTTACCTCCACCTTAATGAAGGGGTTCTTACCTAACCTCTGCTGCATTAATTGCGCATAAGACAGCTTGAACAGTACATGCAACCTCTGGGTAGTCAGAATTCTAAGATAAAAAGGAAAGGAAACCGATAACGTAAAGGAAAATATCCTTGAGTCTCTAAATGGGAACAAGATAGCTGTAGTGATAAGGACAAGGACTGAAGCTATAAAAGGAGGGAGAAGGCAAAAGGTAAGGGGATTCGAAAAAGGGGAGAAAAATCTGTTTGAGAAGAAAAATAGAGTAAGAGAGAGAAACACTAAGTGTGGCACCATAGACATAAGAATAAAAGCTTCCTATAGTCATTTGAGCGTCTGTAATAGTAATGGTAGCATATTAATGGTAAAAGAAATTCACTGTTTGTGTTTCCCATTGAAGAGTGTTTATTCCCTGTTATTTACTTGTATCTTGATTGTGTGGGTCATAGTAGCAAAATTCCAAGGAGTGTTCCTCAGGGACTAATTTCAGTGTCCCTACAATTGGCACTGTCTATGGGAATCACTTTACCAAGCAGAAGACTCAAAAGTTGGATTATCTAAGACCATGGCCAATTGATCACGGAGCGGTCCCGCACATCTAGAGCGGCCCAATATTTCAGAAGAATCTACCCATATGGATCGACTCATGAGGTCTAAAGTTCATAAGGAGATTCTGCGATAGCCTAGCCCACCTTCGCAAGAAGAAGGGTCAGATACCAATATAAAGGGCCCGTCCTTTGCAAATAGGGACATGGAGGTGGAAAGGCTGAGGGAGCAGGTGGCTCTCCTGCAAAGGAATGTGGAGAAGGATAAAGAGTTGTTTTGCCGTAAAGACAAGGAGTTACATCATTAGCAAAGACCAAGTCTGGCACCCAGTCACCCCCAAGGTGATAAGTGCGAAGTGAGTGGTAAAAACAAGAAGAGGGACAGGAGGTCACCTCACTCTAATGGGGAATAAAAAAGGACTCCCCCTAGGGATGGAACGGTTTCTCTGCCTCCTCTTAAGAATAGAAGGGAGGAGCAAGAAGGGGAGAAGCTTAAAAGCCCAATTCCTTATTCTCGAGTCCTCGCGATGCTGCATGTCTCTAGAGAGGATGCCATGAGCAAGGCTCTCCATCAAATATCTTAGTCCTTGTTCTCAAACGAGATAGAGGGAACAGACCTACCAAAGAGATTCACTAGGCCAACCTTCACAATTTATGATGGCAAGACGGATCCCATGGAGCATGCCAGTCATTACAATTATAGCATGGCAGTATGCTTAAAAAACGAGGCCCTGATGTGCAAAATATTTCCTTGTAGTCTGGGTCCGATAGCTATGAGACGGTTTGATGAGTTGGAAAAAGGAGGCTTCCAAAGTTATGACAAGCTTATTAGACCATTCAGGGCCAGATTTATGACATGCAATAGGACTCTGAAACCATTCGCCTCACTCTTATCATTGGCAATGAAGGACGGCAAGACCCTTAAAGCTTATTTGGATAGTTACTAGGAGTTGTATAATGAGATTGGGGGAGATAATGGGGGGATTGCTGCTAGTGCCTTCAAGGTGGGCCTCCCCATTAATTCTGACTTGAGGGAATCACTGGCCTTAAAGCCATTCACGGATATGAACAAGCTGATGGAGCAGGTAGAGGAGAACAAGAGACTGGAAGATGATCAGTTGCAAGATAAGGCTAAAGCAAAAGCACCCGTGGGAGAGAAGAGAGAGGTCAAGGCAGATCCGACCCCACGACCTCGGAGAGATTTTTTCCCCTAGGCTCAAAAGCAAAGGATGGAAATGGTTAGCTCATTGTATAAAGAGCCTATTTATCGAATTGTGGAAAAGATAAAGAATGAGCCATATTTTTGTTAGCCGAACAAGATAATTGGAAATGTTACCAGAAGGAATCAAAGCTTTTATTGTTCATACCATTAAGATCGTGGACACACAACTGAGGATTGTCGAACCTTAAGGGACCACTTACGCCAGCTTGAGAAAGTAGGTTATCTGGGAGAATTCTTAGTAGGACTCACGCTCACAGGATTTAAAAGGGGGAACCACTGCAGGAACTTCGACACTAGCTCAAGGGCTCATAGGGGTGATTCATACAACTAGGAAGCGGGTCAGTACCATTAAAACACCACCTAGAATGCTAGCAGTGAATTTGGCTTCTAACACGAAATTGGAAAGGCTTGTACATAAGAAGAGTTGTTATAAAGAAGAAAGCATTGACTTTACGGGGAAAGACTAAAGAGATACGGTACAACCCCACAAGGATGCCCTAGTAATTACTTTATAGATTGGGGGCTTCGATGTCAAAAGAGTCATGATTAATCAAGAAAGTGGACAGAGGTAATGTACCTAAACCTATACAAGGGATTGGGACTTACTCCCGAGGATCTGACAAAGTATGATAGTCCCTTGATAGCCTTCAATGGGAGCATTGTTATGCCAGCAGGACACGTGACTCTTCCTGTGGAGGTGGAGGGACGAAAGGATTTTGTAAACTTTATAGTAGTGCATTCATACTCCCTCTACATGGCAATCCTCGGACGTCCTTAGATCCATTCCATGGGTGCAGTACCTTCTTCATTGCACCAAAAGGTGAAGTTCTCAACTGAGCACAACATTGTAGAAATACAAGGAGATTATTCTATGGCTCGGAAATGTCAGATAGCTGTTGTGGGACATAAGTAAGAGGCCGAATCTTGGTCAGCAAATCTCTTGTAGCAGCTACAGTCCCTACCCGAGGATACTTGTGAGCAACTAGAGAAGATACATATTGACCTCGGGAATAAATATTTCCAGGTAGGAGCTAGACTCCCTATGTTGGAAAAAGTAGAGTTAGTCTTGCTCTTAATAAACAATTTTGATGTATTTGTATAAAGTCCATATGAAGCACCTAGGGTGGATCCGGATTTTATCTTTCATCGACTTAATGTTGACCCCCGTTATACACCGAAGAAGCAAAGGCCTCGTAGATCCTTAGATATACATGTTAAGGCAATAAGGGAAGAGGTGGACAAACTTAAAGAAGCTGAGGCAATCGAAGAGCTTTACTATCCAGAATGGTTAGCTAATACAATGGTAGTGAAGAAAAAGAATGGGAAGTGGAGAGTATGTGTAGACTTCACGGATCTAAACAAGGTGTGTCCTAAAAATCCTTTTCTGGTGCCAAAGATAGATCAGCTTGTTGATGCAACTTTTGGGCACCCTAGGATGATGCAGGTTTTTAGGGGTACCACCAGATAGCGCTAGCCCCTGAGGACTAGGTAAAGACTTCTTTTATTACCTTTACTGGTAATTTTCATTATAAGGTCATGCCATTTGGGCTGAAGAATGCATAATCTACCTATCAAAGAATGGTGACCAAGATGTTCAAAGAGCAATTGGATAGAAATATGGAAGTATACATCAATGACATGGTAGTAAAGAGTAAGGCCATGGAAGATCACCTCACTAATCTCGCGGAAACCTTCAAGACACTATGAAAGCACCATTTGAAGTTGAATGCCTCAAAATATGTCTTTGGGGTTAGCTCGGGAAAGTTTCTAGGCTACTTGGTGACATATCTGGGTATAGAAGTTAATCTGGACCAAATTGTAGCTCTACAAGATCTAAAACCACCTCAAAGCCCTAAGAAGGTCCAGCAACTTACAGGGATGACTGTGGTTCTCAATCTGTTCATTTCTAGATCTGTAGATAGATGTCGACCCTTTTTCTAGTTGCTGAAGAAATGGAAAGACTTTTAGTGGACGGATGAAAGCCATCAAGCATTTGAGGAGCTAAAATTGTACCTGTCTCGGGCTCCCATTTTGTCAAGGCCAGTTCCTAGAGAAACTCTATACATGTATTTGGCTATGACTGATCATGCGGTGAGTGTTGTTCTATTAAGATTGGATCAAGAAATTCAAAAACCAATTTTTATATCAGTAAGACTCTTGTGGAAGCAGAGACGCGGTATCTTCCTTTGGAAAAAGACGCGCTAGCAGTAATTCACGATGTGCGGAGGTTGCCTCACTATTTTCAAACCCACACGGTAATTGTACTAATCGACCACCCCTTGCAAGCATTGCTTGGAAGGTCAAATTTTACAAGGAGGATAGCTAAGTGGGGGGCTTCTTTTCGAGCTTTTGATATTCAATATAGGCCTCGAACCTCTGTCAAATGACAGGTCTTGGCAAACTTTGTTGAAGAATTCAAAACCCAAGCAACCCGAAGTTCTGCGAATAGATGAAGGTGGGACAGTGGAACCTCGGGAAGACGTATGGCATGTGTACGTGGATGGGGCATCGAACTTCCAAGGAGTAGGGGTTGGAATCATACTTATCTCTATGGAAGGAATTAGAGTTGAAAAGTCGTTCAGACTGGGTTTCCCCACGTCCAACAATGAGGCAGAGTATGAAGCTCTCCTTGATAGCTTGAGGATGTCTAGACTAGTAGGGGCAGATAGGATACAACTACATTATGATTCATGGCTGGTTGTTTGTCAGGTCATGAGCGAGTTCAAAGCTAAGGACCATAGAATGATAAGCTACTTGAAGGAGGTTGGGGTGCTAAAGCATCAATTTAAGAACATAGAGTTCTCACATATCTCTTAGGGGAGCAATATTCATGCCGACTCTCTCGCTACTCTGGTTTCTTCGGTGGCAAATCCCCTTCAAAGGATTTTCTTAGTTGAACTTTTACCCATTTCCAGTTTAACTCTTCTGATGGGGCTTTGTCTTGAGGATGTCTAGACAAGTAGGGACAGACATGATACAGCTGCATTATGATTCACGGCTGGTTGTTAGTTAAGTCATGAGCGAGTTCGAAGCTAAGGACCATAGAATGATAAGCTACTTGAAGGAGGTCGAGGTGCTAAAGCATCAATTTAAGAATGTAAAGTTCTCACATATCTCTAAAGGGAGCAATAGTCATACCGACTCTCTTGCTACTCTGGCTTTTTTGGTGGCAGATCCCCTTCCAAGGATTGTCTTAGTTGAACTTTTACCTTTTTTTAGTTTAACTCTTCCTGATGGGGGCTTAAGTCTTGAGCATACATCCATCAGCAAGCTAGATGGACCTTGTTTTGGCCTATCTTCGATATGGAATTCTGTCTAAGGATAAGAAAGAAGCAAATCATACGAAATTCTCCGCAGTACTGGGTCTCTGAAGAAGAGAAATTGTATAAAAGGTCATATTCACGACCTTTCTTCTTGTGCATGCATCCTGAGGCAGTTGAAACACTTTTCCGCGATACTGGGTCTCTAAAGAAGGGAAATTGAATAAAAGGTCATATTTAGGACCTTATTTATTGTGCATGCATCTGAGGTAGTTGAAACACTTCTGGAAGAGTTGCAGGAAGGGATATGTGGAAGTCATACAGGAAAAAGGTTGTTAGCGCACCGAGCCCTCACTCAAGGATATTGGTGGCCGAGCATGCAAAAGCATGCGCTAGAGTTCTCCAAAAAGTGTGATCAATGCCAAAGGTTTGCTCCTAGCATCCATCAACCCAGGGGACCTCTCAACCCAATATCTAGCCCATGGCCTTTTGCCCAGTGGGGGCTAGATATAATAGGACCTTTTCCGAAGACCCTACGTAATAGGAGGTGGTTGTTAATGGGAACAAACTACTTTACTAAATGGGTCGAAGCAAAGCTCCTCGCAAACATCCGAGATACAGATGTCAAGAGATTTGTATGGAAGAACATTGTGACGCGGTTTGGTGGTCCAAAAGTTCTCATATCAGATAATGGTTTACAATTCGATAGCAAGGCATTCTGAAGGTATTGCTCAGAATTAGGGATCACTAATAGGTATTTGACTATGTCTTATCCCCAAGGCAATGGTCAAGTTGAGGCAACCAACAAGTCTATTGTGAATGGCTTGAAGAGGAGACTTAACAATTCAAAGATACAATGGGCGGAAGAGCTTCCAAGCGTGTTATGGGTGTACAGGACTACTCCATGGCGCTTCATTGGAGAGACACATTTTTCAATGACATATGGTGTGGAACCGTGATACCCGTGGAGATAGGGCTGTTGACCTCTCAAACCGATGTGTTTCAGGTTGAAAAGAATGATCAGCAACTCTGCAAGTATCTGGACTTGATTGATGAAAATTGAGACAATGCTTCTGTAAGGTTGGCAAGCTATCAGCAAAGAATTAGCCGAGGAAACAATAAGGGTGTCAAAAGTAGAGAGTTCATTTCGAGGGATTTGGTGCTGAGGAAAGTTTTAGGAAATACCCGAGATCCTGCAATGGGAAAGCTTGATCCAACTGGGGAAGGGCCTTACAAGGTAAGATCTAATGTTGGAATCAATGCTTATCGATTGAAAGATTTGGATGAAAAGCCTATGGTAAGGACATGGAATGTATTTAATTTAAAGAAGTATTACTTTTGATTGTCATATAAGAGATATATATTGTTTGATCTTCTGTTGTGTTTTACTTTTGTAAACAGTAGAAAGCCCCATGAAGGCTTAGGTGGGGATGCCAAAATGACAAAGGGAAATGAACCTCGAGGTACTAGACCCTTTCTTTACTTCGGGTAAGTTTTAAGCTGAGTTTCTTGTCTTAGCCTGACTCTAGGGTCACTATTAGGAAACAAAATTAAAACTTTGTAGAAATAAACCCCGAGCTACTAGACCTTGCCTTAGCTTCGGGTAAGTTTTAAACTAAGATTCTTGCCTTAGCCTGTCTCCAGGGTCACTATCAGGAAACAAAATTAAAACTTTGCATAAATAAACCCCGAGGTACTAGACCCTGTCTTTGCTTTGGGTAAGTTTGAAATTATATTTCCTGTCTTAGTCTAACTCCAGGGTCACTATCAGGAAACAAAATTAAAACTTCGCAAAGATAACATCTATGGTAATAGACCCTATTTTGCTTTGGGAAAACTGAGTTTGGTACATCAATCTAATTTCGATGTTGCTAGGCAGGGAACAAGATTAAAATTTCAAAGGAGCTCTATTGAAAAGCAAGGCTAAAGTCTGAGGAAATATGGGAGACAGATTCCGTAATGAAAGACCTACACCAACACCTCGGTAAGAAACGAGTTTAACTTTTACTTATCTTAAATATTTCTAAGATATAATAGTTTGATTGTTAAGTTAAATCCCGAAGAATAAATTGTGCAACTTCTATGGGATAAGTTATGGAAGAAAAATTGTTAAACATCTAAAGTAGTTAAGAAAGCATGAATAGGAAGCATAAGTGAATAAAAAACTTGGAAATATTCTTTGTAAATAAAAGTCTAAGGTACTTGACAAAAACATATACAAAGTTATGGCCCCTAAAAACCGGGCAAACTAGAAGAGTGTTCAAAAAAAAACAAAACAAAAACCATCTAAAAGGAAAAGATAATGAAGATAATAGTAGAAAAAAAAAGCTTAAACACGAGGTGGTTCCTCAATGGTGAATTCAGTTGCCGAGCTGGTCACCTCTCCTCCTGAACCCATGACAGGATCAGCTCCCTCAACTTCGCGGATGGGAGATTCGTTGTTAATGATTGCTTGAATCTTGGGGTTAGGAATGATGACAAGCTCCTGGGGGATTCAAATGTTGCTTTCCTGCCTAAAGGAAGAAGAGGATTTCACTTGCATCTTATCAAGAGTTGCAAACCATCCCTTGGAGAAGTAGACCTGTAAGTTTTGCTATACTTTAGACTTCATGGAGACAATGCGGTCGTATTGGCCTTAGTTGTAAGACTATTGAATTTTGGTCTCATCAACTACCACATAGCCTTTCAACTCAGCATCTTTCTCCATGAGAGCTTTCCTCACTACCTAAAGCTCCTTCTTCAGAGCTTCCTTCCTTTCGGTAATGGCTTTCGTGTTCTCCTTGGCCTCAGCTCTAAGCTTCTTGGATTTAGAAACTTTATTCATCAAGTCTGAAATCTTCTTCAGAAGATCCTCATTATCAGTATACAACTCTTTAGCTTTAGCCTTGGCCTCTCCTCAATTACCTCGAAGCATTGGTAGCCCTGCCAAATAGAAATGGTAACGGGTCAAGTTCGGGTTGGGTTTTTTCATACCCGGACCCGACCCACGGGTTTGTCCCAAAAACCCAAACCCGACCCATTTATTAAACGAATTTTTTTCTTAACTCCAAACCCGGCCCGTCAGGCACCCGTGGGCCCCGCCAACCATGCCATGATTTGGGCCTAAACCATGGCCCAATCCCCAAAAAAAAAAATTTGCGTAAAGCCTAAACCGTATTACCATGGCCCAATAATTAAAAAAAATAATTGGCCAGAATCATTATTTTTGAAGATGTGTTTGCCAAATTCTTGTATTTGCTAGATTCAAGCATTGCCAATATTCAAGCCTTGATTTTTTTTTTTTTTTTTTTTACTCTTTGATTGGTAGAGAAAATCAAAGAATGAAATTGAAAAATAAAAATACCCATCAGGAAACAAACACAAACACAAACACAAACACAAAAAAAAAAAAAACACAAATCCTAACACAAAAATAAACACCAAAATCTCAAATTTATAATTTTCCCATTCAAAATCACAAACACAAACACAAATTCAGATTTATGATTTTCCCTTTCAAAATCACAAACACAAACACAAAAATTTCAGATTTATGATTTTCCCTTTCAAAATCACAAACACAAACAACTCACATGATAGAGATGAAATGAACCCTAAAAAAAAAAACTAGGTGGTCTAATGGAGAAACACGGAGGAAGCGAGGCGGATGAAGGTGCAAGTAATGGTCGGCAGTGAGGGGCTTCAGGCTAATCAGGCCAGCAGTGACAGATCGAAGGTTGGGGTTGAGTAAGAGGGAGTGACCGAGTGAAGAGTAGGAGAGGAGAAAGAGAAATGGGTATGGGATTAGGGTTATTTTTTAACTTATATATATATATATATAAATATGGGGGTATTTTAGTATTTTTTTTTACTTATATATAAAAGAATTGAGTTCGGGTCTGGGTTCAGGCTAGGTTTTTGAAAAAACCTAGACCCGCTTCAGGTTTTTTTTTTAAACCCATACCCGATCCTAGAATTTATCAGCCGGGTAAAATCCAACCCTATAATTTATCGAGCCGGGTAAAATCCGACCCATTAGGACCGGCCGGGTATCCACGGGTCGGATATAAATTGCCATCCCTACTACCAAAAGTTATGAAGAAAAAATTAATTAAACTTTAAAAATTCTTTAAAAGAAATAGAGAAGGTAATAGGATTGATGGTTACCATGATAGCTTCCCTTTTCATGTTTAGTAGCAGGGTTTCATCATCCCACTTTTCCTAGTGCTTCATGTCCTCAGGAAGAAGGAGGGTTTTCCCTACGCACTCAACGACTTTTCCTCCACGACTATCTCTCTAGGGCCTTACTCTATCCGTGATAGGAAGAACCTCCCTGTCCACCATGGATGCCTATATATAGGCAGGGGCACCTGAGACGTCAAATGGGTGTCACCCAAGCCTGGAGGGGAATTCTCAAAATCAAGGATTGTCAAGGATTGCTCGGCGCTTGATCCAAGTGGTTGCTTACGCCCAGCCCTAGTTTCACGGTGGGGGGTAGTAGATACCGTAGTAATTGGAGGAGCTGGGAGGGGCGTAGAAGTAGTTGCAGCACAGGGAGGTGCTTGTCCTTGAGGTACTGTGGGCTTAGCCAAAATTTGAGCAAGGGTGACCTGACCTCTTTGGAGTGTCAACTCAGCGAGAGAGTCTTCCAAAGGAATAGTTGTTAGGATATTGGACTCTTCACGAAGTGGAGATGGGCTGTGGTTTGTGTTCCGGTTTGATTTCCTCTTTCTTTATCTCCGAGGACGATTAGTCGGAGTGGGTATAGCAATGGTAACTCCTAGGTCCTTGGGAGTAAATGAAGGAGGAGTTTTGCTACAGTATCACTCCTCTTCTCAGCAAGCACGTTCTGAAGAAGATAGGATATATCCCTTTCAACGAACGTCGATGTAAGGAAGCAGAGGATGCCTTATTACGATAGCCTTTCCTGTGGCTCAAAAGCTACGATACACGGGAGTGTATCCAAGGATAAGGTAAGCTGCACGGAGTTGACCGTTGTGGTGTGGATAGATTGGAGACTTCAGCAATCTGTTTAGATCCATGGATTTAATTAGCTGTCTCTTCTTCTTGAATGTGTGATCCTCTGAAAAAGAAGTACACAAAGGTTAGTCACATAGAATGTTAAAAATAGCTCAGACTTAGAATAAATTAGAAATAATGAGTTAGCAAAAAGAAAAAAATCCTACAAAATCTACCCACCTGCTTTACCCTCACTCGTGGGGCAATGGATCTCACTGGGGTACCAGCTCCCCAAGACTATCAAATAGTCTCCTTTTGTTTCCCTGTCAGAATCTAGAAGACCGGAGATGAGCCTCACCTCCCCTTATCAGATCTTAAATTAATACCCAGAGGTTTTACTATCTTGAAAACTATACACGTAGTTGATATCATGTTCGGTAAGGTTTAGCCCGAGCCTTTTGTTAAGGGTGTCTACACTACTAACGATCCTAAAGAAATTAGGAGTACACTGGTCAGGGCAGAGCTTAAAATGGCGTAGAAAGTTAGTAAGGAGGTCACTCATAGGGATCCTAACTCCGCCTTCTACTATGGCAACGAGTGGAATTACCGCTCTACCCTCCCCTATTAAGAGTATTGCCTTGGATTCTAGGAAATAATTCACCTCTACATCATCAGGGAAGTTATACTTTCTCCTAAACTCAGCTAATATCTCAAGGGTATTAACCATCGATTTAAATTTCCCCATTGTAGGCAAAGCAAGAATAAAGAAGAAGGAAATAACAAAAACTAAATCTAAAGAGTGAAGGGGAAGACAAACTTACAATGTGAAAGAAAGGCAGAAAAAGGGAAGGTCGCTAGAAGTCACCTAAAGTTCGTCAGAAAAGGAAGTAGCGAAGAAGAAAGAAAGAGAGGAAACTTTCAGAGTTTTAGAGAAAAAAATGTAGAAGGAGCTAGAAAATGGGTCTAGGGGTCTCCCTTATATAGGAAAAATAGGGGAGAGGAAGGGATAGAAGTGACCCTTCCTTTCCCGCCCATTTTTCCATTTTCCGAAAGGCCCATTTGACTTTCCATTCAAGGACACGTGCTAAAGATCGTGGGCTGGGAATCTCGGGCATGTCCATGGTATTTATTACCCGACACCACCACTATTCATAAATGCCAGTTAATGATTGCCACAATTTCCTTGAACCACGATCCCCACGTCAGTAATGATGACCTAAAGATCGTGGGGGGCTAGAGCCCAAGAAGTTACTAGGCCATAGGAAAGTAGTTGGGTCTGGCCTTTGTGCAGAGGGGAAAGCTCAAAGGGTGATAATCCATTAAAGAGCTAAAAGCTAGATCATTCTAGATGTTGAGGACAAAGTTTAGTACCACGGTCAACCTGTGCCTGTGAAAAAGGGAAAGCACTAGCTTATCCAAGGCATGGAGCACAGATGATCAATGTATGACCTCTAGAAGACATTGGTAACCACGAGAAACTTCTGGAATGCGCAAGAAGTATTACCTCCGCATTAATGAAAGGGTTCTTTCCTAACCTTTGTCGCATTAATTGCTCGTGAGACAACCTGAACAATACACGTAACCTCTGGGCAGTCAGAATTCTAAGATAAGAAAGAAACAAAACTGATAAAGTAAGGGCAAATATTTGTGAGACTCTAAATGGGAACAAGACAGCTGTAATGATAAGTACAAGGCCTGAAGCTATAAAAGGAGGGAGAAGGCAAAAGGTGGGGGATCCAAAAAAGGGGAGAAAAATTTGTCTGAGAAGAAAAATAAAGTAAGAGAGGGAAACACTAGTGTGGCACCATGGGAATAAAAATAAAAACTTCCTATAGTCATCTGAGCGTCTGTAATAGTAATGGTAGCATATTAATGGTCAAAAGAAATCCACTGTTTGTATTTCCCATTGTAGAGTATCTATTCCCTGTTATTTTGTAGCAAAATTTTGAGGAGTGTTCCTCAGGGAGTGCTAAAGAAGGAAATTAGGGAGAGTTAGAATAAAAAATCCATGTATATGTGCATTCTTGTATGGAGAGAGAGAGAGAGAGAGGCTATGATGTACTTACCAAATCTAAAATTCGAGAAAGTCACTAGCGCTCCACTTGTTTCAATGAAAAACCTTATATAAAGATAATTTTTCGTATTTTCTAGTGTTTAGTAGTATTAGACACTACAAAAAACGCAGCTATTGGTTAATTCTATAGCCGCGTTCAAAAACGCAGCTATAGGTCCAGCCAAATAAATTTTTTTTTTAAAGGGGGACCTATAGCTGGGTTTAGAAACGCAGCTCTAGCCGAATAAATTTTTTTTTAAGGGTAACAAAAAAAAAAAAAAAGATGGCCTGAGATATATATAGCTGAATAAAATATATTTTTTTTAAGGAGGACCTATAACGCGGCTATAGGTAACACACAAAAAAGCGATGCCCTGAGATATATAGTTGAATAAAATATTATTTTTTAAAAGGAGAACTTATAGCCACGTTTTTAAAAACGAGGCTACAGGTAACACGCAACAACAAAAAAAAGGATGGCCTAAATTATGTAGCCGGATTTTTTTTTTTTTTTTAAACGTAGACCATAGCCGCGTTTTAAAAAACGTGGCGACAGGTCACAAAAAAAAAAGATGGGCTGATGGGTTTGTGTTCTTGAGCTTGTTCTTTTGTGTTTCTGAGTTTGTGCTTTTGTGTTCCTTGAATGGATTTAGTGTTAGATTTGGGTTGGTTTTGTTGAATGAGAGGAGATTCATGGATTTGTGTTATTATATTTTGGAGCATATTGCGTTTGTATTATGAGTATATTGTGTTTGATTTTGAATTTTTTGGGTTTGTGTTTGATTTCTCTTTTTTGGGTTTCTGTTTAATTTTTGAATTTTTTTGGTTTGAATTTTGAATTTTTTGGGGGAAAAAAACCCAGAAATTTTTTAAAAAAAAACTTATAGTCGTGTTTTTAAAACACAGTTGTAGGAGGCATTAGCTGCGTTTTTAAAATGCAACCAAAACTGTACCTATAGCCGCATTTTAAACACAACCCAAAGTGAGTCTATAGCCGCGTTGTTTACAAAACACAACTATAGGTCTCAGCTTATAAAGAAGTGAAAAATGCAGCTATAGGGGGATAGCTAGCTGCATTTATAGAAATGCGGCTATAGACCCCCACAGGGATATTGTCGCACAGGATAGGCCGCGTTTGGAAACGCAACTATAGCCTATAGCTGTGTTTTTAGGGTCTATAGCTGTGTTATCCAAACGCGGCTATAGCCCTCTTTTTTTGTAAGAAAAAATGAATTAAAGAAAAACTATTTTTGGTTAACTAGAAAAAGTATGACTTATTTTTAGAGATTTTTTTTTTTTTTTTTTTTTGAATATCGCTTAGATCTTCCTATTTTTAAGATATCCATAATAACAATGTAATATATATCTTGCAAATTTTATGCCTGGTTATTTTTCTTCTCTTTCGTAGTCAAGTAGACACTTTCTAACTGCTTTATAACCTGGGGGATTTTGATACATTGGGTTGCTAAAGCAATGTTTAAAAGCCCGTGTAATACATAGTTCATATTCATACGGAAGATCTACCTTTAAATTTCGCACACAAGTTATAATTCTGGTTACCATACAAATATCAAAAGCGTCTCGGACGGGATCAAATTTAGAGAGTTTAGAAAGTGGTGGAAATAAAGAGTTATAGGAAGATGCAGAGGCATGGTCATTGGCTTGCACTTCAATGATAATAATGATAACCAACTTTATCATCCAAACTATAAATTTTCTGATTAATTTCACACCCATTTATTTTCTAACACCATAAAAATGTTATTATTTTGAAATTATATCTAAGAGAACATCGAATTCTTAAAATTGTGTTCCTACTATAATCAAATAAATAGACTCCTTTGAAATAAAGATAAGTTAATTTATAATTTTTATTCGTAATTAAACATATTTTTGTTGTTATTTAAGAATTGTGACTTTTAGAAGCATGAGCAATTTTATGTTCTATGACTTGCAAATTCTTTTGTGTCTTCTTACTAGAGTCAAAAGTTTTCGTAGTAAAATTTTATGTAAAAATGCAAGTTTCATAAAAATTGAGTATACTTATAAGAGTCAATTAATTAAGTAAACTTGTGAGGATAGATGATCAAATTTTTAAAATATATTTGATTAAAACACCCATTTTATGGACTTTGGAGATAGATAATGGCTAGAAAAACATGAGAAATAAGTCAGAGTAGACTGTATGGAGTTATTATATAAAGCCTACTATTAATTATAAATAAATATAAAGATATGTTAATTGACTTTTCTTTTTCTTTTTTTTTTGGATACAAGATAGAATTTCTACTCTAGCCTAATCTAAGTGTATATGTGTGTGAAACTCCTTCCTGGAGACTTGAACCCCAGCTCTTGTCCCCCACACTCCACAAGCATTTATACCTGTGAAGTGACCATCGCACTAAGGGTGTGCGGTGGTATGTTAATTGACTCTTAAATAAACCTACATGGTGCAAAATTTCCCTAAACAAAGTTTATTTAATTAGTGAGTATTTTAAAGGGAACATTTGATAGAAGGAAATAAATTAAACGATTTTTTTTAACCAATGTCCCTTGGTTATGGTTATGAACTTAACAAAAGATTTATTATATAGCAAATAAGTAATTTTTAACAATGGTCATCTAAGCTTGAAAGGGCTCCATCAAAAATTTAATGAATATATAAACAGTTGCTATCCACAAGTTTCAATATACTAAATCAAGTTTTGATTTGAAAAGTGTGCGTGTGTGTATACATATACATACATACATATATATATATATATATATATATATATATATATATATATATAGTTGGCCAAGATCCTGTTATGAGCGAGCCCTCTTCTCATTTCTTTCATCTATTCTCGTTGTATTTGGAGAGACTATTAGGGCTTCATCATTCTTTCTGAGACAGGATCATGGGAAGTTGATCTATAGCATGCATTTGTTGTGGCTATGGTTTTGAAGCCATTAGACTATTAGAGGCATTATTAATTTGGATAGACAGTCTTCTGTTTACTTCACTCGTGTAATTGTTTGGTAAGCGGGGGTGATTTTCTTGTTTGGTTTGCAAATTAATGATTGGGTTTAGAAGTTTAGGTGGGGAGTGGTGATGGGGATTTGCTTTGTACTTTGTATCCCCTTGGTCATGGTGGGAATTAAATGGTTGTACTGCTTATTATCCACGCCTAGTCGGCTGAGTGATTTGGGTGAGGTGACAGTACTGGATTTTATGGTTGGTGTGAATCATGATTCTTATCTATAAAGGGTTAATAAACTTTGAGTGAGGTAGATATATGTTTGAGATTGAGGTTTCATTTCCCTTTTTTAGCCAACGAATGGTTTGGTTTGGAATTGTGACCTTTGGGACCTACCCGGTGAATGGGTATAGGCTATTTTAATTGTTTCTAAAAAAAAAGGGTTCGATGATATTTCATCCTCACCACGTACTTTATTAAATTAAATATAATTAAAACTTGACAGTACTGGATTTTATGGTTGGTGTGAATCATGATTTTATCTATAAAGGGTTAATAAACTTTGAGTGAGGAGATATATGTTTGAGATTGAGGTTTCATTTCCCTTTTTGGGCCAACGAATGGTTTGGTTTGGAATTGTGACCTTTGGGACCTACCCGGTGAATGCGTATAGGCTATTTTAATTGTTTCTAAAAAAAAAAAAGGTTCGATGATATTTCATCCCTCACCACGTACTTTATTAAATTAAATAGAATTAAAACTTTGAATATCAAATAGTAGAAATCTCATTTTGCAACCTTATAACCTCACACCAAAGGCATATCCATTACTTTCGGACATAATGGCAAAATCATAATTTTGACCATTTTGTTTCTAAATACTCTATTGATAACAAATCTAGGAGTCCTAACGATAAAAAATTATATATCATATGATTGAGGACTTTTTTTTAAGGGTGAAAAAAGTGGTATTTCCTAAGTTTAGTTTCTCTTTATGTAAATTAGATAAAGTCATGTCTAGAATTAGAGAATAGATTTAGAGATTTAATTACGCTTGGGGAAGGAGTTAGGCACCCCACTTTCCACAATTAATGCCGGATTGTAATCCACACCTAAAATATTATTCATTAGTAACATGCGTAGGGCAATATATATATAAACTTACCTGGTCTTAGGGGCACATATATCTCTTGATATCTTGCATGCATGCATGCATCAATTATAATGCATGAAGATTGATATCAATAGTTTTTATTTTTAGAGGAAAAAAAAACATTATTAGTTTGAAAACCATTTGGGTAAACTCATGACTGGCAAAAGGTTGGTATCAAGATAGACATGAAATCTTAACACATTGCCCATTATAATCACGTTTTATAAGGGAGGTCCTAGCAATCATTATGATCACCTCATTCCATGGTTAATGATGTAGTAGTTTGTCTATTGATGAGGTTTGAACTAAGGGATCTTGCAAAGAGAGAGATCCTTTATGATCTCATTTGGCAAAGAGTTTTGGAAAATTATAAAGTTTTGGAAAAAACTTAAAAATATAGTTACTATATAAATTATAAAGTAATTAAAAACGATAAGTTACTCTCAATGTGATGTAGTTTCTGCCATTACGTCTCCTTATTACTACTCAAGTAATTAAAACGGATTGTAGACAAAATAAGCTCCAAAAAAGAGTAGCGTATATGTTTGGATTAGGTGTTTTTTGTTGTTATTGTTGTTGTTCAACTTATTAGTTTATTTCATTTTGCACAAGCCTTTTAAAACTTTACTTTTTATTTTTGGGTATGATTTCACTTTTGCTAACCTTCAACAAATACATAAATAGGTTTTTCACCAACATGTTAATCCAAATGCTGGAAATTAATTGTTTTTTTTTTTTTAATTTATGGTAATATATGATGAAAGATTATATATCTTTTTGTGTTTATGGATTGACCAATTAAATGTGTAACTAGTTATAGCTAACATTCATGAACATTTAGGATTGTGATGGTATGGTACATAAAAAAGGATAAGCACATATCATAGAATGATCATCTTCTTCTTCTTTTTTTGTTAGGGAAAATTACATAAAAAGGCTCATAGTTTATACTATGTTCTAGGATTTTAATTTTTTATTTTTTCAATTAAAGTCTCAATCTTATGAAACTGCTTCAGGTTGAAGCCTATATCCATCTCCGTTATTCATTTTCATTATTTTGAGTAGTAATGGAATAGATAAAAATGATAATTTTTTATAAAATTAACTTTGTTTTGCAATTTTTTTGATAATTACTTTCTCACTTTAAGTGAAGCTTTCTCTCTCTACCTTGTAATTATCAAAATGATTTATTAACAAATTCTATGTGAAATATGTAATTTAATCAATGATTTCTTGCTTTTCACAATTTCATTACTACCTACAATAAGATAAATAAAAAATGGAGATGGACTAAGGGTTCAAATTGAAACATTTTATAAATTTGAGATTTTAATTACAAAATTACAAACCAACGAACTAATCTAAAGTAGAATATAAATTTTGAATTTTATATATAATTTAAAAAAAATAAAACTATAATTTAATATAATCTACTTTGTAAATAAAATAAATCATTAATAAAGATAAGGGGGTTTAAAGTTCAAACACTCAACCCGGAGCAAAAGGTAAAAATTTGTTGCCACACAATGTTCTCTAACTCAAGGGGTTTTTCAGATACCCCATTTGGCGTAAATTTTACAACCATTTGATTGGTATTAATTGGTAATTAAATTACATCACTACAAATGAGTTTAACACGAATAACACTACAATTATTACTGGATACCCAAATAAATAATGAGTAAATTATACAAATAATGAGTCTTTAGGAGTTTGTTTAATTGTGCTGTTTAAATAATAATTTTTACTTTTTAAACAATAAAACACATATTTTTATAATATTTTTTAATCTATACATATTTTTATAATATTTAAATAATATTAATAAAACAAAATTACCGAATACACTAATACCTTTTTGGGCACTTGAGACGGTCATGAGCCATTAACGTTTTTTTTTTTTTCTTTTTTTTTTTGCTTCGGCCCATACAAAGGTCCTATGATTAGTTGCTTGGGAAGTAAGGAAAGGTATTTATCAAAAAAAGGGAAGTAAGGAAAGGTGCTCTATCTGCCTAGGAATAACAACATTTATCATTTTATCTACAATATTTGGATAACTATCAATCAATCAATCAGTCAGCCGCATTTATATCTGGCCTTGAAAGATAACCTGAATTGGAAAAGTTTTAAATTGGACTCCTTTTTGACCACCAGAATCAAAATGTCCTGTGGCGGTGTGGCCAGATATTACTGAATGATATATATATATATATTTTTTATGAGAACTGAATGATTTATTGATTGGTCATGTCAAAGAAATATTCCAGTTCTTATATGATTTTGAATGCTGAATGGGCCATTGTAGCATTTAATGGCTGTGAATTGACAGCTCTATCAAAAAATTGCAGTAATTATTTGGGGTATTAAAAGCAGATACTTTCAAACCTTGACATCAGAATCAGAAATTCAGAACTGCCAACTTTAAATTTGATTGAATTCATTTACTTTTTAAAGTTACAACCAGGCATTATTCAAAACAAAGAACAACTCTACATCGTAGGCAGGTGAAAGTGTCATCAAAATCCCATCTCTAATTTCTATTCCTCTCTTTTGGGCTAGCGTGGTTTTTAGCACAGGGAGTTGAAACAATAAGGTGGCACTCAAATATAGTCAAATACACCCTAGTCATTATAGCTTGCTTTTTAGTGTTGCATTGGGTACCTAACTCCAGCCGCTAACACTCGTTGCTGTTCTATCTGTATCAATATGAAAGAGCCATCATAACATTAGATTTTAGTATTTAATGAATGAGATATGATGGTAGAAATAAGATAGGTTGAGAAATTAAATAGTGCACAAGAAAAACTGAAAGCTTGTGCTACATACATGGAACAGTTCGTGCAATTTGTTTTTGAGGTAGCAATACTCATGCTCTAGCAGCTCCAATGCTCTCAAACACCTGAAAGACCAAAATCCCAGATGGTAAAACATTCTCAAAGCAACATGTCTGCTTTCTCTCTCTCTCTCTCTCTCAAAGTAAAACCTCAAAAAAAGCAACACACGTTGTCAATTCTTGCTACAGAGAAAGAGAAGTGTAGAGAAGTTTTAAAAAGTGAAAGGAAAAAGTCTGGAAGCACGAGAATAGAGGAGGAAAGGCGCACCCACCCGGCACGGTTGTTTTGTTCAGAAGCGGCGCGAAAGGCAACGCATACATTTCTGACTCTCTTTGCACCTATGCTTGAGCTACTTCCCATAAACTGATTCAAATGGATTCCAATTTTCTTGTAGTCCGAGAACTCCTTGTCCATCCTGTTCCATAACCTTTATTTTCAGCCAAATAAACAAATAAAATTCTAAAGAAACAAAATTTTTACAAATTTATTATTAAAATAATAAAATGTAACATTTTAGATAGACCACTTTGTTATGCCCAACGGTTGTGTGAAGAAAAAGCGTTGTAAATACTAAATAGTAACTTCCAAATGAGAGGGAGAGAATGTTTGTGACCAAAAAATTAAACCCATCAAGCAAACCAAGTGGGAACCAAAATTTAAGATGCAATGCATTATGCATGTGTATGTGTGTGAGAGAGAGAGAGAACTCACAACAGTCCTCTGAGGTTCCTCAAGAGCTTCTCGGACTCGTGGAAATAGATATTAACAACCTCTGAGACAAAGTTTGGGGAGCTCTCATCTTGAAGCTGTTGAAGCTGCAAGAATTGCTCATCCAATACTCCCTAAAGAACAATAACAGAAATGATATTAATCAGTGTAAACAAAAAAAAAAAACTTCAACAACTAAAGTAATACATACTTGTACCACTACAAAAATTAACAAGCTCGTATCTTTTCATTTTTTTGTCATTTCTTACCAAGGAATTCAAGCATTAAAACAACACTAGTAGCTCGCTATGATAAAAGATAAACAATGAAAACAACAAGTCCTATTAATTAGCATTATTACCTGGTGGAAGAGCAAAGCGAGCAAACGATTCATGTCGGCTCGCAACCGATCCACACCCAACCCAAGCATCCACACAGGAAGACCCGTCTTGGCTAATCACTTCTTGAACCTAAAAACTGTATAAAAAAAAAACCTAAGTGGGTTTAACTTTTAAGCCCCAATTAAGCTAATGGATATCTCTTATTATTCTTTTCCTCTCTTCACTTGCTTCGGGGTTTAGGGTTTTGTGTACAACTTCTAATACTACAAGAGCGGGAATTGAAGCCGGTGGCAACAACTATTTAAAGCCAAGCGGTGGCTTTGGACCCCACTTCTGGCAACACTGTAAAAAACTCATGTCCTTACAAAGTCTGTTTTACTTGCACGCACTAAAAGTTTTTGACATTTGTTTGGTGGTAGAGAGTATAGTACTACAGGTGATGTCCTTTCTGTGGGGATTATACACAACAATTATTATAAAGTTAATTAATATTATAGTTACTCATGTCATATGCATCCCACATAAGCCTCACTTGAAAATTTTGAATTTAGGAAGTACAGTGACAAAAGTTATATTAGGAATCTTCTCAAAAAAAAAAAAAGTTATATTAGGAATTATGAAAGTTTCAAGTAAAAATGTATGGGTGTAAACTTTTTTTATCGAATTATTGGACCTCTCAATTGGGTTTATCATAAAATAATAATGAAGAAGAAGAAGAAGAAGAAGAAGAAAGAAAGAAAGAAAGGTGAGGTCATTCTTGCATAAGAATTTCAATAAGTAGAGTAGGACATAGGACATTTATTTTAGACTTTTGCATCTTAATAGATGTACATGTAGACATTATTGATAAGATCTACGGCCACCAAAAAAACACATATTCCATAAATTTTCATGTCAAGAATTGTAATAAATGATAAGAGATAGATATGGTCCATTCCATTTGTTCTAAAAATGTCAAAGAATATAACCTTAACCTGCAATTGATTTGACAAGAGATTTATTACAGATCTGTGTAGTCCCCACAATACATTACATCAAAGAGAAAAATCGTCCAAGTGATACTTTGCATATGTAAATAATAATGGTAAGATCTACGGTCACCACAAAATAAATATTCCGAAAATTTTCATAACCCACAAAAATTATAAGAGATGTCCATTCCTATTTGTTTTAAAAATTTGGAAGAATATAACCTTAATATGCGAATGATTTTACAAGATTTATGTGAGATCCGAGTAGCCCCCATTATCCATTACATCAACTAGAAAATTTATGGAAGTGATACTCTGGAATTTTGCATGTTAAAAGATATGATCCCTTAAATTAGTTCATGATAAAATCTACAGTCACCTCCACAAAACACACTCTGAAATTTCACATGTTAAAAGATATGATCCCTTCAATTAGTTCTAAAAAAGTCTAAGAGAATATAACCTCACTATGAAAATGTACCATACAAGATATTTTTATGAATTCTATGTACTCCACAATAAATAAAATCAAATAGAAAAATTATCCAACTTTGCGCGTTCTTGAAATTTTTATTTATTGTTAATAATTTATTTTTTAATTACAACAAAAGTGTGTGATTTGAATTATGAATGTTTTCGTTAAGAATACCAATTGAGTACTTGTGCTACAAGGCTTATAATCGCTTGAGGTTGAAATTAAACCTTAGGAAAATTCTTCTTTTACATTGCACGGTATAATGCAAATTTATATTGCAGTAACACAAAAAACTAACAAATGTTGTATACATTTACAAAATTGGTACAACCTTTTCCAAATATATATATATATAACATTATTTTATAAAAATGGTAAATATTTACAACTTTTTATAAACATAAACATGTATAAACTTCATAAACCCTAATTCAAATACCCCAATAGGGTCATTATTAATTCCCTCAGTCCCAATTTATTTTATTTTAAAATGTTCCAAAATATTATCTCTTTTTTAAAATTAAAAACTATTAATTTATTAATGTTCTATTATTGTCCCTAATTTATTTTTAAAATTATTTTTAATAAATTTATTTAAAAGGAATTAAGATTGTCCTAGCAAAGGAGAGTAAGGTCACACGAGTAGTGAGAGTGGGATTAGGGTTAAAGAGTGAGAAAGAGGGCGTGCAGTGTGGAAGTTATCGAGGTGAATGTGGGGTATCTACCGGACCAGCCTACAAAACCAGACTCTGGAACTGTAGAGAGGTGAGGGAGGTGACCTGCTGTCCCCGTTTCCGGTCACCCGCGTGCTGTCTTTTTCTGCCAGTGGTGCCGCGTTGTACCACTCACTCTCCACCCGACAACTCTCTGCAACCGGTGATTGTCAGTCACCTCGCCAATCCTTACCTCACATTCAATTCTAAACAACTGTAATATACTGTCGAGAAATTTGAGGAAAAAAAATATATATATATATTAAACATAACATTTTTAACTTTTACTGTTGTAGTACATGCTTCCAAACCACGTACTCTATTTCACCTTTTCTCCCTTCACTTTTTATCTGACTTTCTCACTCTTTTATTTTCGAAATAGGAAAAAAAAATTATATGAGTAACTTGATATGTTATTAAATTACACTGATCAAATATGAGGAGGTAAAAAGAAGTTCATAGGTTGAAAATTTAACAAATTTTTTCATAATTGAGATAATGTGTTATTTGTTAATAATAAATAAATAAATAAAGATAAATTACAAATTATACTTTTAAAGTTTGAAGATATATAAATTTTATATTGTGAAGTTTTAGAATTTAAATTTTATCCCTTAAAATTTGGAAGTGGATTTTATACCCTGAATTTCAGAATTTTGATTTTACTTCTTAAATTTTAGGAATGTTTGAATTTTACTTCTTAAAGTTTGGGAATATTTGAATTTTACACTCTAAAGTTTCATAATTTGGAGGTGTAAAATCCAAATACCCCTAAAATTTATGAGGCAAAATCAAAATTCTTGAAACGTTAAAGTGTAAAATCCAAATGCTCTCAAATTTAAGAGAGGTAAAATTCAAATTCTAAAATTTCAGACTGTAAAATCCAAAAATTCCCAAATTTTAGGAGTATAATTTGTAATTAACCAAAAAAATAATATATCCAAATAAAAATGAGTAAAAACTAGTCAATACAAAATTTTTGTATATATAACATTGTTATAAAAGTTAAGGCCCTATTTAGTAAAGTATCTTAAACTCACATTTTTAGTTTTTAAATAGTATTACACATATTTTTACATATTTTTTTATTTACATGTATTTTAAAAAAATACAAACAATATTACTTAAATTTGTCCCTAAATAAAATAAGAAAGGAAAAAAGAAATGTTGTGTTTTTGTCTCACAGCTTGGGTTTTAATTTAGTGAGGCTGCATTGAAGGATGGGGAGGAACAGAGCGCCCGGTAAACAAGGTTCTGGGTGACAGGTGGTGGAGGTGGCAGTGACAAGTTCGTCAGAGTAGGCGGACACGTGGCAAAATGGTTAGTGGTTTACTGCTTGAAGTTTTGTCATTTTGTCTGGGTCAGGAACTAACTACACATACAGTTGGAAAAAGAAAAGTGTAAAGAATGAATGAGTATATGGTGATGATGACGAGACTTTTCAAAAGGGAGTGAGTGATGGGGTATATACTATATACGACCCATGGACAGGACAGCAGGGGATGAGGCACAAAATCATAGGTGATTCTATATTATTGGACCACTCTCTTTTTTTTTTTCTCCCACTTAATTATAATTGGACCACTCATTTGTTTACATAATTACAAATTTACAATGCCTCTTAAATTCATGAATAAATGATTCTAAGAAAAAAAAAATCATGAATACATTCATTAGGTTGGAAACCCTCGAAGTAATTAACCTCATCAATTAGGCAGGTGCTAATTATGTGTTTAAATGTATTTTTTTTAAATCTCAATAGAGATTTTATATTTTTTTTTTTAGCTAACCCAAGTTGGAAAGGGGAAGGTCGAATTTCAATGAGCCCATGTAGTTAGAGGCATCCACCCAATGATCTTTGGCATTAAAGATGAAATATATTAGAAGCAATTGTTTTTTTTTTTAGATATACATGTAGGTAGGTAAAATTTTAGAGTTGGGACAAAACTGCACAAAGTACTTTGAAAGTAATCTAACATTGGTGAAAATACATGCAATTTGACAAATTAATTGCTAAAAATTGAAACCTCAGTTCAACCTTGACTAATTTGGAGATTGGCCAAGGAGGCTTCAATTGTTAAATCAACAAACTAGTGGAAGGAGAGGAAATATGACATAGTAACAGTCGATAGATGCATACCTTACGCTGCACAATGAATTCTCTATAGGTGTATGAGGATCGGTATTGATAGGAAAATCCTTTCTCCAATACTTGCCAATTAGTTTTCCCCTCAATTTGACTGACAGGATGTGTGTGAGGACAACAAATTCTAATCTATAAGTGGATGAGACATTGCCTTGTGAAATTATATGTGATAGCCTGTTGTAAAATATAATAACTGTTAATGTGAAGGAAATTAAGGAATTCTGTTTTTAAGGATGATTGCTATGCTCGATAGACTAGAGGAAAGGATTTGTAGATTGTTGGCCAAGTTGACTAGGATGATTTCATAGCTTGGTCATCGGTTTGAAGCTTAAACCGACCCCAACAATACAGCAAGTAGCTTTAATCCATGTAAAAAAAAAATTAAAATAATTAAATTGAGTACTTAAAAAAAAATTACTAGTGGTGTTTTAACCGTTCATATTTTAATTTATGGAAACTCGGTGATTGTTTGGATACAAATTACTGCGTTTACATTTTGGGAGGGACGCGTTTCAGCCTTCTTTCTTTTTTATTTTATCTTTTTTTCCTCTGCACGCATTTCAGCTAGGGGACAAAATTACTATTCACATGTGCGGTTACTGTTCACACACTGTTTCGCACAGTTCATACACTATTCATGTACTGTTCACGCACTTTTCAGCCACTTTTTTTTTTATTAAAAAGGGTTTCACGGCACTATTCACTAATTTAAAAATTATTTGCTACAGTATTTTCAATTTTCAGTTTTCAGTTATATCCAAACGGACCCTCACTAACCTTGAAGGTTAATTAGGATTTTAGATGAGTGATTCTCTTATCTTATTTAAAAATATATATAGATATTTGAATTAATTATTATTATTAAATATTTATTTACACTAATATTTCAAAAGGCCGTATGCAAAAGGTAATATTGTTACTGTTATGCCAAAAGCGATTTGAATTATGATATGTACTGCATCACTCTTTCAAACGATACAAGTATCTTCTTATTTTTTACTAGCTTGTCAAAGGATTGTCATATAAAAGATGCTAAAAGTATTAAAAAGTTTAGTACATAGAATGTATAGGTTGATATGACAACAAATATGATTGATGGACTTCAATCCAAGATAGTCAATACCATACCGGTACATATACCAGTATCAAAACATCAACATTTTGTTCCAGTTTAAATATTGGTTGTACCGGCCATATCGGCAAATTTTGGGCAATACCGGTTGGTACTAGGCGTACCAGCCGGTACAGAAAAAAGTTTTATTTTTTTGTAATTTTGTAATTTTTGAATTTTTGTTAGGATATAATGGTAACTTATTTGTATTAACTTAGTAGTATTATTTGTTTTCTTAGTATGCAATGAACAATTAAGCTTTCTATTTCTTATATTGTGTTTTTTTTTTCTTTTAATTGATACTAAAGTTTAAAACTATGAATAATTTGTTCTGAATTGAGGAAATGTTTTATGGTAAACTTTTATATTTATTATAATATATACACATATGCGTGCACGCGCGCGCACACACACACACACACACACACACACACACATATATATATATAAATATAAATAATAATGGTAGACCTAAAACGGTACATCGGTATTGACCAATACTGAAATATATTGTTCCACTAGTCAAATCGGTACAGCCTCCGGTACAAAATTGATTTACTTGCTTCAATCACCTAATAAATGAATGTTTAATTTTTTTTTTTTTTTTTAGTGATTGGTAACACATTAGTTTGAAAGATTTATGTAGTACAATTTATAATATCTCTAACATTACTCTTGTTATATTATCTCATGGGTAGGGGTAACAATTCATGTTCACATGTCGGGGTCGTGTCCTGTTAAGCCATGAGTATTCAGTTAGCTATATGAGTTGACTCGAACCTGACCTGTTTAGTAAATGTGTCAAGAATCCTCGACTCAAACACGACCTATTTATTAAACAAGTTGACCCAATACGACACGACATGTTTAACCTGTTTAATTAACAAGTCACGTAAAGGTCAATACAAATGTCCCTTTTATAACCTGTTTGATTAATATGTCATACTTGACTTGAATAATATGTTATCAATTCTCATATATCTAAAATTAAGATACAATTACAACCATAAATACAGTATATACATATAATTACAATAATAAATTAAACAATAATAACAAAAGCTAAATGGGCCAAATAAGTCAAACGGGTTTGCATGTTTGAACTCGAATACGACCCATTTATTAAATAAATCAGGTACATTGATTCGAATATGACCTAAAGTCATTTAACCTCAACCCACGACTTGTTTATAAATGGGTTAATCGTGTCAGGTTCACGGGTCGTGTCAGATTTTGCCACCCTTACTCATGGGTTACAGCCTAGATTAGCTTCATGTCTCAAATAAATAGCCTTGTATCAATTAAATCGTCACATTTGAGATAATTTAATTATTGCACATATTTCATGCAAATATAGCATATCCTTGGTGTATTACGAATACAAATCCTTTGTACCACATTTTGTATTTAACTTTATGTTTTACCAATTATGCATATGCCATGTATTTGAGTTATTTTCATTTTAAAATTTTGTTAACTTATAAGGAAAGTAAAAAGAATACATAGTAAGCTGTGATTAGTGAAATATAAAGTGAAATGCAAAAATAGTATAGAGAATTTTTATTCGTGTATTATGCCTCTTACATAAATGTCGGCCTTCTATATGGGAACCCTACATCGTGAAATCAACTTTTATATTGTCAAGAGTCTTGTAGCTTAGCAGGTTGACACTTTTTGGTATATTCAAAATATCCAGAGTTTAGATTCCACCTGTGTTATAACTATCGAACTATGACAAAAAAATTTATATGGTAATTAAAATGTATTGAATATTTCTCCATCTTTTGAATGGGAACAAGGGAACAAGAATGCCACTTTTTTTTTTTATACAAGATAGAAGTTTTACTCGAAGTATATACGTGTGTGAGGTTCCCTCTTGGAGACTTGAACCCTGGAACTTGCCCCCCACACCCTACAAGCATTTATACTTGTAAAGTGACCATCGCACTAAGTGTGTGCGGTGGTACAAGAATGTCACTAAATACATGAGGAGAGAGAGAAAGTGGGAGACCAAAAAGTAAAAAAGGAAAAAAAAAATTAATAGTATGTTTCTATAAGGAAACTCATACATAGCTGTGTAACATAATTAAATGAGCTAGATAGTCCGAATGAATATTTTTCACAATCACTTTTTTTTTTTTGAGATAATTATAGTATGCTACTAATCCTGCAATTTGAACATTTTCCCTTCTTAAATCCTAAGCATTTTGTATATGAGTAAATGTTAATTTAGCTATAAGGCCCTTAATCATCCATTCATCCATACTAACTTGGTGGTTAATACTATGGGTTTTTTTTTATAAAAAATATATATATATATATATATATATATTTCCTATTGAAAATCTTCAATAAAAATAAATTATTCAGTATTCTCAATGTATTAAACATTCATTTCTACTTCTACCTATGAATCTCGTATATGGGTTTCTCCTTTATACGAGGAGGAGATGTAGTCCCTTGGGTATACAAAATCATTCCTTGACAAGTCTTGAAATTCTAGCTACAACTAAGACCTTTCTTCCTTTTTCCTTTTTTTTCCCAACTCAAAATTTTGGTTGTTTTATTTGTTTTGTGAATATAATATAAATGCATTCATCAAAAGGAAACCTCGATGGAATTAAACAAAATAAGCTCTCAATCAAGCCATGAAATTTATAACAGGGTTGTGCTGGTAATGGAGAGCATATCATTTAATGCTGCATATGACTCTAGATATGGTATTCTTTTATACTGCTTTAACCATACAGAGTATGCAGGAGACCTACTCTAAATGATGGGTTTTGCCATAGTTTAGTTTCACAGCTCACTCGTGAAGCATTTTAATTTGATTATAATTACCTCGACTTACTCACTTGAAAAGCATGCTTAGTACTGACGTAAGCAAGCTCTATAATATACTTTCTAATATGAGACTGTGCTTGTGTTTTGTCAGATTATTTTATATTGATTGAAGTATTTTTTAAGCCATGTTTTTATACTTTTAGCTAGCACACTGACCCCTTTTTCTTCTTGTTTAAATTCATCTCCATATCCAAAGTAATTATTTAGATACTAAGTATAGCAATATGTTACTTTCTCCTCTCACATTATAACAGATTTCTCTATTAATTCATTATAAGATTTAATATTCATGTTAAATGAGTAAGTACTATTTTATAGTATTCCAAAAATACTTAATAATTAAAATTTAAAATTGGAAGGGTTGTGAGAAAAGATCCCCAACAAAGAAAAGTTATGATAGGGTATGAACCTAAATTGACAAAAACCAAAAGCCAAACACACTGCTAATCAATCTTCAATCGAATCTGGTTCTACTACAGAGCACAATCAATATGAGCCTTATCTGCTCTTTACCATCCTCACCCACAACCCCAAAAGATTCCAACTTCAAGTCCACAACTTCATATATGGTACAATCTTCTGCAAATAATAATTGCAAATTGCAACGATACTAGGAAAATTTAATTTAGATAATCCTAAACCTTAGACAGATTCCTCAATTAAATTATTAGAAATGAAGGGAGAGAAATGTACGAAAGCATGCTTCGCATTGACGTATGCAGAATAGAATGTTGGGGGAGGAACTGAGAAGAATTGCTTTGTTTTTGGAAAGAACTTTTGAAGGCGACCATATCTATGTGAAAAAAACAGCTTCTCTTTGAACATACCTATGTAAAAATAGAAAAGCTTCTCTTTAACTTAGGCTTTCACAATCATGCTCATGTTTTTTTGTGCTCCCGTGCTTACTTGCTATAGCCATTATTCATGCACAAAAAACTATATTCTTTTTGTCCCATCATTCTTATTATAATTTTTACACTTTTGGCTTCGAAATTCCAAATGTTGGGGGTAGAGTTTCCTTCTTCCTTTAGACCCCTAAAGTTGGTAAATGTCGCATGTTATTCTAGTTTTCAATTTTCAAACCAATGGTACTGCTATGACGTTGATAGGGGATGGTTGTTATATAATAAAACTACAAAAGAGAAAGAGGACTCATTGCTCGAGATAGTCACATTATTTACACAGACTCTTAGACTGGTTCTCATATATATATATATAGTATGGGTAAAATGCCTAATGTAGATATGGGTTTCAAGGTTTAGGTTCAACTCTAGAAATATCATATTCTGCAAATGGCATTGGGAAACTATAGTTAGTGTTGTCCTCGCACCTTATGAAAATGGCATTCTCATCTATCTGTTTGGATGTCCGTGCTCAAAGGATATACTTTTTAAGGGTGTATAGGGGCTGTTTTGGAAGCGTGAGGCCATCATTATAATTTATGTTTTGAGTCTTTAAGAAATTCATGCTTTTCTATATATATATATATATATATAAACATACTATATGTTTATTCTTTATCACTTACGTCATCGTTTATTTATTTATTTTTTCAATTTTACCTGTTAGTATTATAATTATATTATTATGTATTAGTTTCCTAGTATTCTTCCCTGATTGAGCTAAAATCAAGGGACCTATTACTGTGTCCTTAATTCTAGCCCTAATCAAGGATCTTTTTGTTGAAATGATTTTTGTCTCTTGGATTAAGGTGAAATTCTAAGATGACTTGGGTTGGGGTTTGGAAGATGGCTTTGTGAAATTTGAGTCAAGGTAAAGATTTGCTGGAAATTGTCTCAAATTTCTAATTTAAATTGATTTTGATTTTTTTGGTGTAGAAGTAAAGTTTATTCCTTATTCACTAAGAAAGGGTATTCCTTGTCCATCAAGAAAAATTTTCATTGTTTACCAAAAAAGGTATTCAATTTCACAAAGTAAGAGATATTGCACATTCTTGAGTGATTCTCTCATATCCTGGAAAGCCAAGAAACATTCCACAGTTTCACGATCTGAACATCAAACATTCCACCACATATAAAATCACTTGGTTACTTCAGTTACTTAAAGATTTGAACATCAAACATTCCAAGCAGAAATCCATATATTAGCCAACCCAGTTTCCATGAAAGAAAGAAACATATACGGTTTGTCATTTGGTCAGAGCTAAAATACAAGAAGGTGTAATTAAGACCTTCCACATTGCTAGCAGTCATCAAGTTCAATAAATTGTTATGGAAACTGTGGCTTATTGACATTTGTATTCCTAATTCTGCTTTAGACATGTTGAAGCAAGATTCAATAGCAGCTGTAATTTTAAGGGAAAGTGTTACGAAAGAGAAGGATTCAAAAAAACATCAAAGGACATTGCTTGATAATCAGGACATGTCATTAAATAAAATGTAACCATTGCGTATTGCAAGCAATTTTCGAGATAAAAAGAAAACGGTGTCGCTTCACTTAAGTAGTGCACGAGATGTCACGTGACTTTCTTATTAATTATACACATGTTGTATATCTATTGGTCAAAGTAGTTAGATTAGAGGAGTTTGTCAGGAATTTGATTATTTTCCTCTTCCTTCGATGCTCCGTTTTGTATATAAATAGCATAGCACCATTCTCTTGTAATTATTCAGTCATATTCATTAAATTCATCCAATTCTATTTAGAATTTTAGAGACTGATTTTATCGAGATGAGAAACAAGAAAGATAACCACACGGGATTGTAGTTTGATGGTAAGAGTACTTGTCCTAGTATTCAGAGAGGAACTGTTTGAACGATAGTTCTAGCAAGACCCATGTAGTACACATGATATTATTTATTGCCATCACGTGATGTGGGGTAGACTCCCTTATTAAGAAAAAAAAGAAAAAAAGATAATAGATATGATTTGTATACATTATTTAATAACTTTAGCATCCACGATATATTTATCGTACCATATTATATTTGACGCCTACAAAATCAAGAAATGGCCAATTCAATTGCCTAACCAAGCACATGTATAAAGCCCACTTTTAAATGGCCATCCTTTTCTTCTGAACCTCAGTTGGCACCTTTACATCAGTTGCCAATCCAATAGCTTGTAGAAGTTTTACTACATACCAAGTCATGTCGAGCTCCCACCATTGTAGGCCATGTCTAGCTGAGTACTCAAAAGCATGGTGGTTATTATGCCACCCCTCTCCAAATGTAAGTAATGCCACCCACCTAAATAATCACAAATTCCAAACCATAAATAAGTAGCCAAATTTGAAATTGTTTGAAATATTATATATTTCATATCTTAGACATCAAAAAGTTGTGATACCAGTTGTTCCTAGACAAATCACCAGTTTTCCACGGTTGCTTTCCCCATACATGGCAAACCGAATTTATAAGCCAAGTGATGTGGTAAACCCATACAACCCTCACACCCTGCAATGACACAGCTGCAATAATTAAGCTTCTATTACAAATTGAAAAAGACTTGTATCTGGTGCATTAGAGAATTAAATGGGACAGAAGATTGACATGTGGTCATTATTGAACACGTGTCTGTCATGTCTAATGCTTCAAATTAGTTGAAAAAAACTAAATAGCTTACAAATTTCAAGGCTAAATCCCCAATTTAACTTTAGAAAAGATAATTTTCACATTTTATATGTATATAAACAAAAGAAGCATAAAAAGAATTTCAAAGAATACCTTATCAAATTATCAAAAAACTGAATATTAACGGTTTAGAGGAGGAGAATGGATTGAACTGATTTAACGGGAACTCAACTAGTACGGTAGTACCAATAGAGTTTGTCTATATTGAAACCCCAAAGCCCATTTGTTCTTGTGGGACAAACACATAACTATCTATTGCCGACTTCCATTGAGTGCACCGAACGGTCTAAAGCTGAGAACAACTTGCAATGTAAGAGCATCCACAACGTATAGGCCAAATGGCAAATGCAAACTCAATTTCCCATTTAACTCCAAAAACATCACTCCATTGAATATTGTAAAAGTTAAAGATTGTAAATTTTTTTACAATCAGGCTACAGTGTCATTCTAAATTTAGGATGCACTGTAGCTTAATGGCAAATAAAAATAATATTATTTAATTTTCTCTCTCCTCCTTTTTATTAAAAAATTCTAACACTTTCTCTCTCCTCTCTCTCTCTCTCTCTTTAATGGCAAATAAAAATAATATTATTTTAATGTGTAGTATGGTAAAATAGAAGTTTGGATGTTGGTGAATTGAAAAATGGTATTGTATAATTGATAAAGTGGTTTTTAAGATGGTAAAATAGGATAGAATTAGGAAAAATGAATGTGGATGCTCTAAGAGGTCAGCCCACTATTTGCATTTTCCAATCTCTGTTAATTTTAGAATGGAGGCCCATCTTTTATTTTTGGCAGAATGGAGGCCCATCTTTTAGTACTTCCTGTTTTATTGAATTTGTGGCTTACATCAATGAAACAGGAAATTTAATTGAATAAGCCGCCGCCATATCAAGTAGTCTTGAGTCATCTTTAGACCGAAAAAGTTGATGATCACAATTGCTTGCTAACATGGCACTGTAATTGGTGAATAAAAACTGATGAGCCCATGTATAAGTCATGATTAATCACTTACATGCTGCCATATCAGTGTTGTGGCAAAAAAAAAAAAAGTATAATAATATGTGATCTTAGAATTATTTCTTTAGATTACATCGTAGTGGCATACAACTGTACTACACAATGTGACACCGTGCTTATTCTTTCTATTGACCCAAAAGTTTCTCTTTACCAAATTGGTAAAAGACCTGGTGAGCCTTATCGAGTTATTTTTTTTCACAATTATCGTACTATTGTAATTAGTTGCTTGCCACTTTTACGTGAATTCATTATTTTTCCCTCCATTAATCACGTTAAATTTGTGGCAAAATTGTGTAGGGTTTTGGTATTAGATTTTTTTTTTTTTTTTGGTGGAGATTTTTAACATCCATCTAGTCCCAAGGAATTCAGTAGAATATAATTTTAAGAGAATAAATAAACGAAACAATCTTGCTTACCATTCCCCACACAAGGCAGGGGAATCCTCCCAAGCCATATAGCAGAGCACCAAGTGCAATAGGATGAATAACGTAAGTCTTATCAAGAAACCTGTAGAAGGGCTGCTTCTTTAAATCCCCAACATTGTTTGGTCCTCCACACTGCAAAACATACCAGAAACTAAAGTAATCTACAACACCCAAGTACACTATCATTAGTCCTTGTTTGTGTGGAGAAATATAGTACTAATTCATACCGTTTCTTTGCTTAAAAAAAAAAAAAAATCATACCCTTTCATTCATAGAAGTGGTATCAAAGAGCCAACTAATGTGACTAAACCAAAATCCAGCAGTGGGGCTATGTGGGTCTCTCTCAGAATCAACAAACTGGTGGTGGTACCTATGTGTGCTCACCCAGGTAATTGGGCTCCCCTGCAACTCCAATGGAAAATAACAAAGTTGTTTTTAAGTTGTTAAAAGTGTTAAAACATGAACATTTTATAAGACCATCTATAATCAAAACAATGAAATTCTACAAACCTGAAGTGCCTGAAGACCACAATAGGCAAAGAAATACTCAAGCCATTTAGGAACCTTGAAACTCCGGTGTGAGAGATTCCTATGAAATGATAAGGTAATACCAAAAAGACCAGTCACGACGTACAGTGCCACAGTCACCAAAAGTGCCATCCAATTGAATCGAAACGGGGCAAAAAGACAAAGGCAATGCAGTGCCAAAATAACAGAGGCATTGACCAAATCATAAGCGTTCCATTTCCTCCCAAAAAAGACTCTCCTTTGACTCTTCACGACAACGTCCGATAACAAAATTCTCCTAAACTTTGCAGCCTCTGGCTCTGGTTTTGACTCTGCTGCATCTACCAATGCTGCACTAGTTATATCTGGGACTAATTTGGCCTGTCCCGACCGGCGGGATGCGCAGTGGAGAGGAGACAATTGGTGGGCTTTGGGATTGGATGGTGGAGATGTGATCAAAGCCATGAATGAGGCCTGTGTCTCTATGTGTGTGTTTTTGTGAGAGAGACCCAACGACTTTTGGGGTGTTAGGTATGTTTTTTGGTAAAAAAAAATTCTTATATAGAGTCTGTTTGGATAGAACTTATTGTTGAAAACTGAAAACTGAAAACACTGTAGCAAAATAATTTTTAAATGTGTAAAAATTACTGTTCATGCCAAAAAGTACTGTTCATTGGCCTAAAATCACTGTTCATGGCCAATGAACAGTGATAGACACGCTGAAAAAAAAAGGAAGGCCAGACGTGGACGCTGGACGTGGAAGCTGAATCCAAACACATTCATACTCTCCGAGCATGGAAAAATGATCTTCTCTCATCTCACATTTCTGTGGGCCCATCAAAATTTGATGAGTAGATTTCATCATGAATATAGGATGAGAGAGCATCATTCTTCGTGTTTTGAGGGTACTTAAATATTACACATTTGGTAGAGTAGAAAAATGTTGGACCGGATATCTTTTATGTTATTATGGTGTGTTTGGATACCGCTTATTTTACTGAAACTAAAAAATTATTACTGAAAGTACTGTATATAAAGGTAAAAGTTAGTTGAAATAGTACAGTGGGCCTATAAATAGTAACAAAAATAAACTGAATAGTGAAATAATTTTAATTTTTAATCCTAACGCAAACGCACATTGAGAATCTAAGATATACTTGGATTTGGTTTTTTTTTTGGCTGCACTTGCCATATGTGCTGGTTGTTTTCCTTTCTTGTTTCAACAATTCCCGAAATGGTTAGGTATTATCTACAATAACGTTGCCAATTTTTTTTTTCACCTTTTTTGCTTTAGATTCAATGTAAGTGCAACTCTCTATCTTGGACGACAAAGATAGGCACTCAAAGTGTGATCCATCGCCCACAAATGTGTCAATCTTTGCTTCTTTTGACGAAAACTAGTGCTGAGATTAGGTCGGGTTGCGTCAAGTTTACAGCCACCCAAACTCTGACCCAATAAAAATCGGAAATGAAACCGATCCAACCTGAATGTTCAGGTATTGGGTCAGGTCGGTCCATCGGGTATCAGTTGGGTCTCTCTCTCTCTCTCTCTCTCTCTCTCTCTCAGAGTATATTTGGGTCTTTGTTTTGAAACTTGCCATTTAAAATCTCACTCATTTATTATTATTTTCAAACCTTCATATCTTGGAGGGATCTCCACCCATTATGTTATTAAATATTAATGCATTTTTCTATACTAAGTTAACTCGTGATTAGACTTTTTTGTGTGGATATTTTTGTTTTAAAAACCTAACTTTTTTAATTGAACTAGTATTACTCCTGTGCGATGCACGTTTGATGAAGATTCATATCTAAGCTAAAGTTTTTTAAAAAATAATTAAATAAATAGTAATAATAAATTCTAAAATAAGTAAGTAATTTTAATAAAAGAAAATTTACTTTAAGTTTTGATTGTTTAGAGTTTGGACTTTATCAGTGTTTATCTATTTTTATATTTTAAAATTCTCTTTGTGCTTTGTGTTAATTTCTTAATATGAGATATGGAATGAGTTTAATCATTCTTATTTGAGTTATGTTTAATTTATGCCATAGCCAATATAAATAATAATAAACAAAATAGTTTCTCAATACAGATTTTTTTCCTAGTGATAGTCTAATTTAAAAAATCAACACACTCACAAATTAAATATAATAATCAAAACCCAAAATAAAAAAATACACAAAAGAGTTCAAAAATTAAGAATTAAAAAAAATAATTAAAAACTTACACAAGATAACCATGAACTTAAATGGGTGTCTATTGTTTTGCTTCTTTATAGTAAACTTCTTTTGGCATAATATTTTTTCACACAAATTCAGAAGTAAAGAACAATAAGATGAATTTATTAGACTAAAACATAAGCGTAAGTTGCATCTTGCAAAAAAAAATACAACAACATGAGGTGTATTATGTGGGATTTAATGGATGCCTTTATTTGTTAAGAGTGATTATATTGAAAAGTCATGGTTTAATATATATAAGTTCTAAAAATTTTGATAATAGACCATTAGTTGGAGTAAAACTTAAATTTCTAATACTTAGATGATAAAGTTTTATCTAAATTAAATTATTGATAAATCTTATCCCTTAGTCAAGAGTCTTGTAGCTTAATATCATAATAAAATATTAATTTAATAAGATGCAACTTAAGAAGAAGAAAAAAGCGTGAGTTGTGTGGTATTTAAGTTAATAGTTTTTTGATGATAGACTTTCATAACAAATAATATAAATTATTTTACTAATTAATTATTATCAAAATGTTGATAATAGAATTTTAGTTGGAGAAAGAAAATGTAGGTTGTTGTCTAGGATTCAAGTTTATAATTTTTTATAACAAACTTTTAGTTTGAATAGAATTTAATATGTTGAAGTTTAATGATAAGTTTGATCTAAATTAAACAATGGCTAAATATTATGAGGAATTGTATTATAACAAATAATATAAGAATTAATTTATTAATTAGTTGTCCTTAAAATATTGATAATAGAGTTTTAGTTGAAGTAGAAGTCAAAAGATGGGTTTTTTTTTTTTTTTTTTTTAAAGAAAGAAAACCTGGATTGTTGTTTGGGATTAAAGTTTATAATTTTTTTAAAGAAAGAAAATGTGACTTTTTTATTTTTTTATTAAATTTTATATTTTTTTATAATATACTTTTATTTTGAATAATTTAAATTGGTCGAAATTTAAATAATAAAGTTTTACCTAAATTAAACAATTGTTAAATATTATCCTTTAATTTGAGAAAATATATCTTAAAAAATAATATAAAATTAGTTTACTAATTAGTGAGAATAGTCACTTGGTGCAATTATGGTTTATAAGCTCGACTTTTATTATATAGTATATTAGTCGTTATCTCGTACAATGCACCGGATAGTTACAAATGAATTAACTTTTTATAAGATAAAATACTATATATATACTAGCCTCAAAGCACACACGTTGTGCGTGCTTAGAAGCTCTTCTACTTTTTTTGTAAAAGTTAATAATTTACATATATTATAATTTAGAAATTTTTTTTTTTCAAACAAATAAAAATGATAAATTTTAAAGATAAGCAGTAACCGTAATTTCTTCTTTGAATGTAAAAGGAAAAATATCCTAAACGTTAGGAGTTTTCTTTTTTAATTCAAAATGAAATTTGTTATTTGACATTTATGACCCTATTTCTAAATAAAGTTACCGTTCATTAATGAGGGTATTTTTGAACCATATAAAATTAAGTCCAATTGAAAGAGGGGAATTCTCTTATATATAGTGTATATATATATATATATATATAGAGAGAGAGAGAGAGAGAGAGAGAGAGAGAGAGAGAGAGAGAGAGAACCATAATATGTCATTTTTTATAAGACGAAACAAATACATACTACTAATGTTTCTCCCATGTTATTCATTTCCACAAAAAACAATTAATAGATATTCACAACATTAGGGAAGACATAACAAACATACTTATCACCTCCTAGACATCAAATTTCAAAATGAACATACATGATCCACCTTTTCATATGCATATTTTCATATATCAAGATACTTCAATGTCAAACATGAATATAAATATTTCTTTTAGAATTTACTCAATTTGTAGTTTGCATAGAAATTTCAACCATGTTGCCACAATGCATTAAAAAGAAAAAACATTATTCATCATGTAAAACTTTATTTTTTTTTTTTTTGTGAGAAGGATGTAAAACTTTAGTTAAGTCCATATATTACCTTTAAGGGAGGCACATAATAGTTGCATATTTAACTTCATAGGATCTATACATTACTAAATATTTTACAATTTTAAGTACAATCTATATCAGTAGGAAATTGTCTAGAAATTAAATTGAATTAACCAATTTTTTTTTGAGAGAGAAAGCACCACTTATATTTTTGAATTGAGAAAAAAATAAATTTAAATTCTTGGTCAATCACATTGATCATCAATTAATTAATCATAACTCGATTCATGATCATATTTAACAATAAAAGAGGAGTAACTAATAAATTATATATTTCATAAAGCAAATTCAAATCTATAGAGGTGCAATTCATCCCTCTTAGTGGGCTTTTTCTTCTAATGAAAACAGGAGGAAATTAAAATGTATAATTCAAAATTTTTCACAAACTTAAAAAAAATCTTATAAACCTCAAAGTTCATGAACATATTATAACATAAAAAGAAAACCAAAAACTACCGTTAAGTTATGGAAACTCGTTTATCACAAACCAAAGCATTATACTTTCTCATTGAAAAGTCAATCTTCTATAACAATACATAAAAGAATTTCAAAACACCGTCCCCAAAAAAACCAATCTAATTAATGTAAGCCTTGAAAATAAAAAATTTCAATATCCACTACGCATCTATCTATAATTTGATTTTTATCTTTTCTTTTAATTTTATCTGTCAACCTTACCTAATTTTGTAACTTCAAACTTAAAATATGCAATTCAATATTTCCAAGTGAAGATTCTCATTGGAAAAATCTAATAGCTATAAATCAAAACTTACAATTTTTAAAAGTATGATGTCAAGAGCATAAGAAAAAGCTTTGGATAAAGTGGTAATATATGCCTTTTGATTTCTTAAGAATAATGCTATAAGAAACGGTAATGCATCCAAATGCTAATAATCACTATTACATACCTATCACAAACTATTGTTACAGTCCAGAGTTTCTTTTCCATGAATTTGGTGAGATCATAGGAAAACAAACCAAATTTCTCATGCATATATATTCACTTTATAATCTAGCAAATAAATAAAAGAATTATATTAAATATGAGAATTGGTGGAGGAGAGGAAAAGAAACAACAAAACTAACCCCGCCCACTCCTCTTTTATTCAAACATGAACCACAAAAAATTAATTAACCTCCACTCTCGCACAGGTTACATTGAATATGGTGGAAATTAAGCAAAACACCAGAACTACAACTTTATACCAAAAATACAAATTTTCATGCAAATTGAAAAATAAGGACTCCTAAATAGAAAAACTAATAGCTTACCACAACACAGCGACTCAACTTGACCATCCGGTTTTGAGAGATAAGAAGTTGCTACAATGATTTTACATTTAGGTTTTGTGGAGCATAATTTTTTTTTTTGGATAAAAAAAATCCATTCGTATTCCATGGTAGTTTTTGTATTTGTATGATTTTCACATCTTCAAGACTCTTGAGCCACATCTCAACATTGCCATTCCACAAATTTTTTTTTTTTTTTTTTTCATAAAGAAGGCTCTGTGTTTGAGCCGTGAGAAAACAAAAGAGAGAAATAGAAAGGGGCAGCATGAAGAGAGGAGTGATTGTGCAAAGGAAGACTGGAGTGGGAGAGAAAAAAAAATCTGAATTTTTGTTTTATTTTATTTTATTTTATAAAAGAGAGGTGCTATGTCCACAACATTTTCACAACAAATTATAGGTGGTTAGTTATTATTGGTTCAAATTTGAACTTAACACTAAGATTACTTTTTTGCCCCAACAATAACAACCAGTAACAACCTGTCACTTAAAATTTGTTGTAAAAATGTTGTGGACATATCATTTCTCTTTATAAAAATGCTGACTTGAAATTTGCAGAGCTTAGCAAAAAAAAAAAGCCTAAGATGCGCGTATAAATCGTGTACGTCCGTAACCAATAAAAAAAACTCGCGTACCCCGTCAGATTTGCAATGTTACGGAACTTTACATGTTATTTTGAGACTAAAAATATAGTAAGCCTTTATAACGGAAGATGTAAATATCGAATTGATAAAAGGATAGAGCTTGTTAAATGGGTAAAACTTATCTAATGAAAACTGATGACTTTTGGCATCAAAAGTCAAACCCTACATATAAAATATTGAAAATATCTTCAAAGCTTAGTGGTCCTTTTCTCCTTGATCAATCACAATCTTACCTTATGCAAATCAATAACAGGTTTTGCTACTTATCGAATGAAACTTGCCCGACCCGACAAGACCTGAATTGAAGGGGTCTTGGGCGGGTTGAAAGGAAGCTCGGGTCAGGCTTGGGCCAAATTATTAGGTTTGTTTCGGGTATTAGGTAAATTTAGGATCTAACCTGACCCGCCGGATATTTATTAAAAAAAAAAAACAGATCAGACAAATATGTTTAGAAAAAGGAGAGAGAGAGAGAGAGAGAGAGAGAGAGTGAGTGTGTGTGTGTGTGTGTGTGTGTGTGTTAAAAAATCAATCATCATAATTTTAATTTGGCATTAAAAAGAATTAATTGACATTGCTCAAACCTCACAATTGCATCCAAATTGACCAAGACCGCCTACAAAATGAAGTAACCACACTGCACTGCAATTGGTAATGAATACTACAAAAAAAAAAAATGCCTATTAGTGATCAAGAGTTTTTTACGGACCCAAAAAGCCCTCTAAAAAAATATTATTTGTGATGGCAAAATAAAGCCCTCGCAAATACTTAGTAAAATGTGAAATATTTGTGACCAACAAAAAAAGTTGTCGCAATTATGTGTTATAGCCGTCACAAATACTAATATTTTGGAGGGAAATTTTCCCTCCATATTATTTACGAGGGACAAAAAGTGTATTATTTGCGACAGTTAAAAAAATGCCGTCACTAATACTAAATTATTTGCGAGGGCTAGGATTGACCTTCACAAATAATCATTAAAATGTAGAAAAAATTGGAGGGAAATGTTCCCACCAAATAATTTCTGAGGGACAATAAAAATTCATTGCAAAAAGTTTATTTTATGTGTGAGTTAAAAATATACCCTCACTAATACTAAATTATTTGCCAAGGCCACAATTGGCCTTCGCAAATAATCATAAATTTTTTTTTTTTTTTGAGATAAAAGTTATTCTAAAATTCAAAGAAAAATAAAAAGAAATGCATAAACATATAACACTTTGTATTCTTTAGATGAACCTTTTGTTTACAGTCTAAAAAAAACATTTTATATACATCCTATATAAGAAAGGTCTGTCCTTATTTTCTAAACAATTGTACCCACAAAAAAATGATAGCACTTTCAACTTTAAAATGGTAGTCTAAAATTCAAGAATTTTAGCCTTTTGTACTCTCTCTCTCTCTCTCTCTCTCAAAAGTGAATAAAAATTTCTTCCCATTAAAATAATGCATAAAAGATAAGTTTATAGATCAAATGGTAAATTACATCCGATTGACATGAAAATTTGCATGCATGTAAGAACATATACAACATGTAATTCAACGGTTGGATTTGCAAAATATGAATTCAATAATAAGTTATTGGGAGGTGTAACATTTTTTAGAGTTACAACACGTGTAACATGAACCCAACCCTATATTTCTTAATTCGATATGAATTTTGACAAATTTACCGTTAGATTACATTATTTTTATATATTTTTCCTGTTTAAAAAATTTTAAGGTGATAAAAAATTAATAGGCATGTCATCAATCAATTGTCTAAATTCAAGTTTTTGTAATTTTAAATAATGCATAAAAGATGAGTTTAAAGATCAAATGGTAAATTACATCCGATTGTCATGAAAATTGGCATGCATATTAAGAACATATACAACATATAATCCAATAGTTAGATTTGCAAAATATGAATTCAATAATAAGTTATTAAGAGGTGTAACATTTTTTAGAGTTACAACACGTGTAACTTGAACCCAACCCTATATTTCTTAATTCGATGTGAATTTTGACAAATCTATCATTAGATGACATTATCTTCATATATTTTTCATGCTAATGAAATTTTAAGGTGATCAAATATTAATTTTCATGTCATCAATCAATTGTTTAAATTCAAGTTTTTGTAGTTTAAAATAACGCATAAAAAATGAGTTTATAAATCATATGGTAAATTACATCTAATTGGCATGAAAATGGGCATGCATGTTAAGAACATATAAAGCATGTAATCCAACGATTGGATTTTCAAAATATGAATTCAACAATAAGTTATTGGGTGGTGTAACATTTTTTAGAGTTACAACATGTGTAACTTGAACCCAACTCTATATTACCTAATTCGATATGAATTTTGACAAATCTACCGCTAGATTACATTATCTTTATATATTTTTCATGGTTACAAAATTTCAAGGTTATCAAAAATTAATAGGCATGTCATCAATCAATTGTCTAAATTCAAATTTTTGTAGTTTAAAATAACGCATAAAAGATGAGTTCACAGACCAAATGGTAAATTACATCCAATTAGCATGAAAATTGGCATGTATGTTAAAAACATATAAAGCATGTGATCTAACAGTTGGATTTTTAAAATATGAATTCAATAATAAGTTATTGGTTGGTGTAACATTTTTTAGAGTTATAACACGTGTAACTTGAACCCAACTCTATATTACTTAATTTGATGCCGTTAGATTACATTATCTTCATATATTTTTCATGGTTATGAAATTTCTAGGTTATCAAAGATTAATAGGCATGTCATCAATCAATTATTTAAATTCAAGTTTTTGTAATTTAAAATAACACATAAAAGATAAGTTTAAAGATCGAATGGTAAATTATGTCTGATTGTTATGAAAATTGGCATGCATGTTAAGAACATATACAGCATGTAATCCAATGGTTCGATTTGTAAAATATGAATTCAATAATAAGTTACTAGGAGGTGTAACATTTTTTAGAGTTACAACACATGTAACTTGAACCCAACTCTATATTTCTTAATTCAATGTGAATTTTGACAAATCTACCGTTAGATTACATTATCTTCATATATTTTTTATGCTTATAAAGTTTCAAGGTGATCAAATATTAATTGTCATGTCATCACTAATTGTTTAAATTCAAGTTTTTGTAGTTTAAAATAATATATAAAAGATGAGTTTATAGATCAAATGGTAAATTACATCAAATTGGCATGCATGTTAAGAACACATAAAACATGTAATCTAACGGTTGGATTTTCAAATTTTGAATTTAATAACACCAATCTCTCTAAAGTCTCAGGAGAGGTGGCAGTTTTTCTAATTGGAGTGTTTTTTTTTTAAAAAAATTTTCCTTCAAGTTCAAAATAAAGAAGAAGATATTTAAGGTGAAAAAGAAAAAAGAAAAGAACCAAAAAACCACTGGTAACATTAAGCCACTAAGCTCCTCTGTTTTCAATGAACTCTTCCCTCACCCTACAAACCATCTATTTGAGTTGGTTTATAAGTCCATGGGTACCTGGGGGGCTTGTTGGTAGATTTCAAATTAGCCAAAGTTAAACAAAAAAGAAAAGAAAAGAAAAACAAAAACAAAAACAAGGGAGAGGAAATGATAGGGGACAATGCTAAGGAAGAGTTGTTTTAAGTTTTAACAAAAAAAAATGGACCAACAGTTTTATACTAAGTTGGTTTATACTTTATACTAACATTGTTACCTATTTGTATTTGGTTTATACTAACGCTGTCGGAACTGTGTAATGTGTATGAGCATAAATGCTCTGTTTTTTTTTTTTTTATGTTTTTTAGTTAATGAAATGATAGTATCTTGTTACTATAAACTTACCCAAAAAAAAAAAGTTTATATTGTTACTATAAACTTACTAAAGTAACAATGTATTTCTAAGATTATACTGTTATTTAAGGCTTGGTTGCTGTATTTTGTTTATCATTTGCTTATTTGGGTTTTCTCAGCTGACATGAGATAAGATAATTACAACTTAAATGTGATATATAGTAACAGTATAAACTATAAACTTAGTAATACATTGTTAGTTGTTACTTTAGTAAGTTTATAGTAACAGTATAAACTATAAACTTAGTAAATTTACTAAACTGAGTAAATCGAGTCGAACAAACCGCACTGCTATAGGTCAGAAAACCGACCCTAATCGATTTTAATTATTACAAAACTGATCTCTATCGGTTCGGTAACAAATTTGAAAAAAAAAACTGAACCAAACTAACCGCGCACACTCTTAGATAAATTAGCCCAAAAAAAAAAAAAAAAACGTAAGCTTCTTTTGAATACAGAGTCGCAAACTCACAATCACATGTGATTGTGATTGCCGACAAAGAAAATTCAGGGTTCCCACTCAAAATTTTTGGGTTCCCACTAAATTAACTTTTGGTCTCCCACGTGTGCACACTTAAACAAAGCTCTCTCTCTCAGTCACGAAAAAAGAAATCAGACCTCACTCTCTCTAACTCTCCCTCTCTCTACCTTGCCGATCAACCTACCTTTGAATCGCTGTCCATCACGCCGCCACTGTCCCCCGATCAAAGGCTTTACACCGTCCAATCCGCCGCTGCAGCTTTTCCCACCCATCTCGCCGCCGCCGTCCATCTCCACTGGGAATCGGGCCGATATAATCGGTCTTACCCTTTGCTACCAACACCAACAACCTCCACCACAGCCACCGCGGCCATCCTCGGACTTTTCCCCTCCCTCAGCCGCCCAAAACGTTCCTGAAGGTATACGAATCCCTAAACTTTTTTGCATGTTTTGTGCATTTATTTGCTTTGATTTTATTTAAGTTTGTGATATATTGATATTATACCTGAGTTTGTTAGGTTTTCAGCACATATATGGTATGATTTTGGACTTAGGCATTTGGGCTTGGATTGTTAAATGCTTATACCCTTATATAATCATGTAACTGAATGCAAAATATAGTTATTTCTGCTGCAAGTGAATTACCCAGTATTATACAAATTCTGTAGTTTTGACAAGAAAGAGTATTTTTATAATGTATCATACAAGATTGACTGGGACACAATGAAGGTTGTGCATAGATAATTAGTAGAAAAGTTGCTAATGGCGTTTGGACCAGATGACATCTCCTCTTGTAAACAAGGGATGGAGGGTGAGCTCACATGTTCAAAAACCACACTCTTGTGTGTGAGTAGTTTTTGAATAATAATAAATAAGCAAAAGAGAATACTTTCAATTACATATACATCAGTATATTTTGTTTCATTATTCTGGATAGTACATGTAATATCAAACTCATAAATAGGCAGATCTATGCATGTCTAGGCTGCTGAGTGACTTTCAATGAGCTCTATAATGGCAAAGCTTGAGCTACCTGGATTGCTTAAAAATTTGTAGACTTTTCATTGCACAATATGGTTATGTGGTTGTCCTTTTTTAATTGTGCATGAACTGTTATGACACACGACAACCAAACAGTAATGCTATTAAAATTCAGGAAAAAATGAAAAGAGGAGAAATTTGAAATTATAGGGAGCATGGATTGAAGCCACAGGGTGAAAAACCTTGATGCAGATCTTGTAACAGTTTGTCATGCTAGGACATAACACCCCAAAGGATATCCATTTATGTTTAATTTGAAGCCAAAGGGTGAAAAACCTTCTTGTAGATCTTGTAACAGCTTATCATGATAGGACATAACATCTTGAAGGATATTCATTTATGTTTAATTTGGTGTCTGTCCAAATTGTTTGGCTTTGATAGTGATGGTATAGCATGTTATAAGCTAGGTGATTAAACCTACCCCTCTCTCTCTCTCTCACACACACACACTCGCGCGCACGACCATGAACCATGTGATGAAATCTCTGCTATGAACCATGCGATGAAATCTCTAGCAGAATGCTTGTTCTCATAAGATGAAGCCATTAAGTTACATTAATAATGCTCTAAACTTCTAAGCCTCGAGTATTTGAGGACCATTTGTCATTGTCATTTCAGTAACGAATAGAAAAATACTATTGTTGTACTCACTTTACCAGCTTTTAACCCACTGAATTGTGGTGAAAATTTTTCTGCAGATACCTTCCTCCAGATATTGGTTGCTTAATTAAGTTGGAGTTTCTAGATCTTTCATTCAATAAGATGAAGAGTTTGCCCACTGAAATAAGTAATTTGAATGCCTTGATATCATTTAAAGTTGCTAATAATAAATTGGTGGAACTCCCTTCGGGTTTGTCCACTTTGCAAAGGCTGGAGAACTTGGACCTCTCAAATAATAGGCTGACATCAATAGGGTCTCTTGAACTTGACTCAATGCATAACCTTCAAAAGTTAAATCTCCAGGTACTTATATATGATGACTTATACTGACTTGCTTTCAGAGGCACTTAATGTCATATTTCTTTGCTTGTTATGGTTCATTGCAGTTTTAGTTTTAGGCCCATATCCTAATTTTATGTTCAGCTACTTGAATCCTTTAATTACCTTTTTTTTGCACTAGTCAAATCATAGGCCTCATCCACTCTTTTAAATCTTAGCTTCCATTCTTTTGATCTATGTTCTTTTGATCATAGGCCTCATCAACTTATTGCAGTTGTCGACTTGACCTCTTTTCACAGGCTGCAACTTGAATTAAACCACTCATTTTCGCTGTTGTAGTAATCGGTCTTCATTGCACATGGCTATGTCATTTTAAGTTACTCTTCCTCATTTTTGCTGTTGTTTTGTGCATTTATTTGCTTTGATTTTATTTAAGTTTGTGATATACTGATATTATACCTGAGTTTGTTAGGTTTTCAGCACATATATGGTATGATTTTGGACTTAGGCATTTGGGTTTGGATTGTTAAATGCTTATACCCTTATATAATCATGTAACTGAATGCAAAATATAGTTATTTCTGCTGCAAGTGAATTATCCAGTATTATACCAGAATTATTGGCTCATCCCACATACATGGAACATATCTTTTTTTATACCATTGCATTTTGACTGCTTAATATAAGGCATCTATTTTTACCCTCCACTTTTGATACATCCTATTCCCTTCCTATCTTGTCAATGATTTTCCCTTTCATTCACAAAGTTGAACATGTAAAGCTTAAAAGCGGAGCATGGAGCCAATGACCTTTCTACCAGGTGACACTTCCCTGTCTAGTGGAGGGCCATGTCCAAGGGTCAGATTCCCTTGACAACTTTACTTAGGCCAAAAAAAAAGAAAAGGTGGAGCATGTATTGTAAAGTTCACATGGCTTATCCCACATACTGGAAATTTTTAGTTTTATTGTTTCTCTGATTTCTGTGTTACCTGTTTACCAAAGCTTATTGAGCTTGGTATAAAACAAAAAATAAAATAAAAAAGGCTTATTGAGCTTATTTGGCTTATGTACATCTTTTTAAAACTTTAATTTTTCTAAACACATTTGTACTTTTACCGAGCTAATAGTTAAGCCCAACAAACCAATGAAAATAACCTTTATTCATTATGTTGTGAATTTTTGTGCTATGCAGGAAGCTAATTGGAGCAAGGTACTTTAACAAAGGTTATGCCTTCTATGCTGGCACTCTCAAATCCTCCTTTTTCACTGCACGGGACTATGATGGCCATGGCTCTCACACCTTATCAACAGTTGGTGGTAACTTTGTTCATGGAGCTTGTGTTTTTAGCCATGGCAATGGCACTACAAAGGGTGGATCACCAAAAGCCAGAGTGGCAGCTTACAAGGTATGCTGGCCACCAATTTATGGTTTACAATGCTTTGATACAGACATCATAGCTGCCTTTGATGCTGCAATAAGTGATGGCATTCATGTGCTTTCGGTCTCTCTGCAAATGTATATTTGGTAAAGACTAAAGAAAGAGAGGCTATACTCCCCTCTAGTGGCTGTACTACAGTGAATCAGTGACTACACTCTTCTAGATCTATTCTTCGTATTTTTTTTAATCTTTCTTTTTTTATTTTTTAGTATGGTACTAGCAGAGATGAAGAGGACAACTCAAACAATAACATAGAGCAGAGATGAAGAGGACAACTCAAACAATAACATAAAGGTTGAAAACAACTTGGAGAGTGACTCAGAGGAAGACTAATATAAACCTTGTCATAATTCTAGTTGTTTATGTTTAAAACAAGGTTTAAGTTCAGGATTTCTTTGTATATTTTATATTTTAAAGTTTGAACTTATATGAAATTTTATCTTTTGATGGATCAATTTTTAGTAATTATTGGACTATCGTATAAATTTTTAGTAATTATTGTACTATTGTAACATGATAGTTAAACAAAAATGATATTAAATAAATTAAAAATAAATAAATAATAAAATATTTCAAAAATTATATAAAATATTATCATTGATGACATAAAAATTTGGTCATAAATAGCTTTAAAGTAACGACAAAGTCTTTCGTAATTAATAAAATAGCGATACCCTTTAACCTCTTGTAAAAATGTTTTAAGTGACAGTTTAATGTTGTCACTATTATTCCTAACTAATTGCGAGGGGTTTAAAATCCTTTGCAAATAAATTTTAGCGATATAATTATTTGTCTCGTCGTTAATTTGAAATTTGCAAATAACTAATTGCGAGGGTATAAAAGTCCTCACAAATAGTTATTAACGACGACTGCTTTCCCTCGCTAAAGATAAGTTGCGAGGGGTTAAAACCCTCACAAATAAATTTTAGTGATATCATTATTTATCACTAAAAAGTATGTCGTCAATTTGGAATTTGCAAATAACTAATTGTGAGAGTATAACGGTTCTCACAAATAGTTGTTAACGACGATTGTTTCTCCTCGCTAAAAATAAGTCGTTGACTTTTCTCATCGTTTGGTAATATATTTGTGAGGGTGGATTTATTCAATAACGACGGTGGATTGCTCTCGTAAATTATTTATTTGTGAAGGTATGGTCGCAAAATCTCTTTTAGCAACAAGAGCAAATACGATGGCCTTTGAGGGCTATATGCTCTCGCTAATAACCTTTTTACGACGATATTTGAATTTTCGTGAGGGTATTCTATCCTCGCTAATAGACATTTTTCTTGTAGTGGAACCACACGGTATTGTGTGGGGCGGAGTGTGGTTTTATGATAAGAAAATCGCACCGCACTGCATCCATATATATTTATTCATTTTATATTAAATATATATTAATAATTTAATAATATATAAAACAAGTGATCAACCTAGTGTTAGTGCATTTCAGTTTCATGTGTTAGTGACATATTTATTTAATTGACTAATCTTTTGACAAAATGCACTTTACTTGTAATTGGGTAGATCTAAGATGGGTTTAATACTTCAAGAAAAAAATGTTCAAGTTAAGTATTAAAGTCATGCAAGTCTGACCAAGAAACAAGTGAAGGAAGTGTTGTTCATTAAAGCTCGACAGAATCCTTTATATCGAGATTTAATGTTGAAGCTCGACAGAAGCTCAACACAAGTTGTATCTGTTGAGAATTACGAAATCAAATTTTTTAGATCTGATTAAACGCATATTCCTATATATTTGTGTAGGATTTCTTTTCTCTCAACCTTAGACATATATAAGGATTATTTTAAAACGTAGTCGCAAATGAAATTGTGACCAAATGCAAAAAGTGGCCTAGTTCATTATTCTTTCTGTAGAAGCTATTGCTTCTTTACACCAAAGGGTTTTGTGACTAAGGAGTTTCTTGATCTTCATTGTTGATGAATTAAAGAACTTTGCAGCCAACAATCTTCTTCAAGTTAGTGAGTTAGTCACGTACTAGGATCCATGCATCATTGGCTAGTCACGTACTAGGATTCGTGCATTGAATGAAGAGATTGCCACTACAATACAAGTCCAATTGGGTATTTAGGTAAAGGTTCAATTGTAGGTTGATATTTCGGGATAGGCCACAAGGTTTGGTAAGATTCCTTATACTTGTAACAGCTTATGATTGATAATAGTGGATTCTCGGCAGTGGTGACCTTAAATTTACCCAATGGAGTTTTGCCTCGGTGGTTTTCCCCATTCGTAAAAAAATAACCTGTGTCAAATTTAATTTCCGCTACATTTAGTTATTTGGTGATTTGTTTGTGCTACCACGCTATTGCATGTAATCTGCTCAACACAAGTTGTATCTGTCAAGAATTACGAAATCAGATTTTTCAGATTTGATTAAACACATATTCCTATGTATTTGTGTAGGGTTTCTTTTCTCTCAACCCTAGACATATATAAGGATTATTTTAAAACACAGTCGCACATGAAATTGTGTGACCTAATACAAAAAGTGGCCTAGTTCTTTATTCTTTATGTAGAAGCTATTGCGTCTTTACGCCTAGGGGTTTTGTGACCAAGGAGCTTCTTGATCTTCATTGTTGATGAATTAAAGAACTTTGCAGCCAACAATTTTCTTTAAGTTAGTGAGTTAGTCACGTACTGGGATCCATGCATCATTGGCTAGTCACGTACTAGGATTCATGCATTGAATGAAGAGATTGCCACTACAATACAAGTCCAATTGGGTATTTGGGTAAGGGTTCAATTGTAGGTTGATATTTCGGGATAGGCCACAAGGTTTGGTAAGATTCCTTATACTTGTAACCGCTTATGATTGATAATAGTGGATTCTCAGTAGTGGTGACCTTAAATTCACCCGGTGGGGTTTTGCCTCAGTGGTTTTCCCCATTTGTAAAAAAATAACCTGTGTCAAATTTAATTTCCGCTGCATTTAATTATTTGGTGATTTGTTTGTGCTATCACGCTATTGCATGTAATCTGATTAATTAATTAACTTGGGTAATTAATTAATTTACAAGAGGTCAATTCATTTTAATCCAACATCATGTTAAAACAATTTCACTTTGGTTAGATACAAAATCAAAAGTTCAAAACATCATTCACTTCTCCATTTCACACTCTCACTCTCACAAAATCAAAAGTTCAAAAGTTTAATATATATATATATATATATATATATATATATATATATATAGGTTTTGTATACACTATATATTTGTGGTATCTTTAGTTTACTATCAATTTGTCATGAATTTTTTTTTTTTTGGTCTTGTATATATTTGTATTACACAGGTTATATTTAAAAAAAAAAAAAAACTTATCCAATCCAATCTGGTTCCACTACAAATTGAACACAATCAATATGAGCCTTATCTGCTCTATACAATCCTCACCCACAACCCCCAATGATTCCAACTTCAAGTCTTCAAATCTACAATTTCATGGTACAGTCTTCAGCAAAAAATATATTAGTGTTCATTTAGAATGACTTGTTTACATTGGTTTATTGGGCTTAAAAAAATAAGTTGGGCATGTAACTTTAAAAAAAAAAAAGTTTTTTTAAAAAAAAAATAATAAAAAAAGTACATAAACTAATTCAGATGAACAAACTGCATTACTTTTTGTTTTTTTTTTTGGGTTGAGAAATGACCTCAAAACCTTTTGTTCTCATACGTGGCACACAACAATTACTAATTGCAAATTGCAACGATACTAGGGAAGTTCAATGTAGATAATCCTAAACCTTGAACAGATTCCTCAATTAAATGATTAGAAATGAAGGGAGAGAAATGTACGAAAGCATGCTTCCCATTGAGGTAAGCAGAATAGAATATCGGGGGAGGAACCGAGAAGAATTGCTTTGTTTTTGGAAATTTTTTTTGAAGGCGATCATATCTATGTGAAAAAACAGCTTCTCTTTGAACATATCTAGGTAAAAGTAGAAAATCTTCTCTTTACCACCATGCATGTTTGGTGTGATGGTCACTCCACAAGTATAAGTGCTTATAATGTTAGATTTAAGTTACACCTATAGTAATTCTAAGTAATATCACACCATTCAAAAATTATTAATTGGATGCGAATTTTGATAGATCCATTATTGGATTTTATTATCTTTGTTTATTTTCCATGCTTGCAAAATTTTAAGGTGATCAAAGATCAATAGTTAGTCATAAATCAGTTATTTAAATTTAAGTTTTTGTAATTAAAAAAAATGCATAAAAAATGAGTTTATCGATCGAATGGTAAATAATATCCAATTAACATTAAAATGTATGCACGTTAAAAACACGTAATCTAACAGTGAGATTTCAATAACAAGTTATTAAGTGGTGTAACACTGCTTAGTGTTACCTCAGATATAACATGAACCCAATCCATACATACACTAAAAAAAAACTTGTTTATACTGGCTTTTTTTGCTGGGGTTTTCTAAAAATGTTGCTATTGGTCCCCTATTACGGCAATTGTGATAATTGCTGCTATAAACCATACACCTATAGCAGTGCTTTTGTAAAAAATGCAACAGGTTTGGTCAACATTGGCGTTTTGTTGGTCTATAGGGGTGCTTCAAATGAATAATACCTATTATAGCTTTTTGAAAGTGCTAGGATAAGTGAATTTTTGGATCTGTCTTTTTTTTTATTTAAAAAAACAAGGTCTACTATTACGTTTTACAACTTCTGCAATAGAGAGTTATTAAATAAAAACCTATTATGACGTTTTGAAAACGCCAGGATAGGTCAATTTTTGGATGGGTGTTTTAAAATTGCCGTAATAGATAATTATAAAACAAAAACCTATTACTGCATTTTCAAAGCACCAGAATAGATCCAAAATTTCTTTTAGGCCAATCCCTATTACGGCGGTTTAAAAGTGTTGCAATATGTGTAGACATCACATTTTGTACCTCTACGACTCGGACCCCCGTTTCCCAATGATGCCCAAGCTTTAAAGCCCAAGGAGAGCTTGGAGCCCAATTAGATATCAAATTGACTTGAGGAGTGTTAAAATGGAAAATATAACCTTTTAAATGAGCAAAAATCTATTTTTGAAAATAAAATGATCAAAGCGGCCCTCGGCTCACGTACGTGGGCAGCAGCCTGTGTACGTAGGCCAAAGCATGCGTATGCAAGCACACTGTTGCGTACATAGATAAGGTTTCAAAGACATAAAAAATGCAAGTTTTCTACAATAATGGCTGAGGTTTGGAATGAATCCCACATTATCTGGGAGCCATTCAAAACCCCATTTTTTCCATTATATAAATCCTTACATTGTATATTTTCAAAACACAGAGAAATCCTACGAGAAAAATACAAGATTCATTAGAAAATATTTTTCACAAAATACTCTCAAGTTAATTTTGTTTGATTGAGACCTTTTCTAACTCCAATCCTTTTAGTTTAACGTTGCTAATCACATTTTTATTGAATTGTGATAGATTTGACTGAGGAGAACGGTCAAAGTCAACTTATAAAGCTTCTCATTTGAGGTATTGAGTCTGACTCTTTCTTTTCATTCCTTTTTCTTTTTAGTCTTTCTTTTCAGTTTTAATCTTGTTTGTTTGCTTTATTTATGCTTATATATGTTTGTTTATAGTTTTCTTTATATCTTAAGCATGTTTGTTGTTAAAATTAGGGTCTTCATTTGTGCTCTATTTTTCTACTTTGCTAATTCTGGGTTAGGGTTTTGAGTAGAGCTGCGCATGCATGCCTTATGCATGTGTATGTGGGCCTTCTCCTCCATACGTAGCCTTCAGTATGCGTACACAAGCCACTGCCCAGAAACCCTAGTTTAGTCTTCTGCTTTTGTCTAATTTTATTTTCTTATCTCACATGTTCCCGTTTAAGTTTCTTTTTATGTATATGTGTATCTGATGCCTCTGTTTCACATGTTTTATTGTTATTTACCTTTGATATGCTCAATTAGAGTTTCATCTCTTGTTTCTTAGTTTGATATCATGAACATGCATTCACATGTCCATGCATGGTGTCATATGTGCTGAGTTGCTGCAAGGTGAGTAAAGGTAAGTTATACATTCACATTCACATGCATGTGTTGTTATGTTATGTTTGATGAACATGTACATGTGTTGTTCTGTTGCGTTTTGTGTTTAATTGCTAAATGATATACTTGTTGCCATGATTAAGTTGCTGCCTTATATATGACATGATAGGGTTTTCACATGTTAGATGAATGCTAGGGTTGTATATGCGTGGTTTGGTTTCTTATGCTTTATGGATGGATATGTATGTGTTTTGGGATGATGATGCCGTATTGTATGCTTAGATGTATACTAGTGTGTGTGTAAGTTTAGGACATAAGTGTTGAACATGATTTTATCAAGTTTGAGATGTAAGACACAATGATGGGAGGCCAACCGTAGGGTTGGGTGATATTGGGTGCCTAACACCTTCCCAAGAGAAAACCTAAACTCTCAACCCATATCTCTGGTAGTAAGATTAATGGTCATTCCTCGAAAAGCCACTATATTCATGGTTTCTAGGCCATTGCAAAACTAGGTGGCAACTCCTCCATAGTTTCCACAATAGGTTCAACACTTAAACACTGAACTCTTTTGTACAAGGACGGCACAACAAGTAATTACAAAAGAAATACCTATTATGGCGATATCACATTGCCATAAACAAAAAGTTCCGCTATATCTCTTACCCTAGTAAAATTTCAGCTAAGTGTCTACACCCACCTCCAAACACATATTCTCTCTCTCTCTCTCTCTCTCACACACACACACACACACACACACACACACACCACAACTCTTTGCCTCCCACACCCCGACGTCATTCTTAGCCAAAGTCGACGCTGATGCAGCCACTCCTAGCCCACGTCACCCCTCCTTTTTGACGCTGCTCAATACTTCTCCCTCCTCACGGCTTTCACCCACATCTCCTCCATACCCATCTCTCCATCTCTCTCTCTCTCTCTCTCGCACCCACCACAGTACCACTTCCCCTTTCCCTCCATCTCTCCACCTCTCTCTCTTCCTCTCTCACTCTTCCTATACTCAAACAATAATCTAAAATCCTATCCCTTGTCCTCAATAGTCTCCAACCCCTGGTCATTTCCTTCACACTCTAGATAACTCTCTCTTTCTCTTTAACTCTATTTTCTAGTCTGCCTAAAATTGTAGTTAATTTGGTGGTATCTTTTTGTTTGTTTAGATTTGGCTTAAAGTTTGGTTTGTTTGTATTTTGCATGTGTATACATATTGTTCACTATGAGTTCATTTTGATGTTTTTAGTTTTGATTTTGGTTAAATTTTTGTGTTCTTGTAGCCTTGTTCCAACAGCTGAAATAAAATAGTGTGAAATGGTGTGAAGGTCTGTTTTATTTTATTTTATTTTTAATTGAGAGGTGTTTTGCAGCATTTTAAAAATGCCAGCAAAAAATTTAGAAGCTTCGCTAAAGACCAAACATCATTTATAATTAATCAAGTCACTTATAAATGGTCATGTTCTACCAATAGTATATAATTATTTGTTTAGGAAAGAAATTGTCATTTTTTACATCTTTACAAGGTTTTTATTCGGTGATACATAAGGTTTATGATTATACTAACTATTCTTCAAAGAACATGTGATGATATTGAAATTGATAACTTCTTTATAATGCAATTTTTTTAATATCTAATTGTCCAAAAAAAATATTGTTAGGTTCTAAAAGTTTAGAACAATTGGTGAACTGTGAGCACAAACTTGTCTAGATATAGATTCCTAAGTCTATAGGTTTGATTAGACAATGCTCAAGGTGATATAAGTCAAGAATTAAGAATCAAGAACATACAAGTTGCAGAAAGAAAATTTCGAAACATGCCAAGTTCGACTGATTGAAAGACAAACTCGACCGATCGAAACACGAAACACAGGTTTGCAGAATTTTAATTAAGCCCAATTGCTCATTAAGCCCATTAAGTGATTATGGTTTCAAATTTATGTTACATAGTATTTAAAGGAAACCCTAAGCTGAGTTTTGTAGAGTCTTTTGGAGGTGCTTTTATGAGATCTAAAAGGTATTGTGCCTTCCTCTATAAAAGTCACTACCAAAAATCATTCCCATACCATTATAACCAGTAGATCTGAAGTTGCTGCAATAAGATCAACAATTGTTGATGATCTAAACCTTCAAGGATGGTCTTGTAGTCACAAACTAGAGAGTTTGTGCTGCTAGCCCTTTGAGTGGGTTCTCAAAGTCACAAGCGTGGGTGCTTGTGTGGTGCAAATTCAAGAGAGAAGGAGTTCGTGGATTCGAAGATTACATGTGGTTGTGTCAATAAGTTACTACTAGAGGTAGCAATAGATTTAGGGTTAAATCTAATTGTAAAAAGCTTCAATTCTCTATAGTAGATTTGGTTTACCTTGAAGATAGTTAGATCAAATCCTCTCCAGGTTTTTACCTTGAAACTGTTGGTTTCATTGGTTTTCTTGAGTCATCATATCGTTATGTTCTTTATTTTCTGCTACTGTGCATGATATGATCTGTCATTCTTTAACCTGGATCTCATAATCAACTTAAGTAATCACTTGGCTAATATATTAGGTTAAACAATCTGCTTTAAGAGTAAGAGGTTTAAACAAACAAACAAGTGGTAAAATCCAAAAACATTGAAAATTTTCATAAAGACAAAAATATTTTATTTTGGGTCTTATTTTATTTTCCTTGAGAATTACATGAATTATGATATCTCTCTCTTGATTTAGAATTGCTTGATATTGTTGAGAAACATAGAAAGTGTATATTGCATAACTAAGTGCATGATTATTTTGAGATAAATAAAATTTTGTATGAGTATGTACTAGATTGTACATGTACTCATGGGTTAATTAAGAAATTGATATTTCTTGTTTGTGTACCCTCTATAGCCTAGTTGAGCACTATCATGCATTGCATTTGCTTCTTTTTTTTTTTTTTTTTTGTGCTTTTTGGTTGTTGGTCATAAAAATTTTAAAAACACAAAATGATTTTATTTGTTTTGTATTACACATCTTCAAGTGTGTAATTGAGGTTGGCTTATGAAATTTTCATTTCATGACTGTGCACCTTGTTTAGCTTAGATAAGCTATTTTTCTGCACTTTGCTAGTTTGTGCTATGTTGTGCTTAAATTGTGTGAGTTGTTGATGGTTTTTAAACACATGCTCTTGATTTTGAAGTCATATTTTTTGATTGTAAGGACTAAAAGATCCTAGGAGAAAGGCATAATAATCATCTCACCACTGTTACTCGCCAATCATGAACACATGTTTGCAAATTATAAAAGCCGTGCTCAGTAAGATGTAGCACTTGCACAACAAGATTAAACAATGTGTTAATTGTAAAAAGAATGTGAAAAGAAAAAGAAAAGCAATAAATAAATAAAAAGCTTTTACATGATTGTAAGTGTGTTTTCTAGAAGAGATGAGAGTTATATGATATAACTCTTTAGGTAAGGGTCATCAAATAGGCCACGGCCCATAACCCGACCCAGAAACTCGACGGCCCATCAGGCTAATTGGCGGCCCGGCTTGTTATTATTGAGGCTCATGGGTAGCCCACTAGCCCAGTGGGTCAGGCCATGGGCTAGTTTTTATGCCCATAGGTACCCGGTGGGCCAGGCCAGTAGCTCAACCCGTTGCCCAGCCCATTGGCCTAACCCATTGGCCCAGCCCAATAACTCATAATTCATAACAAAAATATATAGGAAGTATATGAAGGATTGATATTGAGATATTATAAAGAAATTTCTTAAGAGAACTCCCTCAACCACTAAGATACTCAAAGTAATTATGCTAAACTTAGTTTACTAAATATATATTTTTCTAGTAGTCTAGCAAATTTGAATTAACCATTTTACATTTTTTTTTATTAAAGATAAAATAAAAAACTATTTAAAGCCTTAATAAAAAAAATTAAATAGGTTTCCATTGACAAAACAAAAAATTAAATAGATTTGAATGTAAAAAAATTTGTAATTAAGTATTATATTCTTTAATTCTTTCATTTAAAAAAATAGATTGATTATTCCCTTATAAAAAAATTGATTCTTTCCTTATAAAAATTATAAAATAATATGCTAACACAAGCCCATGGGTAGCCCATTAGGCCCAACCCGATAGCCCAAGTCACTAAAGACAAAATGGGCATTGCCCATGAGCAGGGTTATGGGCTGAGGTTTTCTCTTTCGACCCAGTTCGACCCGACCCGTTAACTAGTTAATAGCCCATTATGCCCAATCCATTGTGCCCATGAGCCAAGTAAAGATGGGTCGGGCCGACCCGACCTAGCCCATTGACGACCCTTATCTTTAGGTGATAGTCACTTTCAAACCAATGTGATTGATGATGTAAAAAATTTGTTTAATTACTGTCTACATATCACCTTTTATGTATCTCATACACTTACTCGTTGCATACACTACATGCAAATTTTTGCTAAATTTTGTACATATGATTGTGTGCTAACTAATCTGACCATCTTTAATTGCATATGAATTGATGTGTAAATGCAAATTTTTTATTTTGGTTGGGAATTTGAAGAAAAATGTTTTAGAAGTTTAAATTTTGTGCTTTTAACTTCTTGATTGGTTTTGATATATGCATTTAAGAGGCATCATGTTTTTTTAAAATTTCTAGATCATGTTCATTTGCATTGAGTCATAAAAACTGCTTTCAAGTTGTTTTTCTACATAAAATTTCCAGATTTTATAGTTTTAAAATTTTTAACCGTTTTGATTGATCAAAGATCTCCCTCGACCGATCGAAAATTTGAGCTTTTGTGTTCAAAACTTTATGCCTTTCTCGATCGATGTTCAACCAATCAAAATTTTCAATTTTCAATTTTTAAATTTTTAACCGATCAGTCTTTTCATGCATTGTACATATAGATTAGGACATACATTGCATTATTTTCTTTATCCATCTTTCATTTTTGCAGTCATATCTCTCATTGTTTTCACACATAATATGCATAAACTTTGCTAAATTAGGTACTCAACTTGATTTAAAAATTGACTGATTAATTTTTGAGTTCAGTGCATTTTAGTATATGCTATTTTTCTTGATGTGTGAACTACTGAAAATTTTAAGGATTTTTTTTAGATATGGTGGATAATACATGTGCAAATATTTTCTCTAAAACATTTAGCATGCTGAATTTTTATATCATTGAGATATATATTGTATAGTCTTAACTGATTGTGCCTAGAATGTTTGCATGCATCTGTTTATGGGTCACATAGTGTCAAGTTTGCATATATTGAAAGAGATAATATTTGTATTCATATGTATCATCTTTTTTTTTTTTGTTTGGTTTGGGTCTTTTTAGTTTTCTCCACCTCCTAAATTTTTTCCAAAATTGTTTTTCCCAAAACTTGTTTTGTTTTTCCTATTTTTATAGGGGGAGAAAGTTTTTTTTTTTAAAAAAACCTATGAAGTTTATAAGGGAAGTTGTTGCTCTTCATAGGAGGAGTTGCCTCTATTTTCTATAGAGCTTATTTCTTTTGTGTTTCCTTGGTTCTCTATTTTATCTTATCCTTTGTTGTGTATGTTTACCATCTACTCTTTGTTTGAGCATTTCATTTTGTACGTGAGTTTTGTCACGGATTGCCAAATAGGGAGATTGTTAGGTTCTAAAAGTTTAGAATAATTGACAAACCGTGAGCACAAACTTGTCTAGATATAGATTCCTAAGTTTATAGGTTTGATTAGACAATACTCAAGGTGATTCAAGTAAAAAATTAAGAACATACAAGCTGTAAAAAGAAAATTTTGAAACATGCAAGGTTCGACCAATTGAAACACGGGTCTGCAAAATTTTAATTAAGCCCAACTACTCATTAAGTCCATTAAGTGATTAGGGTTTCAAATCTATTTCACATAGTATTTAAAGGAAACCCTATGCCACGTTTTGTAGAGACTTTTGGAGGTGCTCTTGTGCAATTTAAAAGGTATTGTGCCATCCTTTATCAAAGTCACTACTAGTAATCATTCTCATACCATTAGAACCGGTAGATCTGAAGTTCCTGCAACAAGATCAACAACTGTTGATGATCTAAACCTTCAAGGGTGGTCTTGGAGTCACAAATTGGAGAGTTTGTGTTGCTAAACCTGTGAGTGGGATTTCAAAGTCACGAGCGTGGGTGCTTGTGTGGTGCAAATCCAAGAGAGAAGGAGTTCGTGGATTCGGAGCTTACATGTGGTTGTGTCAATAAGTTACTACTAGAGGTAGCAATAGATTTAGGGTTAAATCTAATTGTAAAAAGCTTCAATTCTCTGTAGTAGATTTGGTTTACCTTGAGGATAACTAGGTCAAATTCTCCCCAAATTTTTACCTTAAAACTGTTGGTTTAATTGGTTTTCCAGAGTCATCACTTGACTAATATATTAGGCTAAACAATCTACTTTAAGGGGTCTAAACAAACAAACAAACAAATATATATATATATGGTTAACAAGATTGTTGATTGTGTATTGCATATATTTGAATTTTTATTGTTCAATCATCAAATTAGACCTTATATCTAATTTGACATTTGTAATAGTTAAAATGTGTTTTAACTTGTAAGTTGTAACAATGTTATTGAATATAACGTGTCTATGAAAAGTCACATTTTAAAGAATCTCTTAACTTTAATAGAACCATTGTTTAGTGTAGTTAAATACAACTATTATCTCCTCCACTGCTACAGGGAGGCCAACAAAGCTGCTGACTCATTGGCAAAAATGGGCAGACTGCAAGAGGAACCTATTATTTATTTTGTAACCCCCTTTCCTTGAATTTTGGATGTTTCTGCTTTTAACAGCTCAACTAGCAGTCCCTCTGTAACTAATTCCCATATTTATGCGGTCTAGTGTTTTAATGCATCTTTGTTAACCAAAAAAAAAAATACAACTATTTCTCTACTATATTGATAAATTCATTGTAAAATATTATTAGCTTTTGCAGGGGAAGCATTCTTTATTGTGGTAATTTTGGCTTTCTTCTAAAGAAGGGTGTGGTCTATTGAGCATTGTAAGTATTTGCTACTTAAATAATTTTTTAAATCTACAATGAGATGTTCAATTTCTACTTTGTGGTGGGTTGTTGAATTGGTGCAAGCGGGTGGATTGCGTGATGTTATAAGGTAATTTACATATTCATATGGGAGTGTTGATTGTGTACTGTGTATATTTGGATAATTATTGTCATGATGTTTTCAATTTCTTAGGGACTTCTATTACATGATTCTTGAGAATTTTTTATTGACATATTTTAGTGTTTTAAAAAATTTTAAAGGGTTTTTATTTATTTTTATTAAATTTGAGGTGCTTGCATCAACACTCATACGTAGGTGTGACTTACCAGTTGTTTGTCCAAATTTAAATTTGGGCAAATGACTTGCAAGTCACAGGAATATGTTGATGATGTAACTCTTAGTATATGCATTAATGAAATGGTTGTAGAGAGGGAAAATTCCCGACCTATCACAAGCTGACACATCATACTACCAAGTCCACAAAATACAACCAATTACAAAGCGCCACGTACTGCTGCTAGGTTTTGCCATCACTATTCAGATTCCAATAGAAATTTGCCAAGTGTCATTGAAATAAAGGCATGAAACTGCATCAGCATGCGTAAGCGATGACATAAGCAGCCCTGCATGCGTAAGCAATGACACAAGCAGCCCTGCACGTGTAAGCGATGATACAAGCAATCCAGCACGTGTAAGCGATGACATAAGTGGACCAATTAGGCTGTGACAAGTGTCACCAATCAGACTCCGCCACGTGTCGCTCACCCACCCCTAAACTCCTATAAATAGAAGTCTTCCTAAGACATTTAGGAGGACAGAGAGAAGGAAGAAGATATCTTGAGTTCAGAAATCCAGAAGCTCTGCCGGAACCAAACCCCAAAGCCTCCAAGAATTTCAAGAACTTCAACCTCGAATACAGACAACATTCGAAGCAAAATCATCCAAACTACTCGTCCAGGTCTCAAAGGTCACTAGAATCAAGCTCAAAAGCCTCCAAAAACCTCAACAAACCATAAATCAACGAAACTCTACGGAATCAAGCCTCTAAAGCATCGAAGAATTTCCACCACAAAACTTCAAACACGAAGAACACGAAGAACAAAGAATTTCTAACAAGCTCATAGCCAGAGATTCATTGTAATTCCGTTTCAAAGATCTTCGATCCATTCCTCAGCCAAATTGAAGGATATCTTGTGTTCAAATCAAAATCACATTACCACAATTCCAATCAATAAATCTTTCAAGGAGATCGAATCAGAGGATCACTCTTTTGTAATTACAGAGAATTGTACCACATATTCATCAATACAAATTCACATTTGTGAAACTATTTTACTTGTTTGATTTATTTCGAACTAAGAAATTAGTCGTCTACAAATTCTGGCACGCCCGGTGGGACCTCTTTGCCTCTCATCTCTTTCTCCTTCAAAAGAAAAGAAATTCGATCTGCTACTAGCTTCGATGGCTTCTAACAAGAATGCTCAAAAATCGGTGATGGATGCTTCCGTTGCGGATGATTATGTCGGCCCAATCACTCGTAGTCGATCCAAAGCTCTTGATCAACCGCAACCCCAATCAACCAAAGAAAGCAAGCTTCATAATATCATCTCTCTAGACTTTCTTGCAAAAAGGAAAGCTACCGCTAAGGATTCATCTGTCACGAAGGATTTTGAGATCAATGATGAATCATCCCCAACAAAGACCTTTTCTATCAACTCTTCACCCGTGATGAGAAGCCTAAGGAACAAAATGCCTTTGACTCATCCTGTCTCATCGTTTTCTCCATCATATCTAGAGGTCATGCCAGTAATGATGACCAACACCTCTACTCTGGAAGAAAAGATGGCTGAAATGGAACAAAGGGTCACCCTTCTCACAAAAGCACTTGAAGATAAGGATGTCCAAATTGCAACCCTGATGAACAAACTGGAAGTCCAAGATTCGGGTGAATCAAATCTAGACCTTGAGCACCCTCCTGGCTTTACCTTGAAGGGAGAAAATGCTAGGGGTGATAAGGGAAAAGGAGGTGAAGGCACTTCTCAACAAGGACATTCCACCTCAATGGCCTCGATATCTGTCCAACAACTGCAGGACATGATAACGAACACCATACGAGCACAATATGGAGGTTCTTCTACACATTCTCTTATATATTCAAAACCTTATACGAAGCGTATTGACAATATGAGAATGCCAAATAGGTATCAACCCCCCAAGTTCTTGCAATTCGATGGCAAGGGAAACCCTAAGCAACACGTTGCTCACTCTGTAGAAACCTGTGAGAACGCAGGGACTCAAGGAGGCCTCTTTGTAAAGCAGTTTGTTCGTTCACTAAAAGGGAATGCCTTTGATTGATATACAGATTTGGAACCTGAGTCAATTGATAGTTGGGATCAGTTGGAAAGGGAGTTCCTTAACCGGTTTTACAGCACGCGCCGCACAGTAAGTATGATGGAGCTTACCAATACTAAGCAGTGGAAAGACGAACCCGTTGTTGACTACATCAATCGGTGGCATTCTTTGAGTTTAGATTGTAAGGATAGACTGTCTGAAATATCTGTTGTAGAAATGTGCATCCAAGGCATGCATTGGGGACTTCTGTACATCCTACAAGAGGTAAAGCCTCGAACATTCAAAGAATTGGCAACTCGTGCGTATGACATGGAATTGAGTATCTCTTGCCATGAAAATCTGAAACCTCCCGTACCTGAAGAAAAGAAAGAAAGGCGAGAAATAAGGAAAAATGAAAGGAATACGAAAAGTAATGTCAAACACTCCATGAATGTCAACCCTGCCCCAGTCAAAATTTCAACGGGAAATGTAAAGGCTAACGAGAAGAGGCCTGAGGGAGGCCAACGACGCGAGACGCGTCGTTCATCACTCAAGGAATGGGAACAAAAGGTGTATCCTTTCCTTGACGCTGATATACCCGAAATGCTAGAACAACTGCTCAACTTGAAATTAATTGAATTGCCAGAATGCAAACGACCGGAAGAAGTAGGAAAGGTTGATGACCCGAACTATTGTAAGTATCATCGCATCATAAGTCATCCGATCCAAAAATGCTTTGTTCTTAAAGAACTCATCATGAAGCTAGCCAAGGAAAGGAAAATCGACTTAGATGTTAATGATGTTGCTCAGTCAAACCTTGTAACATTTGCTTACGAGTCGCCTAGTTGCAAGTCTCCAACTACTAAGCAGAGGGCGAATACCACGTTCATCCGATTTGGTTCTTTGGAACCTGTTCAACTTCAGCTCTCACAAAAAGCATCTGATTATAACTCAAATGATGATAAAAAGTCAACAATGGATGAGGAAGAGGGTTGGACGTTGGTTACTCGTAAGAGATGGAAGAAGAGACGAGTATTCCCTCTTCATTTGATCACCCAAGAATCCAGAAAAGCACAAAACCAAATTCAGCCGCAGTCAAGGAGAAAGAATGATAAAAGGAAAGAAAGACTAAGAACGGAAATGTGTGATGATTCGGCACAAACCCAAAAATTTCGAAGTCTTGTCACATTGGAAGAATTTTTCCCCATAAAATTCTTTCAAAACAAGTCAGCGGAGGCTGTTCACACGGTCTCTCGTTGTGAAGTTGATGAAAAACAAAAAGGTGTTGACCATGGTAGTTCAAATGAGACTTTGTCGTCTTTAGAACAACTCAAATCTCAGGTTGATAAAGTTGAACCCTCGCAATCCTCCACCTCACCGAAAGAAGGGATCATCCAAGCTCTTGAAGAGCCAAAGATTTACACTCCTTGTACCAATACACTTCAACAAACACAGGAATGTTTCGCGTGCTCTCCAGACTTGACTTTCACTGACGAGGATCTATTGTTAGGCCCTAAGCCTCACAATCGTCCACTATATGTCTCTGGTTATGCTCGTGAACAAAAGATTGATCGCATTCTCATTGATGGAGGTTCAGTTATTAATATACTACCGAAAATGACAATGAGACGACTTGGTCTTGCTATGGAGGAATTATCACACAGTCGCTTGGTCATACAAGGTTTTAACCAAGGAGGACAACGCGCCATCGGCATGATACACTTGGAGTTAATTATTGGAGAATTGACAAGCAATGTTTTGTTCCATGTCATTGATGCCAAAACAACCTACAACATGTTGTTAGGACGTCCATGGATCCATGGGAACGGAATAGTGCCGTCAACTTTGCACCAAGGTTTCAAGTATCCTCAAGGTGGAATAAAGAAAGTCGATGCCGACTTGAAGCCTTTTTCTGAAACTGAAGCTCACTTTGCTGACGCGAAGTTTTATGTAGAAGATGATATCCCTAATGAAGTTCTCCCAGTTGAAGTCCCGTCCATGAAAAGCAAGCAGGGTGAAAAGAAGCATGTTAAATTCATCACTAGAAAGGACATTCCTTCCCCAAAGGAAGATCCACGATATGGGAATAACCAGTCTAGTGAGTCTACTAGCAATTCAGAGAGAGCGGATGAAAGTTTTACGCCTTCCAATAACCCTCCATTCCTCCGTTATGTACCATTGTCACGCCGCAAAAACGGACAATCACCATTCACGGAATGCCTTCAATCTACAATGGACATGCGAAGACCTCCTACAAAGCTCACGATGAAGGATGTAGCCATGTTGAAAGAAAATCATGTACTGCCTTTAACTTCATCCACAAATCCTTTGCCCTCAAAGCTACTAAATAGATTCGTGAGGTCTTCACAAAGTCTGACAGAGCATGGTATTCTACCAAGTAAACGGACGAAAGAATGGTTTGACCCAAAGGCATATAGGCTATTAGCCAAAGCAGGCTATGATTTCTCAAAACAGAGCGGCCTAGGGAAACTAATTCTAGAAGCCACCGGAGAAAAGATGAACGGCCTTAGTAAAACGCAAGGGAAAATGCGACTTGAAGGGCATGAAATTCCTATCCCAAAGACCGGAATAGGTTATACTCCAGAACCACCAGCTCAAATATGGATCAATAAAAGAAGCAATGCTTCAAGTTCTCAATACATAACAGTAGAGGTTGATGAAAGTTCGAATCAAAGAAAAGATCACTCTTCATCACGCATCTCAGTTTTCGATCGCATTAAGGCTTCATCGTCACGAATTACAGTGTTCGACAGGTTGAATACGGCTTGTTTAACGCAAAGTCGGGATACTTTTGCATGTGGATCAGTCTTTAATCGATTGGGGGCAACAAAAAGGCCCATTGATACTTGTTCTCAAAGCTCAATAAACTTTGAGGACCAAAAGGAGGAGAAAGCTAATGATGAGATACGTAGTAGTATTCCTTCACGCATGAAGCGTAACTCTATCTTGGATATCAGCACTGAAGGAGCTCTCAAAGTCAAAAGGCGAACGATTGTACACACAAGTCAGTCACTCGTCCACAATGAGCAAATTGAAGAAGTATCATCCTCGTTTCATATTACAGTAGAAGAAGATATACTGTCAGATGATGAAGCCGCAAAGAATGAGGTCGATGAAGCTCCCCTAGCCTTGGAAGATGGAGTACAGGCTACAGTTGATGAACTTAAAGAGATCAATTTAGGAACTACTGAAGAACCTCGACCAACTTTCATCAATGCCCTTCTCACTCCTGCAGAAGAAGAAGGATACCTCCAGCTCTTGGTAGAATATAAAGATGTGTTTGCTTGGACTTACAAAGAAATGCCTGGGCTCAATCCAAGTATTGCTTTACACCATTTGGCAGTAAAGAAGGGCGTGCACCCAGTAAAACAAGCTTAAAGACGCTTTCGGCCGGAGCTTATCCCTCAAATAGAAACTGAGGTCAATAAGCTAATTGAGGCAGGCTTCATCCGTGAAATACAGTATCTGGAGTGGATTGCTAATATCGTCCCTGTCAAAAAGAAGAATGGACAAATCCAGGTGTGCGTTGACTTCCGTGATCTGAACAATGCATGTCCCAAGGATGATTTTCCGTTGCCTATCACTGAAATCATGGTTGACGCCACTACTGGTCATGAAGCCTTATATTTCATGGATGGCTCTTCTGGTTACCACCAAATTCGAATGAATCCAAAGGATGAAGAGTTCACAGCTTTTCGTACCCCTAAAGGTATTTACTGTTACAAAGTAATGCCTTTTGGATTAAAGAATTCTGGTGCTACTTATCAACGAGCCATGCAAAAGATCTTTGATAATGTACTTCATAAGTATGTGGAGTGTTATGTCGATGATCTGGTGGTTAAAACAAAAAGGAGGGAAGACCATCTGGTAGATTTGCGATCCGTGTTCAACCGCTTAAGAAAATATCAGCTTAAAATGAACCCTCGCAAATGCGCTTTCGGCGTAACATTCGGGAAATTTCTTGGTTTCATTGCGAGGCACCGCGGTATTGAAATTGACCAGTCCAAAATTGAAGCTATCCAGAAAATGCCAGAGCCCAAGAACCTGCGAGAACTTAGAGGTTTGTAAGGAAAACTAGCTTACATACGACGATTTATTTCAAACTTAGCAGGTCGATGTCAACCTTTCAATAGATTAATGAAGAAGGATGCACACTTTAAATGGGATGAGGCTTGTAGCAATGCTTTTGCGCGCATCAAAAGATACTTGCTTAATCCTCCAGTTTTAGGTGCTCCTATCCTTGGAAAGCCTTTGGTGTTGTACATTGCGGCACAAGAAAGGTCTCTAGGTGCTCTTATGGCACAAGAAAATAAAGAAGGGAAAGAAAGAGCCCTTTATTATTTAAGTCGGACGCTCAATGGAGCTGAATTAAATTATTCTCCTATTGAAAAGATGTGCCTCGCTCTTTTCTTTGCCATAGACAAACTGGAGCACTACATGCAAGCACATACGGTCCGTTTGATAGCAAAGGTGGACCCAATTAAATATGTCCTCTCCAGGCCAGTGGTTTCGAGTCGCATAGCTCGATGGGTAGTCTTGCTGCAACAAGACGACCTTGCATATGTTCCGCAAAAAGCTATCAAAGGACAAGTATTGGCAGATTTCTTAGCTGATCACCCAGTTCCATCTGATTGGGAGTTCTCTGATGATTTCCCAGACGAAGATGTGTTTTACATTGAAGTAATGCCACCATGGATGATGTTCTTCGATGGGGCTGCACGTCAAGAAGGAGCGAGGGCAGGTGTAGTGTTTGTTTCTCCACAACGACAAATACTTCTATATTCGTTCTCATTAAGCGAACTTTGCTCTAACAATGTAGCCGAATATCAAGCATTGATCATTGGCCTACAAATGGCCATTGAAATCGGCATATCGCAACTCGAGATCTTTGGGGATTCCAAATTAATTATCAACCAAATCTTGGAGCAGTATGATGTCAAGAAAGAGGACCTTGTCCCTTATTGCAAATATGCGAAGAAATTGCTCACAAATTTTGAGGCAATTACATTGGAGCATATACCGAGGAAGGAGAATAGACAGGCTGATGTTTTAGCTAATTTGGCTACCACCTTAGCATTATCCCAAGAAGAGACAGTCAAAGTTGCTGTTTCCCAAAGGTGGGTGGTGCCTTTTGTGGTTGAAGAAGAAAAAGAAGAAAAGCAAGTCAACGTCATTTTTGTATGCCTTGTCGAAAAGGAAGATTGGCGACAAACAATCATTGAGTACCTTCAATTTGGAAGACTCCCAGATGATGTACGCCACAAGACCGAAGTTCGGCGAAGGGCTACTCGATTCATTTACTATAAAGAAACTCTCTTCCGCCGTTCATTTGATGGTTTGTTTCTCCGTTGCTTAGGAGAGGAATAGGCTAAACAAGCCTTAGAAGAAGTTCATTCTGGAATATGCGATGCATTCCAATCAGGTCCTAAGTTACACTACAGGATCAAGCGAATGGGTTACTATTGGCCTACGATGGTGCAAGATTCCATGGAGTATGCTAAGAAGTGCGAAGCTTGTCAATATCATGCAAACTTCATCCATCAGCCACCAGAACCTCTACACCCAATTGTAGCTTCTTTGCCTTTTGATGCATGGGGGCTTGACGCAATAGGACCATTACCAAAATCATCTAGTGGCCATTTGTACATCTTGGCTGCAACTGATTACTTCTCAAAATGGGTAGAAGCTGTGTCTCTTAGGGAAGTAAAGAAAGAAACGGTAGTCAATTTTATCCGAACTCACTTGATCTATCGGTATAGTGTCCCTCGATATATCATAACCGATAATGGCAAACCGTTTCAGAATAGGTTGATGACAGAGTTGTGCGAGAAATTTGCATTCAAACAGTACAATTCTTCTATGTACAATGCCCCAGCGAATGGATTAGCCGAAGCCTTTAACAAAACTCTTGGCAGTTTGTTAAAGAAAGTGGTATCCAAAACTAAGCGAGACTGGCATGAAAAAATTGGAGAAGCATTATGGGCATATCAAACAACATTTCGAACGCCTACTCAAGCGACCCCGTATTCTCTCGTTTATGGAGTAGAAGCTATCATTCCCTTAGAACACCAGATCCCATCACTACGGATCGCCATTCAAGAAGGGTTAACTAAAGAGGAAAATGCCAAGCTTAGGTTACAAGAGTTGGAGGCACTGGATGAGAAAAGGCTCGAGGCCTAACAACGCCTTGAGTGCTATCAAGCTCATTTGTCAAGCGCATTCAATAAAAGAGTTAAACCACGATCGTTCCAAGTTGGTGACTTAGTCCTCACTGTTCGAAGACCTATCATCATGACTCATCGTACAGGCGGTAAGTTCACCTCGAAATGGGATGGACCTTATGTTGTACAAGAAGTCTACACTAATGGAGCTTACAAGTTGATTGATCAGAAGGGTGTAAGGATCAGCCCCATCAATGGGAAGTTCCTCAAACGCTTTTATGCTTGAAAATCAAGAATTGCTCCTCGGTAAGAGCTTAAACTACCCACTGCAGCACCACAAGGGTACATGATGTCTTCCCATTACCTTTGAAAGTGTACAAATAAGGAGAAATTAATCCCACTCTATGTCACCATTTGCGAGTGTGGCATAGTGGCTGGATGCCCATGTCGCCCTTGAGGCCAAGGTCTCGGGTTCGATTAGAGGTGATACCCACTATTGCGCAATTGGTACCCATGAAATGCCGTGGGGTGTAGGGCGAGGATTACACACGTGAGCCCTCCCTTTTTGTAAAAAGAAACAACAACAAAAAAATCATGAAAAAAAAAACAAAAAAACAAAAAAACAAAACAAAACAAAAGAAAAACAAAGAAAAAAAAATCATCAAAACCATTAAAAAAAAAAATCATCAAAAAAAAAATTTTGGTTGAACTACGTAATGACTTGATCCCTCTCCGGGGTACGTAGGCAGCTTAGTACTTTTCACTAAGTTCAGTCACATAAAAAGAAGAAGGACTGCCAGTCTAGCTTGAAGAGTTTGTCCAAAGGTCGTCAACATGCTTTCAAGAATCCTTTGATTGGCAAGGCGTCGCTTAAGATCAATCAATTGCTCACTATATGATGTTCAAAGATCATTGTGGTAGAAAGTGATAGCTGCAAAGAATTGGTGTTACTTAGCTTTCCTTGAAATAATGATAAGTTGATTTTCGGTTGTGGAGTAAAATAAAATCTTCAACCTCTGTTGCAAGGAATGGAGTTTGCATGACATTGCTCATCTTTTGTGGACATATTCCCACGTCTCTGAAGTATACTTTGCATCACTTATCTCATGGGGGCATCTTTTTTTGTACCTTTCAAGTCTAAGCTATATTGTCTCTCTTCTAAGTTGTGCCACTTCACAACTCTGAAATTTGAACCACATCATCTCCCTTCTGAGTGGTGTTGTTTCACATCATGTCTCTAAAATTTGGACAACGTCACCTTCCTCCAACATCTGAAGTTGATGTTGCATCATCTCTCCTCTAAGGGCATGTTCGTGCAATGTCAAAATCATGGCGGCATTCTTCTCACATCTTCAAGGTTTTATTGGCATCTCTTTGCATCCTCAAAGTCTTGATGGGAGCTTCTTGAAACTTCAAGCTTCATTATAAAGGCCAATATTAGTGCAACTTCGATGCGAATGAAGTGTTGACGTAGTTTCAGGGCAAAATGAATGTCGGCACAGCTTCGATGCGAATGAAGTATTGACGTAGCTTCATGGCAAAGATGAATGTTGGCATGTCTTCTGTGCAAATGAAGTGTTGACGTAGCTTCATGGCAAAGATGAATGTTGGCATGGCTTCTGTGCAAATGGAGTGTTGACACGACTGCATGACAAAGATGGATGTCGGCACGACTTCAATGTAGATGAACTGTTGGCCCAGCTTCGATGCGAATGAAGTGTTGACGTAGCTTCATGGCAAAGATGAATGTTGGCATGGCTTCTGTGCAAATGGAGTGTTGACACGACTGCATGACAAAGATGGATGTCGGCACGACTTCAATGTAGATGAATGTTGGCCCAGCTTCGATGCGAATAAAGTGTTGACGTAGCTTCATGGCAAAGATGAATGTTGGCATGGCTTCTGGGCAAATGGAGTGTTGACACGACTGCATGACAAAGATGGATGTCGGCACGACTTCAATGTAGATGAACTGTTGGCCCAGCTTCGATGCAAATGAAGTGTTGACGTAGCTTCATGGCAAAGATGAATGTTGGCATGGCTTTTGTGCAAATGAAGTGTTGACGTAGCTTCATGGCAAAGATGAATGTTGGCCCAGCTTCGATGCGAATGAAGTGTTGGCGCAACTTCATGGCAAAGATAAGTGGTGACGCGATTTCAATACAAAGAAAAATATGGATGCAACTTCAATACAAGGACAAATACTGGCGTGGCTTCATGGTAAAGACTTTTGATGTGGCTACATTGCAAAGATTCTTAATATGGCTGCGTTGCAAAGACAAGTGTTGATACAGCTTAAATTGCCAACACCAAAGCTAGTACGACTTCAAAGACGAGTACTGGCAATAGCATTATTGCCTAGCTGAATATCCTTATGGAAACGTCGTTGCAAAGACGAATATCACTAAAAGATTGTTGATGCAAGAAAAGAATGTAACAACATGAAGGCATACGTTCTTCCAAGGTTGCTATCAATGAAATACAAAGTCACCAAATGAAGGCAAACACTTCTATGAGAACGTCAACGTGAAGTTTGATGTCAAAACCCAAAGATCAAGGAAACTGAGCTGCAAAACAAAAACAAGCAACAACGAAAAAAAATGTCAGAAGAAAATCTCATTGCATGTCTAAACAAAGGACAAAAGAAAAAGAAAAAGAAAAAAAAAATTCTTAAAAGCTGGAGAAGAAGACTGAAGGCTAAGAATACCCAAATGAACGAAGCCAATCTCACATCTTATATAGAGAATTTCTGCCAAACTAGCAGACAAGAAAAATGAAGAAAGTCAGCAAACCATTAAATAGTTCTACCAACCGACCAATGGAAAAAACTTATATTCACGTTTCAGAAATGTAAAAACAATTGGAACTCAAAGTCAGATTTTGCAAACTCAAATGCACTTAAAATCAGAGAAGTCTGCGCTGAATTTTGAAATGAAAGAGCATATTCAGCCATGGAGACAGAAGATAATGGCTCGTTACCCACCTGGCAAGTCTAAATCCTGGCACCATCCTGTCAGGGCAGCCACCACAAAATTAGACCAAAAGGCTATAAGTCCAACAAAGACCCGCGACTTTCTCATACAAATTTGTGAAAATCCAGACCTTATTTCACAAAATCAACCCACAGGAGTCTTTTACAGCCTTCGATCCACCAAACCTGAAAATTTCAGGCCCAAATACCCGGCCACCCGCTGCCACACATGGCCACAAATTCTCAGTGACCCGCGGGTTTCTCATTCAAATCTGCACAAATCTGAGAACAATTTTACAAAATTGATACCACCATTAGAGCTATCGGCCTTCAATCTACAAAACCTGAAATTTTTAGGTCCAAACAATCAACCACGCGCCACCACAAGCTCGCGATGACCACCGGTTTAGTCCATCAAAATTGTGCAAATCTGTGCACAATTTCACAAAACCGACCATATAGGGGTCTTCTACGGCCTTATAACTACAAGACGTAAAAATTTCAAGCCCAAATGATGAGCCACGCGCCGCCAGAAGGTCCGGTAATCCCAACTTCAGATGCACGCGCTCTCACGCGCCGCTAGATGAGACCACGCGCCGGCAAGCTCTCACGCGTGTGCACGCGCCACGCGTGACACACGCTCCAAATCGATGACGTCACGGATGACGTCATCCTCCACGAATTGGTTCGACCCGAAAAACCGACCCGGATCCAGACCGCTTGAAAAAAAAAAAAAAAAATTTTTTGACAAATTAAGACTTTAACATTGACTTTGACCAAAAAGTCAAAATTTTCAAAACGAACCTGTCCCACTCAATTTTTCGCGTACTTTCCAATTTTGGGGTCTGTTTCTTCAACTGAGACTCGAAAATTGTACAAACAGTCCAATTTCTAAAAAATTGACTTTTGCACAAATTTTGACCAAAAGTCAAAATTTTTAAGATTGACCTATCTTGCTCAATTTTTCGCGTACTTCCCAATTTTGGGGTCTATTTATTCATTTGGAAATCCAAAATTGCTCAAATAGTGTGATGCTACAACTATTGGCTTTGATGTAAACTTTGACCGAAAATCAAGATGTTCAAGCAAAACTTGTCCTATCAGGTTTTCGCAAAGATTTTGATTTTGAAATTTAGGTATTTGTTTTGGACTTAGAAACTACACCCACTTCTCCAAAGTACTAGCGGTGTCCAAAATTTAAGCTCTAAAGATTATAATTTGAGATCCATCCATTTGGTCTGGATTCCCTCAAAATTATCCTCCAGACTTGATCAAGGCTCCCCTTTCAAAAACAGACGAACTCTCACAAGTATGTCTCAAAATTGAAATTACATTGGGTCACTACTTCAGCCTACTATTTTCGTCGGTGCCTACTAGTCTCCAACCTAACATTCTCATTCGGCGCCTACCGTTCTCATCCACCGTTCTCACCAAAAGGTCTCGTCCGCCGTTCTTAACTACCCAACTACCATTCTTCATCTCTTCGCTATAAATAGAAGGGCCGGATCCACTAAAACCCATCAAGAAAAAAAACACACATACACTGAGTCATGAAATGAAGATTTGCTTCTTTCAAATTTTCAAATCCTCCTTCTCACAGCCAGTTCTCACTATGGCCTCGTCATTCTCAATACCTAGCAACCAAGATCGCTTCATAATCAGTTTGAAATCAACCCCTTCATGGTTCAGTAGTAACCCTTCTCACAACATCATCACTGTTTTAGGATTCAAACAAATTTTGTTTCCTCACATAATGACCACATTTGTTCATAAAGTTATTCATAACAAGGTCTGCATCGACCTTCCATGCTTCCTTGGAATTGGTTGGCCAGGAAATCCAAGTCCAGTAGAGACACCTGTTCCTAAAAACAGGACTTCCGTAGTCTCTTTTCAACTGTTTGGTCTCCCATTAGAAGCAATGGTTCGGAACAAACAGCAGCTTGGCTGGTTTCTAAAACCAGGATCACAAGTTAGCTCCATATTTCATTTGTTGTGCTTTCCCAACAAAGTTGCATTAGGTGAAGATGGTAAAAAGTGTTGGGGTATCCTACAAATTGTCTCCCATCCAACACTTGTGATGACTTCCAAGATACCAGCTCATCATAAATTAGCCTTTGGTGTCGGTGAATGGTCACCAAAGCCTCATTCCATGTTTCCACCAGCATGGGGTCCAAAGGTCATCATTGCTGGTATCACAAAACACACTTTCTGGAATTACTCCAACTTAAGATCAGCTTGAAGAATTTCAGAAAATATACTTCTGAAATTACTTCAACTTAATGTCCGTCAGTATGGTCCAGTCACACATGCGCATTCAACGACTTGCCATCGGATCTCATTCAGCATGCAGCCAGTCCCACATCCGAAGGTGTACTTCCCAGAGACATCTACGCCAGAGAGTCCCCAACATGCGGGGTCAGGGCCATGGTGTCGTATGCCTCACCCATTCACTTTGCTTCATCACCATCTTTTTCACCATCAACAACAACAAACCCAGAATCCCTTCTGAAATTACCTCAACTTAACCTGAGTGATGCGATAACACAAGCACATTCAACCACACTCCCACATGTTCTCTCTGTGATTCGAAGTATACCTTTCAGATATAATTTCACCAGAAGTCCTTAAAAATAAGAGGCTAGCTCCAGAGCTCTGCATGCTATACCCAGCCAACATTCTCACCTCTTCTCCATCTTCAACACCCTGTGATCGCCACCAACGATCCAAAATACTCTTCTGAAATTACTTTGACTTAACCTCTGCTGAGAAAGCTCGGTCACACGAGTACATTCAAATACTCGCAGACCCCTTCTCGGTCTCATCAAAGCCTTTCATATGGGTGGGTCTACTCTTCTGCAATTACTTCATCCTGTTAAAAGCTCCACCACCTTCAACTATTTCACTAGAAGAGTCAAATATAAAAAAATCCATTTTCTTTCAAGACTCATTCACTCACCACACTCCAAAACTGTGTGCATGAACGAGTCTCGAGGGGGCATTTGTAGAGAGGGAAAATTCCCGACCTATCACAAGCTGACACATCATACTACCAAGTCCATAAAATACAACCAATTTCAAAGCGCCACGTACTGCTGCTAGGTTTTGCCATCACTATTCAGATTCCAATAAAAATTTGCCAAGTGTCATTGAAATAAAGGCATGAAACTGCATCAGCATGCGTAAGCGATGACACAAGCAGCCCTGCATGCGTAAACAATGACACAAGCAGCCCTGCACGTGTAAGCGATGACACAAGCAATTCAGCACGTGTAAGCGATGACATAAGCGGACCAATTAGGCTGTGACAAGTGTCACCAATCAGACTCCGCCACGTGTCGCTCACCCACCCCTAAACTCCTATAAATAGAAGCCTTCCTAAGACATTTAGGAGGACAGAGAGAAGGAAGAAGATATCTTGAATTCAGAAATCCAGAAGCTCTGCCGGAACCAAACCCCAAAGCCTCCAAGAATTTCAAGAATTTCAACCTCGAATACAGACAACATTCGAAGCAAAATCATCCAAACTACTCGTCCAGGTCTCAAAGGTCACTAGAATCAAGCTCAAAAGCCTCCAAAAACCTCAACAAACCATAAATCAACGAAGCTCTATGGAATCAAGCCTCTAAAGCACCGAAGAATTTCCACCACAAACCTTCAAACACGAAGAACACACGAAGAACAAAGAATTTCTAACAAGCTCATGGCCAGAGATTCATTGTAATTCCGTTTCAAAGATCTTCGATCCATTCCTCAGTCAAATTGAAGGATATCTTGTGTTCAAATCAAAATCACATTACCACAATTCCAATCAATAAATCTTTCAAGGAGATCGAATTAGAGGATCACTCTTTTGTAATTACAGAGAATTGTACCACATATTCATCAATACAAATTCGCATTTGTGAAACTATTTTACTTGTTTGATTTATTTCGAACTAAGAAATTAGTCGTCTACAATGGTGTTAGGTAAAATTCGTAAAACATTGTATAACAATGGATAAGAGTTGGATGGAAAAGCGGAGGAGTTCCCAGGAATATGTTCATGGTTATTACAGTTTGTGAATTTTACGCCTCTTATTGCACAATGGGAAGATCTCATGTCCTTGTAAGTGAGGTGTGCATGGAAAACTGTTTGCGGCAGATGTTGTACATGATCATCAAAACTCATATGAAATTCTTAACAATAACAGAACTTGGGTTTTCCATGGTGCATCAGTGTCTGCCACAACATCATTTGAAAGTGGGAGAAGTCATGTGCAAGAAAACTTGAATGAATACAATGTTATTTGTGGGATGTTGCATAATTTATTCCCTATGCATGATATGACACCAGAACCAGTGGAACAAGGTCCTAATGAGAATGAGTAGAATTGAAGATTTCGGATTTGTGCTGGCTGATTTTGGATAGTACTCAAATTTTTTCCAAATTTTCATTCATGTCTTTTTTTTAATTCAGTTTTTTTTTTTTTGTTTGAAAATTGATAAATTAATTTTTTTAATCAAATTCTGATGTCTCATTTTTTTTAATCTCAAGTCAGCTCCTAGTGTGTCACATATGCATTTTTCATTAGTGAGTTTACGGTAGAAACCAAATTGAGTGTTAAGTTCAAAATAATATAAATCAAATTAACTGTTACCAAAATGTAAAGATCAAATTGACTGTAAGCTCAAAATATAGAGACCAAAATAATATTTTTGCATTGTTATTAATCATACAGACTGTTCCATTTCTATTGGTCAAGGTAGTTAGATTAGAGGAGTTTGTCAGGAATATGGTTACACCTGTTCAACGGCTGTTTTTCTGTCTCTCTGTTCCTTCAGTGATCCGTTTTGTATATAATGAATTATTTGATCGTATTCAATAAAATTGATCCACTTCTGTTTAGAGACTGATTTTAACAAGATGAGAAACAAGAAAGATAACAAATATGATTTGTATACATAATGTAACAACTTTAGCGTCCACAATATATTTATCGCACCGTATGAAATTTTCCACTCACAAAAGCAAGAAATGGCCAAATTTTCAATTGCCTAACCAAGCATCTCACAATCTCATACAAGCACATGTATAAAGCCCACGTTTAAATGGCCAGCCTTTGTTTCTGAACCTCAGTTGGTACCTTCACATCAGTTGCCAATCCAATAGCTTGTAGAAGTTTGACTACATACCAAGTCATGTCGAGCTCCCACCATTGTAGGCCATGTCTAGCTGAGTACTCAAAAGCATGGTGGTTATTATGCCACCCCTCTCCAAATGAAAGTAATGCCACCCACCTAAATAATCACAAATTCCAAACCATAAATAAGTAGCCAAATTTGAATTTGTTTTAAATATTATATATTTTGTATCTTAGACATCAAAAAGTTGTGATACCAGTTGTTCCTAGACAAATCACCAGTTTTCCATGGTTGCTTTCCCCAGACATGGCAAGCTGAATTTACCAGCCAAGTGATGTGGTAAACCCATACAACCCTCACACCCTGCAATGGCAAATTGGCAATAATTAGGCTTCTATTAAAAATTTGGAAAGACTTTTGTTTAATGCATTAACGAATTAAATGGGATATAAGACTGACACGTGGTCATTTTTGGACACGTGTCTTATATGTGTCATGTCCAGTGCTCAATAGTAGTGGGCAAAAACTAAATCTCTTACAAATTACAAGGCTAAACCCCCTATTTAAGTTTGGTAAAGATTATTCCCCCTTCCCCCTCAACAAGAAAAAAAAAATGAGAAAAAAAATCTTTGGTAATATATATTTCCCAATTTTTCTTATTATTGTTTCCTCAACAAACAAAAAATGCATCAAAAGATTTCAAAGAATACTTTATTAAATTATAAACATAATAACATGGCACACGGCTGTCCTTATGCTTAATGGATTTATTTTTTTATTTATATTAGAAAAAGAATGGACTGAACTGATATAACTATTCAACAAACCAGTACTAGTAGAATTTGTCTTGATTCAATTCCAAAACCCCATTTGCTCTTGTGGGACAAACACTTGGCTTAGCATGCATATTGTACAATTCCGTTGAGTGCACCAAAATAGTCAAAATCTGAGAACTACTTGCATTGTAAGAGATAGCCCACAAATTGCATTGTCTAAAGTCTGGCAATTTTTAGAGTGGAGGCCCGCCCACCTTTCATTGTTGGTTGATTGGAGGCCCCATCAATTGAATTTGTGGCTTACATTGACGAAATAAAGAAGTATTATTTGCCGCCATAACAAGTAGTCATGACTCATGAGTCATCTTTTGATTATATCCTAGTGGCATAGGATTGTGCTACACGTGAGTGTGACACCTGATTTATTCTTACAATTGACCAAAAATTTTCTCTTTACCAAATTGGTAAAAGCCCCCATGAACATTATGGTTAGAGATTTAAAACATCCATCTAGTCCCAAAGAATTCAATAGAATATAATTTAAAAAATGAGAATATAAGACAATCTTGCTTACCATTCCCCACACTAGGAAGGGGAATCCTCCCAAGCCATATAGCAGAGCACCAAGCGCAATTGGATGAATAATGTAAGTCTTTTCAAGAAACCTGTAGAATGGCTGCTTCTGTAAATCCCCAACATTGCTTGGTCCTCCACACTGCATAACATACCAAAAACAGTATTAATCTACAACATCCAAAATACACTATCATTAGTCCATGTTTGAGTTTGAGTAAGAATATATTACTGATTCATACCCTTTCATTCATAGAAGCGGTATCAAAGAGCCAACTCATGTGACTAAACCAAAATCCAGCACTGGGACTATGCGGGTCTCTCTCAGAATCAACAAACTGGTGGTGGTACCTATGTGTGCTCACCCAGTCAATTGGGCTCCCCTGCAACCCCAAAGAAAAACAACAAAAGTTGTTAAAAGTGTTAAGACATGAACATTTTATAAAACTATCAATTAGATAATAACCAAAACAATGAAATTCTACTAACCTGAAGTGCCTGAACACCACAATAGGCAAAGAAATACTCAAGCCATTTAGGAACCTTGAAACTCCTGTGGGAGAGATTCCTGTGAAATGATAAAGTAATACCAAAAAGACCTGTTACAACGTACAGTGCCACAGCCACCAAAAGTGCACTCCAATTGAATTGAAATGGTGCGAAAAGACAAAGGCAATGCATTGCCAAAACAACGGAAGCATTGGCCAAGTCACGAGAATTCCATTTCCTCCCAAAAATGACTCTCCTTTGATGATTCACGACCACGTCCGATAACAAAATTCTCCTAAACTTTGCTGCCTCTGGCTCTGGTTTTGGCTCTGCTGCTTCTACCAATGCTGCACTAGTTATATGTGGGACTGTTCTATTGGCATTTTTATGCAAATGGTTGGAGAATTTTGTGTTTAGTAAAAGCTTCTTAGACATTGAAATATTGTGACCAGAATTTAGGACCATAGAAGTGTTGGACATGGCACGGGAAAGGACGAATTCGGCTTGTCCTGGTCGCCAGGTTGCACGGTGGAGAGGAGAAAATTGGAGGGGTTTGGGATTGGATGGTGGAGATGTGATCAAAGCCATGAATAAGGCCTGTGTCTCTGTAGGTGTGTGTGAGTGTGTGTGTGTGTGTGTGTGTGTGTGTGTGTGTGTGTGTTTGTGAGACAGTTAAGGACTTTTGGAGTGTTTTGATGGAATTCGGGTCTTTGGTGGAGAAGAAAGATGTTGGGTTTTTGAACCCTTCTTGGAGAGAGTTTGTGGGTAGTGATCTTTGTCAAAACAATTGACGATAGAGAGTAATAACTAACAAGGAAAGGCACAAGAGAGATGTGGCGGTGGGGCTTTTGAGTAGCGTTGAGATTAGGGGTGGTGAAGTTGGATCCAGATATCTTTTATCTTATTAAGAACCAAAGATGTACCCGGCGTAATTTTTTTGGCTGTACTTGCCATATGTGCTGGTAGGAATGTAGGATATTTCTGCAGAATTTTGTGTCTCTGGTTTGTTTTCCTTTTCAAGAAGTTTCAACAATTCATTCCCGAATGGTAGTATTATATATCTACGATAATATTGCCTTTTTTTTTTTTTACCATTAGATTGAATATAAGTGCTTCTCTCTCTCCCTTGGAACTTGGAAGCTCAGAAAGGCACTCAAAGTGTGATGCATCACCTACATATGTGTCAATCTTTGCGTCTTTGACGAAAAACCTTTTCAGGCCACCTGTTTCACAATGGACTTCTTGTGAGTCTCGTTCTTTTCATTTATCTTCCACTGCACATTTGGCATTCACGATTTTAGCATTAAAAAACGATCATTTTTCACTGTTAAACTTTCTCAAAGATCATTGTAGAGTCAGGGGCGTAGCCAGGAATCTCCACATGGGGCCGGATTATACATTTATATGTTAGCCGTTATTTTAGAAATATATAAAATTAAAAAAATATAATTTTTCTAAACTCAAATGAATATATAAAATTATTTATTTTGCTATAAAGATGTACAAAATATTTTAATGAAGAATTTAGCATCTCTCATCAAAGTTATGCTTGAAATGATCTTTCATTGAATAAAATCATCCATTATCATCTCCTTATTCTTTAATAAAATGGTTAAAAAATTAATCTAGAGAAAATCATATAATTTTACGTTAATTAATAATCCCTCTAATGTATGGCTTTCACTTCCTATATTTAACTATTCCTTTAAGCTCAATAAAAAAATTATCTTTAGTCTTAATCAACCATAACAGACAATTGAAAATTTAAGCAGATAAAATATATATTTTTAATACTATGTATATTATACGTATTTATTAAAATCATTATATATAACTTGAGAAGATTCTACTGTAAAAGGGAAATTTTAGAAAAATATATATCTTCTCTTTGCAACAAACCCATATTATCTTCTATGAACAAATCACTATTGGAACAACTTATTTGGCACCAAAGTTCAACGCAAAAGAAAACAAATCAATTTTGAAAAGAAAAATGATATATGATGATGATGAGAGAAAATTATATCCAATTTAAAAGAAAAAAAATTATGATGATGATGATGAAGAGAAGTAAAGGGTGAAGTTTAAAGATTAAAAAGGAGAACAACAACAACAACAACAACAACAACAACAACAACAAAAAACCTCACTTAAGCCCATTACACGTTTTAGTGTGTTAATTGCTGCATGGGCTATTAAGAAGAAAAAAAAAAAGTTTGGTGTTGCATAGTTCACGTTTTCACACTTGCACATGTAGGTTAGACAAAAGTTAAAAAGTAAGAAACCCAAGTGACATTTAGGTGGGATTTAAACTATTTAATTGTAAAGTCCATACTTTGGGAGGGCCACCTAATATATTTTGGAGGGGCCAACTATTAAGTTTTAAGACCCCAACTAATGTTTCATGCCATAATATAGAAATATTTTGAACTTTTGGGGGGCCATGGCCCCCCACCCCACAACGTGCCTCCGCCCCCAGTATAGTAATTAGGCCATAAAAGACTTAACAAGCATGTATGATTGGTAATACTTCTTAAACTTCGACTGCGCCCCATAAAGAAAGTGATAAATTCAATTGCCTAACTAAACGTGTGTTTTAAACGTTAAACAGTCACAAGTAGCACCAATCATATACTATATAATAAAAGTTGGATTTAGAAGCCGTGGTTGCGCCAGATAGCTGTACTAAATTGCAAAAAAATTTAGAACTTTTAAAAAATATATATAATTTTTTGTACTTATCTTCTTCTCCTATAATTTCTAAATTGATAAAAAAAATTTAATTTGATTATAATCCAAACTCTTCATCTAATTCTTTTATTATTATAATTTATAAGTTGATAAAAACTTTTAATTTGATTACAATTCAAACTCTTCATCTAATCCATTTTTTATTTAAATTATATTACTACATAAAAAAATAAAAAATAAAAACAACAACAACGACATAGTACACGTAAAAAAAAAAATATAGTAATAATCTTCATCTATTCCTTTTTTGAAATTTAAATTATATTACTTCCTCTAAAAAAAAAACCAGTAACAAAAAAAAAAAAAAACTATGTATTCAACAACAAAATCTTCCTCTTCACATGTGACTTTTTTTTTAGCTAACAACCTTTAAGGCGGGTTTGAAGTACAGGGAGTTCGTGGTCTTACTTGCGAAGAATCCCCCTAAGACGATGGAAGAGATGCTCCTGAAGGCGCAAAAGTACATGAACGCCGAAGATACCCTAGCAGCTATAGAAGATGTAGAGAAGTCCAATGAGAGGGAAAGAAAGGAAGACGACCAAAGAGGATGAAAAAGGGAGCGGACAAATCATCAGAATACCGACGAGAACAAACGAAAAGATGATAAAACCCCTCAGATGGTAAAATTACTTCTTTAGTTATGCCTATTGATAAAATTTTGACGCAGATTAAAGATGAGCACTATCTCAAATGGCCAAGGCCACTGCACTCGTCACCCAATGTGCGTGACAAGAAGAAATATTGCCGTTTCCACAAGGATCACAGCCATTACACAGAAGATTGCCAAGACCTGAAGGAGCAGATAGAAGAACTCATCTGAAAAGGGAAGTTGCAGAAATATGTCAAAAAAGGAGACTCTAGCAAATCCAGGGATAATAACAAGGACAAGCACGGAGCCTCACCAAGGGACGAGGACCACGCACACCATCGTCCACAGAGCGTGATCAAGGAGATAAAGACAATCATAGGAGGGCCATCACAGGAGGATTGTTCAGATCCCTCAAGAAATCACAACAAAGGTAGGTGAACAGCATCCACAGGATACTACCCCTAAAGCAGAAACAGGCGAACAGGGACATGATTTTCTCGGAAGAAGACGCCAGAGGAGTGAAGCAGCCTCATGACGACCCCCTGGTTATAATGCTTATGATAGAGGGGTTCAACTCTAGGAGAATCCTTGTGGACAATGTTAGCTCCGCGAACATCATCTATAACTCCATCACTGAGCTTATCATGTGTACTTGGATGCTGCTACCCATGATAAGCTCATCTTTCCTTTGGCTATCACACAGATCCTGTAGCACCTTCACATTCTCTTTCTTATCTCTCCTTTCTTCACCACCATGGGTGCCATCAACGCTGGTTTCGTCCGGCGGAGCGAGGCCCAGCTTCAACTAAAGCGGCCACGAGTAGAGACAACCAATCCTGCATCTATTGTTGTTCCGCCATCTTCCTCTGCTCCTTCTACCTCCACGGCTAGTGGAGTGACCCTCGAGGCCATCATGGCGCAACTTCAACGGATGGAGGCTAACTTTGGTGGTTGTCTTGACTATCTCACAGATGAGATGTGTCAAATGAACACCCGAGTTGGTCGCATTGCCCGCCAATACGCTCGCATGGTTGGCTTTGCACCTTTTTCCTCTCCTTCTCCAGAGGCCTCGCATGATAAGGGTGATCATGATGATGAGGATGATCCTAGCACTTCCAATGATGACAAGATGACTATCTCTCAGTGACTTACCATTTGTCATTCATGACAAAAAAGGGGAGTAGTTTTGGTTTTGAGAGTAGTCTTGTACTTAGGGAGAGAGTTAGTATAGGACTTTTTTTTATTAAGGGGAGTGTGTATAGTTTTAAGGGATGTAGTGAGGTTATATGTACTTTTCTTTCTTTTTAGTTACATTACCTCTTGTAATTGTGACCATTTATGACATACATTGTACTTTATGTTCATACATATGATGGTGATGTATGTTTTTTTTCACCCACCTCTAGATGTGGTGTTTCTTTTCTTTTTTTATCCACACATGTTTGTTTATGTATGCAATTGTTATTTTAGTTTCACATATGATGCCTTGATGAGTTTTGTTTAAGTGTTTCAGAAAGATAAGTTGTGAAAGTCTACCATACCATGAATTCTCTTCTTGCAAAGTTTTTCAAGAGTTTATGTTAAGGCTAGATTTATTTTGTATTTCAACAAGTGGTTATGAGTTTAGTGATTTAAGACTTCTCTCATGATTCATTTGTTTGTTGTGGTTTTGTCACGGATTGCCAAAGAAGGAGATTGTTAGGGACATATTTATGTAATTTGCTAATCATTTAACAAAACGCACTTTACTTGTAATTGGGTAGATCTAGGATGGGTTTAGTACTTTAAGAAACAAGTGTTCAAGTTAAGTATTGAAGTCATGCAAATCTGACCAAGAAACAAGTGAAGGAAGTGTTGTTCATTAAAACTCGACATAAGTCTTGACAAGATCTTTTCTATTGAGATTTCATGTTGAATCTCGATAGAAGCTTGACACAAGATGTATCTGTTGAGAATTACGAAATCAGATTTTTCAGATTTGATTACACATATTCTTATTTGTTTGTGTAAGGTTTCTTTTCTCTCAACCCTAGACATATATAAGGATTATTTTGAAGGCCGTCGCACATGCATTGTACGACCAAATGCAATTAGTGTCCTAGTTCATCATTCTCTCTGAAGAAGCTACTGTGTCTGTACATCAAGAGTTTTGTGATCAAGAAGCTTCCTAATCTTTATTGTTGATGAACTGAAGAACTTTGCAACCAACAATCTTCTTCGAGTTGATGAGTTAGTCACGTACTCAGATCCGTGCATCATTGGTTAGTCAAGTACTGAGATTTGTGCATTGAACGGAAAGATTGCCGCTACAATACAAGTCCAATTAGATGTTAGGGTAAGGGTTCAACTGTAGGCAAAAACCGGACTAGACTGACTAGTCCGACCGGTTCAACTAGGAACCGGCCTTCAATCCGGTCCGGTTATGGACAAAAATCGAAAATAGTTTAAAAATCGGCCAGTTGAACCAGAGAACCGAGAACTGGCATGGTCGAATTGGTTAGGTTGAAAACTTAAAACTACACTGTTTGTTGACTTTTTCCCAGCCTAAAACTACATCAACTTGGAACATTACGATCAGTTTCTGGCGAAAAATGCTTTTCTGCACTGAGTGCTTTTGCCTTTTGCGAGATTTTTTTGACAAAAAAAGAAAAGAAAGAAAGGAGCAGCCTCTGCACGGTGACGACGCAATGCTCTTCAAGATTTTTGACCAAAAGAAAAATAACTGACTGTTTCCGTGAGTGAGACTGAGAAGGAGGCGGAGAAAGAGTTTTGTGAGGAGATTTGTGAAGAATAAATAGAGAAGGGGGAACAACTGAAGAAATGTGTAGGCATTGGGAAAGTCAAAAAGAGGCATTGGGAAGGTAAAAATTTTAAATGGGTGAATGAGAAAAATTTAAGATACTAATAAAAAAATAAAAAGCAATATATAAAGATGTAGAATTAAAAACGATGGAAGATTTGCTCAAAAAAATAATGGTGGAAGAGATAAATCAATCAATCAAACGGTGGAGAAGAATGGAAGAAAAAAAGAAGGGAAAAGGAAAAAGGAACAATGAATTGGCCTTATAGCTCAGGCAATTGAAAAAGTACGTACTTATGCATGTAGGGATGTTTTTTATAATACTTTTCTAGTTGTTGTTTAAGAATAAAGTTTCTCTCTAAAGTAGTTTAGAGAGAAACTCTACAAACTCTTCATATATCTCTATATTGAGTGTGAATTTTGAAAATCTAACCGTTAGATTGAATGTTCTTATTATATTTTTCATGCATGCAAAATTTCAAGAAAATCAAAGATTAATTGCTATCTCATCAAACAAATGTTAAGATAACAAATTTTTATGATCTAAAATTGTGTATAAAAAATAAGTGTATTGATCAAATAGTAAATAATATCTAATTTAAACGAAATTTGATAGGCATGTTAAGAACATAAAGAACATAATATTTAATGATTAGATTTTCAAAATTCACAAAAAAAAAAAAAAAAAGATATACGAGGAGTTTAAAGAGTTTTCTTGGGCCACGGAGCTAGTGGGATGTGTGGTCAAGTTTGTTTTAAACTCCTCTGACATTTCAATATAATTCTATCACTTCAATAAATAAAATAAATAAAAGTTCCCTTCTCATGACACTGGACATGTTAAAACGGATTAAAATTTTTTGCCCTGACCTGACTTGACTTGACCCAATCTAAAAAACACTTGACTCGAGTTTGATTTTTTTGACTCGAAACAAAAACGGGTTAACTCGTGACTCGATCCGAACTCGAATCACTTTTTTAAAATTTTTATTTTTTGTAAAAAAAAAAGTAAAATTAAGACAATGGTAGTTTAATTGTTTATTGTGAGTTTTAAGGAAACAATTAATACATTTACACAACTACATGTAAATTAATTGAAAGATAAATAGTTGAATATTCTGTAATGAGTAAAGATTTTTAGATATCAAATAACAAAGTATATGCCAAGATAATATAGTTACAGTAAAGTTAAAAATATAGATTTAAAATTGTAGACATGTGTGAGAAACATTCACAAGTGTAAAAATAGTGAAGCCAAAGTATCAAATTAGTATAAATTATGAATGCTTAGACTTATTTTTTAACAATTTATGCTCAAAATAAACGGCTTTTCAAAATAAACTATGATATTTCCTTGAGTGTGTGTTGCTTAACAATGATATGATATTCATAAAAAAGACCATGTATAAATAAGTAAGCAATCAAATTTTAATGTATATCTCAAATTGAAATAGAGTGCCGACCATAATTGATAATAGATTATAAAATTAATTTTCAAGATTGTAAATTTTTTATATGTTTTTATTCTTTATCGAATGAGTTATCTAATAAGTCATTTGTAATTTTGTTTTATATTTTGGAATGTTGATATTGTGTAGAAATAAAACATGTGTATTTGTTTTACTTATGTTTGTGTTATTTTGTTTTAGATAGCAATGCTAGAATTTGTATAATTTTAAAATTATTGAATAAGTATTAATAAGTTTAACTGAATTCATTCTTGATATAAGTGGTGAAGTCAAAATGATGCATTTTACATCAAATAATTTGTTGCATAACTTTCCAAATGACAAATACATGTTGTTTTATTTATAAAATTAAAAAAAATAAAAAATTCATGTGAAAAATACGGGTCAACCCGACCCAACCCAACCCGACCCGCAACCCAATTGTCCTGAACCCATTTTTAACCCGCTTAAGATGACCCCGTTTTTTATGTGTGACTTGTTTGACCCGCAACCCGAATGACCCGACCCGAACTCGACCCGACCCGCCCGTTTTGCCATGTCTACATGACACTTCATCTTCAGTAGTTATCAATTTGGACAAAAACCTAAAAAGTAAAAACCACCCTATTAAAAAAAAACATAATATTTAAGTTTATTATATTAAAGATGATTGTTTTATAATGTTATTATGTTAAATTTTTAAAAAAGATGTTATATATTGTATTTTTTTTTAAGGAAACATATTTATTACTATTGGTTTGTTAGTTTTAGTATATTAAAAAATTATTAATTATTTATATAATCTAAATAAATAATAATTAAATTATTTATGAAGGCACCTGTTCAACCATCGGTCGGACCCCGGTCCAATCAGAAAACCAGTAATTAGTTCATTTTTTTATTCTTTTCTCGTACTGGTTTTTAAAACCTTGACTATAGGTTGGTATTTTGGGATAAGCTAAAGGGTTTGGTAAGATTCCTTATACTTGTAACCGCTTGTGATTGATAATAGTGAAAATTCACCCGGTGGGATTTTGCCTCGGTGGTTTTCCCCATTTGTAAACAAATTACTTGTGTCAAATTTATTTTCCAATGCATTTAGATATTTGGTGATTTATTTGTACTACCATGCTATTGCATGTAATTTGACTAATTAACTAACTTGGGTAATTAATTAATTTGCAATGGGTCAATTCATTTTAACCCAACAAAGAAAAAAGAGAGAGAAAAAGGGAGAGAAGAAGAAAACTAAGAAAAAGAGAGAAAGATCATCTATTTGTAGTACCATCCTTGGACCAAGCCCGAGGACGAGCACTCTACTCGTTTTAATTAATTTCCAAGTTGAATATTACTCAGAGCGCTGGCACTTCTTTTCGTGCTATTGTACTTTCATTCTTGGTCCTGTAATGGGTACTTAAAGGTCGACTTGGCATTCCACCTCTAAAGAAATTAATTGTGATAGCAAATAGTAAACCAACTAATTGAGCGCTTAATTCGCCATTTTACTTTTTGTCCTCCACAAGTATCTATTCAATATTAACAAAAAAATATAAAAAAAATTGAAAATTAATATATTTCAAATGGGAATTTATCAAATATAACTTGATCTTTTTTAAAACCTGCAAATCATCTATAATTAAAAATTATACTTTTGTCAATAATTAAAAAAAAAAAAATTAAAAAAACCTTCAAATTATGGAGAGGAAATCAAAATATGGACCAATCCACCGATGAAATTAGTGAAAAATACAAATGAAAATAAAATAATTGACACGATTAAAAGTACCAAGTTGGTGCTCGAACTTGCAACTTCCACTTTGACTGGACGGCACTCTGAACGATTGAAATACAATTACAAGAAAACTAGGTGTACAAGTACAACCTTCTTCTCTTTTTTATTTTCTTTATTTTCATTGATTTTCATTTGAACCATTTAAATTTGCCTTGCTGTAACTGTTAAACAGAAGGGGGAAAAAAAAAAAACCCTCGTGCAACAACATTTTGCATTGCTGAACAACTTTATCTCTTTTATTTTTGTCTAATTATTTTAACATTGTATAGAAATCAGTTATTTTTCTTTCTTTACTTTGATCGTGCTCTATTGCTCATATATAAGATAGAGTATCTAAATTGTAATTTTTTCATTCACATTAATAAGATTGCTCTCCATTTATATTTAGAGATTGAGTAAATTCTAAGTGAAAGAGAGAGACTGAAATTTAACAGTAACATACGTACGAAAGTCTTTTTAAATGCAATAAACCCTAAGTGCATTAATTCATGAATTGAATCAAAAGGGTTAGATGGGGAAATTGAAAGGATTTTTTTTTTTTTTTTTTTTTTTTTTTTTTTTTGTATTTAGCCTGATTTTACAAACAATTTTGTTAGTTGACAAAAGAATCAAACATATTTGTTAAGTAACATCTCGAATTTGAGAGACTGAGTTCAATGAAGGAAGACTCAAGTTCCACAGACCCATTCTAGTGTCTTGCAAAAGGGTTAGATCTGGAGAAACTCAATAGAGAAGAAGAAAGAGAGAACCACCTCAGTGGGTAGAGAAGAAGAAACAGAGCCACCTAGGTGAGCTTTGGCCTTGGAGGCCCGATTTGGGCTTGATCTAGAGTGAAGGTTTAGAGAGAAGAAGAAGGATCAAATTTGTAGAGAAGAAGAAGGATTAGTAAGCTCAAGTTTTTCTCTTGGTTTTTTTATTTTATTTTATTTTTATTTTTAAGGAACTCATGTTTCTACCAATTGATCTTGAGTTTCAAAGACTCGACATGCTTCTTTACAAATATGTTTGCAAAACCTATCAACTATGAAGCATTTAGGTGCGGGTGTGAATGCGGCTGCGGGATTCGGCAATTTTTTAACAAGTAGGATGTGGGTGCGGCATGGTGCGACAATTTAAAATATTTTTATTTATATTTTCTATATATTGCTAAGCATATTTTTTTTATATTGGTAAACATATACAAATTTAAGTGTAATGATAAACATATATTATTAAATTTAAAAGCATATTTATATGAATTTTACTAGCTTGTGTCCTAAGGGCACACAATAGTATACTATTTTTAGAAAAAAAAAAAATTATCAAGAATTGAAAAGACTGTCAATTGAAAAAGTTTTAATGTATGCCCTTAACCGAACCCTATTTATATATATATATATATATATATATATTGTAAGGACACAATTCGAACCCCTAACCCACAATCAGAAGGGAAAGGGCCTGAAATGTCTTTTTACAATAAATTTGTAGAGAGTGGGCTTGAAATCTAGGTTCTAAAGATGGTTTAGACAACAAAGAAAGATGGGCTTTGGACCTAATGGCATAAACAAGGAATTGTTTGTATGAATATGAATGAAAACCCCTCCTCGGACACAATCCAAGAACAATTTATAATACTGCTTCTCAAGATAGATTACAATTGTGAATAATCAAGTCTACAATCTCCTCTTTCTTTCTTTTCTTTTTTCAATCCCCCCTGTTACCGAAGGTCCCTTCTTTCCTTTATACTCCCTCTTTCTTCCCCTTCTCATCTTCCACCTCATGGTTAGACCGCTGATTTTAGATACTTGTCCCATCCATTTTCCCTGAAGTCTGTGGAGACAGGGGCCAAGTTTCAAACCTGATGTTCAGGTCCCATTTCTCCATTAATACGGCCAGAATATCAGTTGCAGAGTCTTTAATGTGGGGCGGTGGTAGCAGTTTTACCTTAGATATTCCACCGCTCTTTCTCTTATCCTCCACGTGTACGTATCCTCCCTAAACCACAGGAACTTCTATAACATAGCCTAGGGATATCAAACAACCCTTCTAATACCTCGGTTTCACTAGCCGAGGATACAATCTTCCTCGGACATACTTATTCAGACATTATCACTTCTTTACCCAGTATTTTCTTTATGAGTTAACATTCACACACCCTCGGATCACTTGATGTCCTCGGATTGGGCTTTTAGGCCAAAAGATATTCTTGGGCCACCCTGCATAAATTACTAGGCCCAATGACCCTACATATATATATATATATATATATATATATATATATATATTAATGTTTACATAACTCCAATTTTAGCCTAATAACATATTTATAATATTAAATTATTTTCCTTCAAAAAAAAAAGTAATGAGGTGATAAAATCAAAGTATTAAAGAATAATAAAAACTAGTGCGTAAAAGTGATAAAATCAAAGAATCAAAACTTGTATTTTTAGTATTTTCACAAGTTCCAACCTATTCTATCTTTTTGACTTTTCAAGTCTTTATCTCTAATACCAATACATTTATTCAAAAATCTATCCACAGTCTCAGTTTATCTCTTCTTCCTTATTTCAATCGCATCCTTATCTCTTCTTCCTTCTCTATTTTTTTTTCTTCTCTCACAAGGCCACATGAAGCAAAAGAATGGAGGCCAGCAACATGGTGGCAGCCTGTTTCAATTGGAATTAGGCCGTATTAGCTATTTCAGCTGGAATCGGGCTGTATCGCCCGTTTCAGCGTTCGTTTCCGCCGAAATCAAAGCAAATCGGCCCGATTCGGCACAAATCTAAAATAAAATAAAATAAAAACAACAACAACAACAACAACACGGACGTGGTCAGCAGCGTCGCGCACTGCACGCCACGTCGGTGTGCGTCGAGTGTGAGTGTGGCAGCCCTGGAGCCGCACCTGTGCTTTCTAGCCTATCAACTAGGGGTGACCACGAATCGGTTCGGGTAGAGTTTGTGCCTAACCCGTGAACAACCCGACCAAGTCGGGTTCCAAATTTTCAAACCCGCCGCCGACCAGTCAAAAAATCGGATCGGATCGGACAATTCTTGCCGGAAAGTGGTCGGATCTCAGTCGGGGTTGATTATTTGGAAAACGGCGAGAATTCGGCCAAGAAAATATGAAAAAGGCAGAAAACCGGCGAGAAAATTTTGAAAAACGTTAGAAATCCGGCCAGATCTTGCTAGATCCAACGAGATCTTGGCCATTTTCGGCAAGATCTTGGCTAGATCTAGCGAAATCTCGCCAGATCTAGCTTAAATCTTCCCAAAAAATCTCAAAACTCGCCGGAAAAATGATGGGTCGGTCAGATCAGGTTTCATGGATTTGAGAGGAGGAGATCCGATCTCCAACCCATTGATCTCGGATTTTGGATAATCAAATCCATCGCCGACCGCCTGAGCAGTCGGTTTGGTCGACAGCGGGTTGGGTTCAGTCAGCGGCATCGGGTGAGTCGGTTCCGACGGGTCTCTGGATAGCCCTACTATCAACTAATAAAATTGTTAGCAAAATTAAGCTAAATGCCAAAAAAATCCGGAATTGAAAGGTTGAAGTGTCAAAAATCAAATAAGATTGAGGGGAGAAAGAAAAAATATCTACATATATGTTAACTTTTTCTTTTAAAAAAATCTTATTGAGATACTTAACCATGCTTGGTTCTTGTCCGTTCTTCTTGCTTGTATAGATAGATACTAATGCTTAATTTGTGTTTGTGGTGGAGCGCTTCTGTTTCTACAATTCTCTTTCTCTCTCTCTCTCTCTCTCTCTCTCTCTCTCTCTCTCTCTTTGTTTCTGAGAACTAGTTGGAGAAGGCACTGAAAGTGTGAGAAATGGCGACAGTAAATGCATCAATTATTGCGTCTTCCACACAAACATTTCTGTCCATGCAGTCCGTTTCCAATACTAATACAACTCGACTTGTTTCAAACTCGCTTGGTGAGTCTCTTTGCTTTGGTCTCCGTTTCTCTTCGACTGCAAATCCTTTATGGGATTTTGGTGGACTAACAGATACTGTTTAGTGTTTACTAGAACCTTTTCATGACTTGAGGTTTGAGATTCCAAAACATGTTCAAAATATTGTTCTTTATGTTTCTTGGACTATCTTGTAATTACCCCAGTTGGAAATTTAGATTTTAGAACCAAATATTACACAAACTTCAATTGTTACTCATAAATCTCTTCTCTTAGACTCTTACCTTATAGAAATAGACAGTTAGAGCTATATATGCTTTTCTTACCAACAAATCGCACTAAATTTTGTGAGAAAAAACTTCTGAAATTAATGAGATAATGGGGTTTCATCTTATTCCATAGGATAAAAGGACTGGACCATAAAGAATAGAAGTTCAGTCCAAGTTGTTACTCGACTACTTGAAGTAAAATAGGGGCAACATTTCAGTCTTTTTGGTTATCGTTACGATTCTTTAATAAGAGAAATTGGCAAGGGGTATAACAAAATTCTTTTAACTGGATGGAGGAGTTTGTAGAGTTTAAATGGCATAATTTTTGATAAAAATTATAGATTGCCAAATGCTCAAAAGTTAAATGAGACTCACCTGATTCTTTGGGGGAAAAAAGTTTATGGTAGATGCTAGATAATATATAATCTCTGTTTATTGGTTTGCTTCTCTGTAGCTCTATGTCATTCTAATTTACATTACCAAAGTCTAAAAAATAAATAAAATTAATTTATCACTCCATTTTAAATTCATCAAAGAACAAAACCTTCTAGGAGTTCTATTTCAAGAACAGGCAATTAATATCTACATTTTGTGCTAACCATTTACATATAGTCATATACTTTGGTGATGTGTAACCAATTTTCTCAACTGCATGACTGTATCTTGATACAAATTTGGGTAAAAGCTGTAAACAGGATTGAAAACCCCAAAATCAAAATTAAAAATAGCTAGAAGTTTATATCCTAGACTTCAAATATACAACAGCTTCATGTTTTCTTACACAGCTAGCAGTTTCATCGGTAATTCATTGCCATGGTTTTTCCCAATGAAGAAGAGAGTTGTCAAGATTAGTGGGGAAGTCAGAGCTGCAGCAACTGTTACAACTAGTCCTGTTGAGGAAACCAAAGAGTATGAATTCCTTTTCCTGGTCATTTTCATTTCAGTACTAAACTTTTGTCATGAAAATTGCTGGTGTAGATTTAGAAAGTTTTTTCTTAACTAAATAGCTTCCTGTCTTCTTGGATTTCTATCTATTCTTATCACACACACCCCCCCACCCCTCAACCGTGCCAGCCAAAAAAACAAAGCAGGGGCATAGGTGAGGAAAAAAAAATAGTTGCCTTATATTTTTAGAAGTTGAATCATGATAATGGTGTATCTGTGAATTCCTTCTTTCAGGTTTACCCTTCCTTCATGGACTATGTTTGAATTTGGCAAGGCCCCAGTATATTGGAAAACCATGAATGGTCTTCCTCCTTCTTCTGTAAGCTTGGCATTGCTGCTGAATTACAATTGCAATGGGCTTTTCTTTGTTATCCTGTTCTAATAACAAGGTGCATATAATGTTTTACAGGGGGAAAAGCTAAAGATTTTCTACAATCCTGCTGCGAACAACCTTGTTCCCAATGAAGAATTTGGGATTGCTTTTAATGGTAATATTTTGTACAATATAAGACCTCATAATATCTCGTACATTGCAATCAGTTTTCTTGTCCATACCAATTAAAGCAAGCACAAATATGAAAGTCATAATGAAAACAGAAGGTACATTACTGAAAAGAATTGCAGTATCTGTGAAATTGTATATGATTAATGTTATATTTTGAAGTCTTTAATAAACAAGAGAACCGAGCAAGTCTTAATGCCAGACAAAAATGGATTGTACTTGTTTATTATAGCATGGCAAATACAATTGAATGATTTCATTCTTGTGGGATAATTCCACTATTTGATAAGTAGTGCTGACTACTTTACCAGGTAGTATCCATAGTTAACCTACCGTCTTACTTTTGCAACCCAAAGCAAGCGTAACATTGTGGGATAAGAAGTGCAGCTGGTTTGGCCTCTGCTTTGCAACTATTCAGTTACAGCTCATTTCAATTGACTTCTTGAATTGTGTCCTTTGCAGGAGGGTTTAATCAGCCAATTATGTGTGGTGGTGAGCCAAGGGCAATGCTGAGAAAAAACCGAGGCAAAGCTGATCTCCCAATTTATACCATCCAGATTTGCATCCCTAAGCATGGTTGGTACTTGTTGCCTGAAGCATCTTGCTTTCCACTAATTTATCTAGCAGTTTGTTAATTCTCTTCATCTTACAAACACATCATCTTTCCACAGCCCAGAACTTGATCTTCTCATTCACAAATGGAGTTGACTGGGATGGTCCTTACAAAATGCAATTTCAAGTTCCCAGGGCTTGGCAGAACAAACCAATTGACTTCTTTAACCAGGTATAATAGGACACATTCTGTTAGATGTTTGAAAGTACTGCTACAAGCTTCAAAACAGTAACTGTATGATATTACCAAATTCTTATTGAAAGCATAAATTAATTCAAACAAAATCATATTTAGCAAGTTATTGTACAACAATTCAGTATGAGACATGCTGAAAATGAGTCTTGTGTTCTTATTGCAGGGCCTAGCACAAGAGTTGAGTAAAGAAGGTGCATGTGAGAAAGCAATCTTTCCAGACACACAAATTATTGTCACAAGATGTGATATGATCGGAAATTTGACAGTAGAAGGGGTAAGTAAAATTTTCAGAGTGATTTAAAAAAATCATTGCATAAGTTCTCTAGTTGGGAGTATAATTAATTTATCAATCACTGCAGGGTGATCGTTGCAATCTCAATCTCGTACCAGGATGCACAGATCCTAGCTCTCCCTCTTACAACCCGCTTGCCAATGTAGATGATGGATCCTGTCCATTGGATTTAGATTCTGAGGTTTAGTTTCATCCGGTCCATATCCAATCACCTCACACGTAAATATCATAAGCATGTACAAGAAATGTTTATAACATACCCAATTAAAGGGTGGGGAAAAAAAAAAAACTTGTTTGGTTAAATAGAAAATGAATATATTACTGTCATCACTGCTAATCTTCATACTGGTATTTCAATTTTATACGGTTGTAAACGATCTACATTGATTGAACAAAATTTATATAATTAGTGTTAGAATTTAAAAGATGATCAATACAACCTCGTTAGACAGGCTCCACTGTGGGCTGTGGCCTAGCAAGAGTTGGGCCGAAACAATAAATTTGACTTCATTAAATTACTCTGGCCCAGCTAAAATGAAGATGAAAATGGTACTATTTAATTTTCCATGTTCATTTCGA